>NC_052532.1:74304065-74659405 GCF_016699485.2 Gallus gallus | reverse complement strand
AGATAAAGATGTGTTTTACCCAGTCCATGACAGTGGGAAGGATTGTAGTTAAGCACCTGATCTCATTTATGCTGAATTTACCTTTGGAGAGCTCTGTCAGTAGGCCATTATTTCCCTAAATCCATGTTCTGGCATCACCTCTGGTGTCAAACAGCTCTCTCAACATCCCCAGGGGAAACATGTGCCCTTTATTCATTTAACCTAACTTTTAACCTATACATTCTGTTTTTTCATTTATGGGTAAAGTATATTGATATAAAGTCCAAATCTCTTTGGACTCTTGAGGAGCAGAACTCTTTGCTCTCTTGAGCAGAGAGCACCTCTCTCTATCTATTGCTTCCATTTTAGATTTTTTTTTTTTAATATTTAGTAGGTATAAGTTCTTCATTTTGTTAGAGCTTAAGCCATTAAACCTCCACCATTCTGTACAAGGATAACTTCCCTGTAGATTTAAATCCAAGGAGTAACTATGCCTCTATAACTATTCTATCTGAATGCTGGAAGAAGGGTTATAAGGTGGTTAAATCTGAAATAGACTGCTTTCTCTTTGATTCCTCTATTTGTCTCCTCTACAGTATGTTGTGAAATGAAGTAATTGCCTTTCATAAAAAACTTACTTGTAGAGAGATTCAGTGCAATTACAAACTCCTGACATCTGTTGTCATACATTGTGTAGATATAAATTTATGTATAGAATTCTGTGTTGCAAAAAGAAGGTATCTTTCCAGTTGCATGCTGTTATTTGATGAACAGATAATTTTTTCTCTTCCAACAAAATGTTTACCTTATTTGTCAGAGTTCTTATTCTATTTTCAAGTATTTAAATATATTTTAAGTGTAACATAAGAAATTTTTGAAAAAGCTCTTATTTTGAACATAAAAGCAGTATTTTGAAGATAAAAAGTAAAACCTTTAAATTTCTCAAATACTGAAAAAAATTCCTATCTTAATAAAATTTCCCAAATCATCATGAATTCATGATGTAACACAATTGCATTTTGATTCATTTTTGTTTGCTATTTGGATCTCTATAAAAGCTTTTTTTTTTAATTATTTTTTTTTAATTCATAATTTTAAAATATTATTTGTCTTGCTGTCAATTAGACATTTTACCAAACAATCTGTGAAAGATTTTGAGGGTATATAGGTAGGCCCCAGCTGCTGTATTATTTCTATGCTTTTCCTTTTGCACTGTATCAGGCACCTAGCATTCAGCAATGCAGTTACTAAAACATATCTCAGAGTGGAGAGAAGACTGTGAAATTTGAGTAGAGATACAGAAGCTATCTAAAATGGACATTTTAATGGAAAAAAGGATAAAAGTATTTTGTGGATCTTAAATTAATTTCTTTTTTTTCATTCAATTACTTATTTTAAGCTAATTATCTGTATGTGTGAACTTTTTTGAGCAGCTGGAGTTACCACAGCTTTGTCTTACTCTATTCCTTACTTGTATGACTATTCTAGAGCTCTGGTCAGGAAGGAAGATGTGTTGTTCACAGAAGTTTATACTTTGAGTATTCCAGGATTTCAAACCCTTTATTATGTGTCCTTTATTAATAGGTTTCAGATTTCATTTTATATCAAGGGAAAACTCTCTATAAACTCGTTTATTGAATAATTCAAAGTTTTGAGTCATTTACTGCAGTTGTTAACTGTGTAATTCAGTGTATCATATTCACTCCACTGTTTTTAAAAATGTGGTGGGCTCTAACTGCACAATTCCAAGCAGGTGTTTGTAGTTACTGAGAGGATTATCTACATCACTCATCTGTTTTCTCAGGCATGTATTGAGTTGTAGTTTTGTAGGAGATCTGAATAGATCTTAGCTTTATGCATGTTATTTTATTTGTACTGACTAGCACTGGGTTAGCAGATGTTGACATTTTATTCTATGCTAGCCAAGAAAACATATGATAGATGTGTATTATATGAAGGGAAAAAGTTGCATCAATCTATTGTTTCACTCAGTTCTGTCATGCTAAGCTATGTTTGCTCACAAAATATCGTTATTAAAGTCTATTTGCATGCTGATTGCTAAACACTAAAAAAATATTATAAAACTAAGCTGTGATAGAAACTTTGGATCAAAGCAAGTCCTTCCTCCACTTCTGTGTGAGTGTTTTATTTTAACATGTTTCTAGTATGCACATCATTTCTGCCCATTGTAATGATTTTTTGATAGGTCACCTTTACTTATCTTTTTCTATAAAACTGGAATTTTTGAACTATCCAATGAGTACAGCAATTGTTACATCAGTTGTGGTTTTGTAGATCC
This sequence comes from Gallus gallus, assembly GCF_016699485.2. Taxonomy (NCBI): domain Eukaryota; kingdom Metazoa; phylum Chordata; class Aves; order Galliformes; family Phasianidae; genus Gallus; species Gallus gallus. The sequence goes on along the minus strand of NC_052532.1, from coordinate 74,657,127 downwards.
TTTCTTCATGATATGAAAGCCTAGTGTTGCTAAGGAATTTTGTGGTAAACATTTACATCTAGAGAAACTGAATTAAGTATGTTTAGAGCCAAAAATATGATCAAAGGGCTGGAGCACCTCTCTTACGAAGAAAGGTTGAGGGATTTGGGCTTGTTTATCTTGGAGAAGATATGGCTCTGGGGAGACCTCACTGTAGCCTTCCAGTACTTGAAGGCAGCTTGCAAGCAAGAGGGAGACTGACTTTTTACATGGTCTGATAGTGATAGGACAAGGGGTAATGGCTTTACAGTAAGAGAGAGGAGATTTAGGCTAGACATTAGGAAAAAATTTTTTACTCAGAGGGTGGTGAGATACCGGAACAAGTTGCCAAGAGAAGGATGCCTCATCCCTGGAGGTGCCAAGTTGAATGGGGTCCTGGACACTGATCTCATGGTAGGAACCCACTACAGCAATGCTATTATCAGTTAACCAAATGGCTTTTAGGGGCCATAGATTCTGTACTAAAACTGTCATTCTGATGTCTAAACCCTTTCCAATGTTAAGAGTAGACAAAGTATTGTGTTTTATATATTTGCTTGCCATTCCACACCTGTGTGTGTCTTCATGTCTGCATCCATTCAGGTCTTTCAACCCTCTAGGTATTCGTAATAGAAGGTTAAATTGTTAAAAGTGAAGGATCTCATACTGAATAAGTTATTATTAATAAGCTAGGTTGTTAAAATACTGGTATCTTCCCATCGGAATTACAACCTCCATCATATTGTTCATGGAGTATCTTTTTTATAGACCTCTATAAACCAAAAATAAGTGATTTCTTTTGTTGGTACTCTGTTAAAAACCACTGAGCTCTAAAGACAGCTGTTGTGCTAAGGTCTAGTGAAAGCATGTAATTAATATTCTTTGTTCAAAACATTTGTTCTTCAGTGGGTATGTGGGGATATTGACTCAGAACTACCCCTAAACCCATTACCTTTACACAGTTGCTCTGGCTAACCTCTTAGTTTTTCTCCATTTGTTCCAGGAATGTTTACTTGTGTGGAAGAAAAAAATGAAATTATAGTTACATGTAGTACGAGACACAGGAAATTCCTGTTCTCTGAGAAGTCAGCAGTGAAATTCCATTTGAAGCCTTTTCAAAGCTTTTGTCATGCAACGTTCAGTGTCTGCTTGTTAGTTTTCAGATGTTCTTTGTGCAGTCTTTTATGCCCTCCACCAATTTTATCCACTTAGCCAAAACAGTTTATTATTTTGAGGTTAAAATGAAAGGCTATGTTCTTTGGAGGCAGAAAGAATTTGGATTCAGAAGTTCTTCAATCCAGTTGTTAACTCCACAGCCTGTTCTTTCCTATCTAGTAGTGTGGCATTTTCCACTCTATGTTTAAACGTCATTTTTGCTTGCTTTGAAAAAGATGATGGGATTAAGAAAACACAGTGCTGCAAAAAAAGTTCTCTGCCAATTCAGTCACTGATTTTCTTGTAACTGTGAGGGAGTCCAGTTCATCATTCAGTAACTGCTTTTTGTTTGTTTTTCTCCTTCTCCTCTTGCCAATTTTAAACTTTAAAGCCTTCAGGGATTCTAAGTAGTGTTTTTTTAATAGAAACAATAACAAGTAATTTTTGCTCATAAATGGTTGGTTGTGATGGCTCAAGAACCAAAAATTGTTGGCAGACTGATTCACAGCACATGAGAAAAATGAACTGGTGGGAACCACCTAACACATAGTAAGGACAACTCATGACTAAATAATTCTTACTGTTTTCAGGGATTCTTTTCTTCCTTGCTAGCTCTGTAATTAAAGAAGAAATAATAATGCCATTTTGGAAATTACAAAATTCTAAATGATATACTAGAAAAATAGGCTTCTGCTTTGCTGCTTGTTGGGGGATTATATATGTAAAATTTGGATCTCTGGAAAGCGAGGGCATTGATTTTCCTTTCTCTTGCAAAGACTTGAAGAACTTTGCTTAATTAAAGATATTTAACATAGATAAAATTGCTCATTTGTTTGAGTTTTGCTTAAGAGACAGACTGACTTTTACAAGCCATTTCTAATGTTTCAGCCATGGAAACGCATGATGGTGGATCAATGCACAACATGCATCTGTTCGCTCCAGTCAGTGTCTTCTCGGAGATACAGCCTCACATGTACAAAATTCAGCTGTGAACCATGCCCAACAGTAAGTGCAAGCATTCTGGATGCTCTGATTAAGAGTGTCTGATAATAAGATCTTCATTGTATATACCAGTTTGTTTTGTACAACTCAGACTACTTACCTTTTGGGCAAAATGATATAATAGAAATCACTGTTATAGGAAGTGCTATAATGACTATAGTGTCCTTTCCTACATTATCTCTGTCCATCCAGGAGCTGACAGCTCAGTCAGAATCTTCTTCCTTCAAGGCTTTCCTATGACTATTTCCAAATTGTCTAGTGGCTGAATCCAGTAGTAATTTGAAGCGATTATCCCTATCAGTTTCACTGGCCTTTCTGAAGTCTGCTGCTCCTTCCATCATTAGCAAGGAATAAGCCTGGCAAACAGCTCTCACTTTTACTCTTTTGACCAACAGTGTGACTTGAGTGCCTAGGTAGTTTGCTGAATCGTATATATATTTTTTCTTTTAGCATCAAAAATTCAAAATGAGGGAGATCTAAGCAAATTGTGGAGGCTGCCTCTGTCTCCCCCTGTCCAAAGAACACAGACCAGCAATTAACCTTCACAGAAAAATGTTTAAATGCCCTCTTTTCTTCTGCCTTCCCGTGGGTAGTGAATGGAACCCAGTAGGCCCACACAAACCCACAGCCTGTGCAAGCAATGGCCATTGCATCAAAAACACATCTCTAACATGATCATATGGGATTCCTGGATGATATCTAGGAGAAGAATAGATCAACAGAGTCCTTGAAAAAGGAGAGGACAGAGTTATGGGTAGAAGTTGAAGGGAAAATGTAGTAAATCAAATTTCCGTGATGTCAGCTGCACTAGTAAATGAAACAGAAAAAAAATATAGGCTCAAGTTATGACCTGCAACCTCTGATATTGCTGAATTGTTAGCAGTGTCCCAGCTAGCTTGTCTTACAAATAATTAAATAGGCAGAGGTTACTGGTTGACCTCTGTTTCCTACACATACTAGAAACAGCCAGTCTCTTTTATAGGGAGAAGGCAATTTAGACATAGACGTGTATTCCGTTAGTCTGTTGGGTGAGAACAGGCCTTGACCCAGTTTATTTGCACCCTGTGACAAAAGGATTAATACGGAATACTTAGATGTTGTTCTGGACCCTAATATTACCACTCATATAAGATACAATTTTAGACATCCACTTCTGAAGAGAAAATAAATGGCAAACCTTGGTGCGGAACATCTTTTTCTCTTTCACAAAACATAACTTGGCAGATAAATGACAAAAGCAGACAGATGTACTAGAATAAATGTGTGACCAGTAATTTGTGTGCACGTGTATTTTCCCACACAGACATGCACAAATAAGAATTCTTCCTTTTCAATGCTAGCTGTAAAAATTACAGGTAGGAGAATCAATAAGATACATGGTAAAAACAGGAGGGGAAACATTCCACTCTTGCCCCTTTCAACATACACATAATTTCCAAACAGAGCCTTCCTACAACGTGACTCAAAAATTCAGACTAAACAAACAACAAAAATAAAAACTAAATAAAGACCTATTTCCAGTTGGGATTATTAAGCACTATGAAATTGTGTTTAGGAGATGCACAGCTACCCAAGGGAGTTTATAGGTCTAGATGTATGTGTCCCATTGTAGCCATAGTAATGATACTGGAACTCGAGCGAAACCAAATTCAAATAAATCAAATTAATGGAATATCTTCATCACTCTAAGGCCAGTGGAATGTATACGCTCACTTTGGATCCTTTCTGTGTCAGTCACTGGTTTTGTAATATACCTAGATTGAAAGCAATTCCTCTGTAATGGACAAAATCATGCAGTAGAGTATGTACTGTCTCAGGAGCACTTGTTTTCTACTGTATCTTGACGCTGTGAAAGTTAGTGCACTGGTTATTGAAATGCAGCCAACTGCAGCATGTTCTGTTCTACAGGGTCCATATATTTTCTGTTTATGGTCTTCTATAGATGCTTACATTTTTGCTAGTAGAGCAAATGTACCTAATTAGTTTTCTTCCAGTGGTTTAATATTAACACCACACTCTCCCCAAATTATTTTTTAAAATAATACATATGGATAACATGCATGCCTTCATATAACCAGGAAGTGTTTGTTGTCTTAAAAAAAATTCAGCTCATCATAAGCAGCTGTTGGTTATGTGTAGCAGCTGGAGACAATACTGTGGGACACTTCATGTCTTAACTCAGTTTCTTTCTGTTGTTTTATTTTTCACTTACCATTATATCAATTCTATCCTCACTGTGTAGTTCTGCTTGTTTTGCCATGCGCCTTCCCTGACACTGTTTTTTTCTTTTTTTATGCCATTATTCCTTTCTTCTTTCCTTCTTTTTTCATTATATGATACCATAACCTGTTACTCTTTCTTTTCATAGATCATAATTTCCATCTTAGCCTTATTCATCCATTTTCCTGTCCAATGCTTACTGGTTTTCTAGCCCTCTTAGTTTATGGAGAAAAATGGCCTTATGGAGAAAAATATTTATTAGCTTTATAGAAAAGTTCCTACCCACCACAGATGTGAATTGCACGCCTCTCAGAATATTTTAATGAATTTGTTTCCTCCTACTGTAATTTCTTGTTTGGTGAACCTTATCTTGCAACAGTTATAGTCACAGAATTGAATTTAGTGGACACAGGAGACTTTGTAATTGGAAATAAACTTCTTTCCATATTTCTTTTTATACAAGTACAAGGATTAATTCCAGCCTCTATGAAACAAAAGCATCCAATTAGTTAGATTGAGCTAGTTTAGGCCTACATTTTAAAAAAAAGCAAACAAAAAACTCAACAATATTTGCTTACAATTTCTTCAGCTACTGAATTCTACACCCACTCTCTCCCCCCAGGAAAACACCTTCTAGAAAAAAGCGTAGGAAACATGCTTAGGAAAGACAACAAAAACTAACAAACAAACAAAAACCCAAGCAAACAAACAAACAAACAAACAACAAAAAAGAAAAGCTAAAAATGAGAAACAATTCCATGTGAAGTTCTTTGCCTTCTAGAATTACAGAAGGCAGGAAATCTCTGGTTCTTGCTGTGGAAAATGTGTGCCAACTTCATGTGGCATCAGACTGAGAGATGGAAGGTTTCAGTACCTTCAGGTAAGTTCAAAGCACTTTTTCTTTTACTTTAAGAGTTAACGTATATGTAGCACCGACTTCTGGTAACTACAAGGAAAGCTTATTTTACTTCTCTTTTTTGTTAGTCTTTTTTGTTAGTAAGGCATGCTTAGTACCTTTTCTTTTATATCCCAGAATGTTTTCTAAAAAAAAATGTCTAAAAAACACAATTTGTTTCTCACTTAGACAAGTTTCTCCTTTATGTTTTTGTTGTTATTTATAGAAGAAAATGAAGAGTTCACAACACAGTGAATTACAGAAGGATACATCTAGAAGTTTAAATATTATTAAATAACTTTAACTTGAATAGGAACTCAAGCAGCTACCTAGCAGAAATTTAAAGCCTCCTTTGGAATGAAGATTGATAATTTTAGTTGAAAATGTGAATCTCAAAAAAATTTCCCAGCTTGATAGTTTCTTAAACAGCAGTGGATATTCTGCTAAAAAACAATTGTCTTGTTACAAGGAACAGCATTCAACTTCTACTTTTATTCCATTTCTAATCTAAGTTTTATATAAGAAGAGAGAGTTCCTTGAGTGTGTTCACGTTACTTCATTGAAGAAGCTCCTCACTGCAGTTAAATATGCATATGTATGTCTCTTTTAAAGACAATTTGTTTCCCACTTGGACAAGTTTTCTCCTTTAAGTTAATGAAAGTTCCTTCCCTGGTAAGAGCTAAAAAAGGTCACATTTGGCAGACTTCACTGAGCTGTATTCAGTACTGTTAAGAGAGTAAATAATTATTTTTAGAAAACTACAGTTTACTGGAGATTGCCATGTTTTATAAGCTTCCCCACCGTGGTGTATTACTTGAATATGCTATATTACTTGAATATCAATAAAGGAATAGTCAGGTTGTACAGTACCCTGAAAACTTACTGTCCTGTGTTTTAGTAAAAAGCTAACAGTTCTTAAATCTTTCCAGCCAAATGAATCACTTCAGGATGGCTGTGATAGTCACTTCTGTAAAATAAATGAGAAAGGGGAATTTATCTGGGAAAGGAGAATCACTGGCTGTCCTCCATTTGATCCCAGAAGATGTTTGGCTGAAGGTGTAAGTAGTGAAATGGGTCCTGTTTCTAGGTTTTCCAATAGTGTTTGTCATGTTTATTATTCTGTATATAAGTACCTTATGTGTATTAGGGATAGGAAACTCCAATTCTCTCACCGCGCCTTGGCTAAACTGAATTTGAACTTACTTTGAAATTCACAAAACCGTAAGTTTCCTTTATTTTAAAATAAGTGTTAGTTTTATGTGAGGGTCTAATGCTGAAGAGATGCAGTAATTCCATATGAGATTTCATATGAAGCAGTAAAACCAAGAAAATTATTGCTCTCACAGTATTTTCAGTTCAGTATCCTGAGCAAAGCTGCGTGAATAATTATGCATACTGAGAAAACAGTCAAATTGGACCCTTTTTATTTTTTGCCTATGATAATGTACATTAAATTCTGAGGCATTTTTTCTCTAGTCTCTTAAAAGATTAGAAAAAGGAAGTTTTACTCATGCTCTTGGAAGAGCTCAAGCCTCTGCACTTGCAGTGGTTTGGTATAATGTCCAGAAAGGGGTGTTGCACATGGTGTTCTATTTTTGCTTAGCTAGCATCACTCAGATACTATGTCCACATAGTTCCATTTTTTCAGCATGACAGGAAGTAGGAAACCTTTAGTAAAGCTCATGCCTTTAGTAAAGCTCATTTTTCATTTTGTGAAGTCAGTGCAACACAAACAAACTTTTGGGATAATGCTGGATTATATTGCAGGCATGGTGTTATCACAACATTCAGAACGTCCTAATTGTAAATCAGTGGTGAATAATTTTTAACGCCAAAATTCCCAGATTGCATTTATTCTCCTCCCCTGCAAAACAGCAGCAACAACAACAAAGCCTGACTACATCATCTGTAAAATTAGTGGGTTTTTGTCTTGTTACAGAAAATTAAGTGCTTTTGTTGTTGTTGTTTTCAACAAAATATCCTCCTAACTTTTGCATGTAAGTTCAGGTGTTCAGTGCAACACTGGTATCCTTAATTTTTAATTCACATAATATTACTGAAACAAGAAAAAAATATTTTTGGCTTTTAAAAGTTAATTAACACGTAGTATTTTATGTTGACTGCCCTGTACATTTTCAGCTGTTGTGAAATAGGCTATATAAAAACATTTCCCCCGGCCCTGCACCTCTCCCCTGCAAACAAACAAACAAGAAATAAATACGGAAAAAACCGCAACCAATCACAACTGCCACAAAATAAAAATAAAAATAAAAATAAAAATCAAGAGGGATCATTTAACTATTTTTCTTGGAGAGGAGATTTGAATACTCTGTGTTTTGTCACTTTGGTTCCTGTAAGTTGATCTGTATTCGATATCTTTACTTTAAAAAACTTCAACTTACTAGCTAAAGTGAAAGCAATATTTTAAAATTCTGAACATGTTAAAAGAGTCAATTATTTCCGATCTTTTATCAATGAATGTAATCACATGTTCAACACCTTTACGTAGATTAAAATGAGATTGATTACTACTACAGATTTATATTTTTATGTATTCATAGGAATACAATTCTCTTGCCTAACAGACTGTTTCAAACATCCTTTTGTAGACTTTCAGGAGAACAACTGTGTATCGCTAGTCAAAATATTTATATTTTTGTTGTTTTAGGGGAGAATTGCAAAACTAGGCAATACCTGCTGTGACACATGTAAGTAAATAATCCAAAAGTCTTGTTTGGAAATTGCAGAGAATGTAAGCTATTAGGTAAAGAGAGATAAGAAATGTAGTCACCCCTGAATCCCCATGGATACTGCTATCATGTTTTTTCCTATAGAACATGTGTTTTGACAATATTTGCAAGCACTCTGAATGAAACAGATACTCTCTACATTTCAATATGTACCATTATGCACTTGTTAATTATGAATGTTATACTTTATTGTTTATCTGAAGAGAAAAGGAAGTTACGAATATGTAGGTTGACATGTCACATAAACTGAGACTGAGTCAAACACTTCATAAATAAGCTACAGACTAAAAATATATTTAGCAGAATGAGCTAGTGTAAGAAAAGTAATTATATATATTTTTTTATATTATAATAACAAAAAAAGTGTTGGAAACAGATGCTTGTCAAAGGTTCATGCCTCTTGAAGAAATTGCTTGCATCTTAAGTTCTGCAGTTAAGGAGTCAGTCCTGCAACTCTTAATTTAATGCACTAAATGGCAGTCAAACTTCTAGAAGTGGTTTCCTTACATGAGGAAGGCTCTCATTTCTACAGTGAATCTCTGATTATTTTTTTTTTGTAAGACAATCTCTCAGTTTTCTCCTTTTTAAATAGTAATAATAGTTAAAAAAAAAAAACACACACTCAAAACCTGCAGCTCATTAAAAATTAAAAAAAAAAAAATGACATTATCTTTAATGTCAGAATATCAACACCTTGCCTGGCCTCCATTATCTCTGTTTTTTTTTTTGTTGTTGTTGTTGTTTGTTTTTTTGTTTGTTTGTTTGTTTTTTTGCTCTGTGCATGTGCTAATAAATAAAAGATGAGCAATGGAAAAAAAATTCACCCCTGGGGAAGGGGTATACTCTACAGAGTTTCCAGCCATTCCTTGACTGTATAAACACTGAGTTCTGGCTTTAGAAATAGAAGTCAAAAAGCTATTGAGATAGATTGTCATCAGATGGCATAAACTAGTAATTTAGTAATGAGAGCTTTAGTCTACCAGGCTTCAAGTAAGGAATGCTGAAAATGACCTATTCACAAAAATACTTTAGATGTGTGAAGATCTGTGGAGTGAGTGGACTTCACTGAGAATGCCTATCACGGCAATTGTGTAGAGAAGAAAGCCTCTTCTGAATGATCATAGCTCAATAAATATGTTTATTTAATGGTTATAGTAATCTAAAAGCTCCTTGCAATAGCAAAATTAAGTGAAATATTGTACACCCAAAAAAAAAAAAAAAAAAAAAAAAAAAAAAAAGTTGTTCTCTCAAGTTCAAATAATAGTCCAGAGTTGTTTGAGCAAAGGTTGTTTAAGAACCAGTTTCCCTTTGTATGGACTTGGCAATTTTAGCTAATTAGTGTTCCAAGTGCATTGGTCCAGGTTTTAAATATTTAGGAGTGCATAACTGAACAGGCTTACTTTCTCATTACGTTTTTGTGTCAAAGGACTTTATTATTTGCAAAGGATATTCCTTGTTTTCCTGCTTAAGAAATGAGTTCTATCTCTGCTTTTTACCTCTTTTCTCAGCTGATCTCTACTGAATATGTCTTTGTAAGTTACAAGCAGCAGCCTTTGCAAAGGAGAAAGTCCATGAAAAAGTAAATAAGAAAACTAAAATAATTTGGGAACAAGTCAATAAGTCAAGATTAAAAAGTCAATGAAGCTACTGTTGAGTCTAACAATTATTTTCAGCTATGTGCACACAAGTGTGCATTTCTCCTCTGTGGACAAGTTTTATCAAGTGAAGTGATTAAATTGTTAAAAGAGAATTTGCAACTCCAGCTGCACTGGAACTATGGAGGTGGTTTTTTTTGTTTGCTTGTTTTTTGGTTTGCTGCTCCCACCGTAAAAACCATAGACTAATTACTTGTAGAGAGTAAATAGTCTAATTACTTGTAAGATAGCAGCATAAAACTAAATGGGGAGAACTTAGTAATCATTAACAGCGAAAAGTACTAAAAACACATGTATCAGATTATTTCATGGCTCACTAAGGACAGTGGCAAAATTCCTATTGACCAAAACTTATTTTCAGAAATAGTTTTGTAAATTTTTCTATACTTTTTTCCCCCTTCACATGAGTTTTCTGCAAAATACAACCCACATGCAAGGACTATTAAGTATTATGAAATCTAACAGCCTGAAAGAGGCAAGGCTGCTAGAGCTCCACATTCCCAGCTCTAGGTAACAGTGAGGCTGAGCATATATCCTAAAAGGCACATACACACAAACACGTGTACATTCTTAGTACCCTGGCAAACATGAGCAAGACCCACAGTCTCATCCTGATCCCCTCTCTGGCTGATCAGTATGAAGATCCTGAGTGGCTATAGATACTCACTATCTGGTAACTGTCATCACAGCCCTGCAAGCCTATACTCAGACACTGTGACCTATGGTCCAAGTGCTAATGCTTAAGCCTCCATACCAACCATATGCACAGACTAGAGGGTCTATCATCCAAGGCATCCCTAGAAATATCCTAGTGAGTCTTGTAGAACCCCAGGCTGTACTTCCCTAGCATACCATAATGAGTCCTACACTTGTAGTCAGTGACTCACCTCAGTCTATAATGTGATCTGGAGAATTGCTCCCATTGACTCATCTTAAAGGGCATCATCTCAAGTGAATGAAATATCTCTCTTGGGACAGTTCCAGGTGTAGCCTAGCCAGGGTGCTATTTTTTCTCTGACTGAGTTATTGGGTTTCCTGGATGTCATCATTCCTTTACATCAGCTTGCTCAATGTTGTTCTGAACCATCTTTTAAAATTGAGGCACCTAATAGAAGCCACCAGAGAAAAGGCAAATATTAGTTGGCAAGAGAGTTTTAAAACAAAGCAATTAAGAAAAGAAACATAAGAGAAACCCTGTTCTTCTGTGGAATTTTAGGAATCACTGCTATGTCACTGTAGTGCGATACATTCACAAAGAAACAGCCAGCCAGCATTGTCAGACACTATTGTTATTTTTTTAACTTGGTAGGTGTGGAAGAGGAATGCCGACCAGTAAGTACCAGACTGCAGTATAAGAACATCAATGGATGTGTGGGTGAAAAGGAAGTGCCTATTTCTCATTGTGAGGTAAAAAATAAAATCACTTTCCTCATTTGCCAATGCACACATCTTACCTTGCCTTGCCTTGCCTATTTTTTCTCTTACACAGAGGGAACTTTTGGCTCCACCAGAGCATCACTTTACAGAGAGCATCAGTTTTTTTTTTTTTTCCTCCTCACTGATTCACTCAGACAATGAAAATGTCTTTGACTCTTTCTAAAGTAATTTGGTGATGTTGAATTTTCCTTGTTTGAGCCAGCATGATAAAGTGGAACGTAATCTAAGGTACAAAGGTGCAGTTCACAATCCTTTGCTTCCTGCAGAAATGAATGGCACTGAAGAGGCTTAGTTAGGACTTAGAAGAGAATTTTCCTCTTAGTATTACTGAGGCTGATTTTCAGATTTGTGCCTAAAGTTATGGACACGTATCCTTCTTTAGGCTCTGAATTTGGCTTATAAAAGCAGAAATAGGTATTTAGATGCATGATAATTTAAACAGACATTTAAGCTTAAGTGCTATGATTTGACTTTTGTGCTCAGTAAGCTCTGTGACTTTTCTGTTATCCTGAACACTAGGCTGTTGTGTACTATATGTCTTGCGTGTTACCATAATTGGATTAGAAGATTATTATTATAAGAAATGTTTCTGCCCATCACTCCTTGCAACTTGTAGAGCAACTTCCATTTCATACAGGAGCATAGCATACCTTCCAGATATTTCTGTCTCTCTGAGACGCAGAACCAAAGAAGGCATTCTCTTCCCTGACTGGTTTGTAGCAGAACAATTGCTCAGCTTGATAAAGATGCTTCATACAAGAACTACATACGACCAAACTGTGATGTACAAGGATGGTTGCCAAGAAGTTGATTTGCATCCAGCATTTAAATTTTATTTTTATCTGATGTAGTAGGTAAAATGAGTCTTCAAGTTGCCCATGACTACTTGGAAAAAATGGGAACAGGGCATTAAGAGCACACGTGGCCAGGCTTTTCACATAGGATAACTCGTAAAGGACCTCAATTTGCTACACAAATCCTAATACAAATGGAAGCTTTAAAAACAGTAGTTACCTTACCTTTCATTAATAACAAAAACAATAAAACAAAACAAAACCCTTGCTTTATCTCTTTTCCTGTCCACAACATATCAATAGTAATCAAGTTTTTAGCCTGTGAAAGTAAAGATTTTATTTTGTTTCTGGCCACATATTGAGTAAATACAATATGAGTAAATACTCATGCTGTAAATTATAGTTTTTCTAAGCACTTCTCTCATAATTCTATGCATATATTTTTTTTAATCTCAGAAATAAGAGTACAGAGACATAAAAAGAAATGGACTCTGATGACATGGATATTTGTTTTTACATCATGAAAACATACGTCAAAATCATTGATACCTAATTACAAATTAAAAAAGTGGTGAGATAGGAAGAACAATGAAAAATGGCAACCAGAAAGACAACAGTATACTTAGCATGAAGAACAACAAGAAACATAGCTCAGGAGCAGTTGGACTAAGTCATTTTCTGAATGTGGTTCTCATACATACAACTGAGGTAATAATAAAAAAATATTTCTTAACTACCATTTTTTGGTGTGCTTAGAAGCCAACTCCACAATCCTGGAAATCATTTTTTTTTTCTTCTTTACTTTTTTTTCCTCCATGACTAGTTCCTTTACCTTTTCGTTGCTGTGCTTATGGTTGTGAGACGTTACTGTTTGACTAGCATCCTACACTCTGGAATCAGATACCCTTTACTGAGTTCATGTTTTGCAGCAGAGTGCTGAACTGGAGGCAAAGAAATCATGTATGTTTTGAAGGAAGAATCTGGATTCTGGTTTCACTGAGGGTCTGGCACTCTTCAACCTTGGTATCTCTTTTTCTGCTTAGGGTAAATGTAGAAGCAATACAAGATACTCCATTCAGACAGAGAAATGGGAAGACACGTGCAGCTGCTGTACAGCCATACGAACAACCACAGTAGCGATCCCACTCCAGTGTCCCAATGGCACAGTTGTACAGCATTACATCCCTTCTGCCTCTCAATGTGAATGCAGCTTGCGGAAGTGTACAGAGTGAATATTTTGGAGAAGCTCAGTGGTTTAATATTGAGTTTTATGATGAAGAACTTTACAAAGCAAGCCTCATTTTCTCTCCGTAGCTAATCTTATCCAGTATAATTCTAATTAATTGTATCAACATAGCAAACAATAAAACTTATTAGCACAACAGAATAGTATTTTTTGACTGTTATTGCTGCAGAAGTAATAAACATTGCATTGTTCCTTCATATAGAAAGTTATTCTCATTAATACAAGAACACACCACAGTAACTGAAACAGTTGCTCCTACCCATGAACATATAACAAAGCATTTAGCATTGTCTTTGAAGACATTGCACTTGTTTTCCCCACTTTAGACCTTAGCCACAAATATTAGACATTTCATTTTTTGCTCTTAATTCTCCCCTCCTTTCAGTGAGTACAGTGATTATAGTGTGAGACTTCACAATAAGAGGGAGACGTTCTTGATACAGAAACAATATTGATTGCAACTCAGGCAATCAAATATGTCTGCAATACAAATATATTTTTCTCCTTAATGTGAATGCAAAGAAATTATGTACTAAGGACTTGTGTACCATATGCAAATCCTCAGTACTTGCGAATGGGGCTGAGAGATAGCTCTTGATCATTTACTTCAGCACTTCTACAGACCAGCTTGAAGAAAAAGCTCATCAGTTTCATCTGTTTATTCCAGATACTAGAATTTCATCTGTTGCATTAGCTAAAAGAGAGTTCTCTCAAATGTCAAATTGTCAGGGGCAGGTTTAACTTAGTTATTGCTCCCAGGGAAAAATTTAACAAGATTTAAATTTCATTTGACCTGGTTGGGTCACAAAAGAAAAAATATTTTCCAGAGAGTGAATTATGATAGAATCTAGTGCCAGTGAAGCACTCCTATTGAGAAATACTGACATAAAAATAAAAGTGTAGAAGAGAGAACTGTTCATTTCATTTGCATTTCTTGAAAGACAAGAAGTATTTCAACTTCTTGTTGAACAAAGTTAACTTCTTTATAAATTAGCTGAGAGGCTGGAGGTGTGTTTTAAAAAAAAGAAAGCAAAGCCAAAATATCCACATTTTTGTGATGACCTTAGTAAAGCCTGTAAATAGACTATGGGTTCAAAAGCATAGTTTCTCGAGTTCTACAAGAAGTGTTCTTGAAATAATGGAAAGCTAATACAGAATCCTGAAGGATAAGAGTGCTCCTGAGAAGTCTAGCTGAAATGGTCAGGAAATCAGGTTGTCCTTGTGTAGTTTTTTGTTTTCATCTATAGATACAGAAGGCATTTCAGAGGACATTGCCACTCTTACCTCACAGATAACCAGAAGGAAAATTCTGAGTTAAAGGACCATTCCACTTCATATGAATGTCAGTTTCCCATGATTATATAGGTGAAAACTCACCTTATTTGCATAATCGGCTCTCTTTATGCACATCTCTTTTGAGAGCATCCTCTCTTGACAATCTCATTCTGTGCTTAGGCAAGTTATACTCCTTTTAGAGAAGAACTAGACTGATCCCTGCTTTTTCTCTTTTGCTGTTCATCTGTGAATTCAATTCATACAGCATGATTGAACCCTTTATTTTCTTGTTATTCATTCCAGATACCCTTTATTGCTTTCAGACCTCTGTTTCTTCTACTATGAGACCAAAATATGCATGAAGCATATAAAATAACATCCTCGTTAGGAAGCTTAGAAAGTGTGGGATGATGAGTGAGATGGAATGAGAACTGGCTGACTGGTAGAGTTGTAATGAGTAGCACAGAGTCTGACTGGGGGCCTATAACATTGGTGTTCCCCAGGGGTCAGTGATGGGTCTGGTCTTGTTTGACATCTTCATTACTGACCTGGATGAAGGGATAGAATCTACTCTCAGCAAGTTTGTGGATGACATAAAGCTGTGAGGAGCTGTGCTGCCTTTCAGCAAGACCTAGACAGACTGGAGAGTTGGACGAAGAGGTACCTGATGTTCAATAAGAGCAATTGTGGAGTCTTGCACCTGGGGAGGACTAACCGCATGCATCAATACAGGTGGAGAGGAGCTCTGCAGAGAAGGACCTGGGGGTCCTGGTGGACAACAGGATGGCCAGCAGTGTGCCGCTGTCAGTGGTAAAAACAGTGTGGCCAGCATGTTGAAGGTGGTGATCCTCCTCATCCACTCTGTCCTGGCAAGGAAACATGTGGCTATATTGTGCCCAGTCCTGGGTAACCCAGTTCAGTGAAGGTGAGGATCATCTAGAAAGAGTCCAGTGGAGGCCCACAGGGATGATTAAGATCCTGGAGCCTCTCTCTAATGAGGAAAGGCTGAGTCTGGGTCTCTTCAGTCTGGAGAAGAGAAAGCTGAGAGGGGATCTCATCACTTTATGTAAACACCTAAAGTGTGGGAGTCTAGTGAATGGGGGCAGACTCTTTTCAGTAGAAAGCATCAGTAGATAAGGAGCAATGGGCAGAAACTGGAACACAACACAAAGAAGATTTTCTGCTTTGTCAGAGTGATGGAGCACTGAAGCAGGCTGCCCAGAGAGGTTGTGGGGTCTCTTTGGAGATATTCAACACTCATCTGGATGCCAACCTATGTGACCTGCTGTAGGGAACCTACTTTAGTAGAGGGGTTGGACCCTAGAAGTCCCTTCCAACTCCTACAACTTTGTGATTCTGTGAAATGCACAGTAACCCCAGAGAGAAAAAGCACCATCCTCACTCATTGCAGTAGATCTGTCACCACTTTTCCTCCTTCCATTGTAGCTGCCTCTGGATATTGAGCATTCTGACAGATGGATTTGAGTCCCCCAGGTAATCAGGTGCACAGAAGCTCATCTGAAACTATAAGCAAGTAAATGTCAAACATCAGAGCCTGTAAGAGAGGTCCAAAGCAAAGGAGTACAGAGATGGTAAAAGGCAACACCTTCATCTTCCTCTTGCCATTACTTGCCATTAGGACCTTCACTCAGACTGACCTTTTTTTAGCTTGCAAAAGCTGGAAGGATTGCAGTCCTTCATGGGTTCAGACAGGTCTTCTAATCAGATAATTGTATAAGTCAAGCACTAGCTTATCAGCATGAGAAGGACACACAAGGACATCCACAGAACAAAGATGGAGCTACTGTCTTCTACATCCTCTGCAATATCAGATGAGCATAGCTAGTGTTTTCACTAACTGCAAAGTGGGTAGATAATATTTAATTAAACGTCTATCCAACAAACAAGCAAAAATACCTGTTTTTATTACTTCTAATTTATTTAACAAGAAGTCTAATGGATCTAATATTTTAGGGGAGAAACAAACTAAAATAAAAACGTCAGCCTTCTAACTAGAGCAATTTTTATTTTTCTTCAAGGAGAGCCAAGAGATTCATTGAAAAAATATATATAGATTCAAACTCACAGTAGCTGTACTTCAATATAATTGGAATAACAGAGCTGAATTAAAACTCCATACCCATTCAAGAATGACCCATACTACATGGCTTTTCTTCACCTTCCTCTGCTGCAAGTTTACATTCATGCATATGAAAGTAATGTATATGCCAGTATATGAACTAAAGTGGGCATACAATAATGAGAACTTGGTGTTTTTGTCTTGTAGAATAGAATTCTGTGGACTTTTTTATAGTCAGTACTTTTATTTATGAGGTCTGGATAATGCCAGTGCATTCCAAGCAAAGCCAAGGTACTGTTGCGCTTGATGTACAATGCTAGAAGAAGCATCTCCCTTGAAAACTGCTTCATAGAAACAGACAAGTGAGGAAGAGCATGAAGAAGAAAATGTTATAGCATCTCACTTAATAGACTAAGAAGGCACACACATTTTTGGCACTGACCTGCTGACATGAGAAACTAGCTTTTTCAGGCAGCCTATCCCAGAAGAGCTGTCTTTCTGATGATGGTGCCAGGGAGCGCTATGGAACAGATCATCTTGATGAGATCACATGGCAGGTGCAGGACTACAGGGATCGGGACCAGCCAGCATGGGTTTGTGAAAGGAAAGTCCTGCTTTACGAACCTGGTCTTCTATGATTGAGTGACCTACCTGGTCATGAGGGAAAGGCTGTCAATGTAGTCTACTTAGAATTCAGCAAAGCCTGATACTGTCTCCCACAGAGTCACCATCCTTTGGAGGCATTCAAGAAACATTTAGATGTTTCTTGAATGGTGATAGGTGGTTTCTTATTGATAGAATGGTTTCTTATTGGTGATAGGTGGACAGTTGGACTAGATGATCTTGGAGACCATTTTCAACCTTGGGGATTCTATGATTCTATGAAACAGATTTGGATTCCCTTTCTGCAGGTTACAAGTGCCTTTTGCACAGCCCAGTTTCACTGTACAATTAACACCTACCTGCAGAATCCAGGCTTTGAGGAACATTGTCTTTAACTTGCAGATAAATATTGCAAGACTTTTTGAGCTATCTTTGGCTTTCTACTGATGTTTCACCTCTCATCACTTTAGAAGACCAATTAGATTGGTGAACATGCTACTAGATGATAGATTTACATGAACAGTAAATGGATTTGGGGAGGAGTCTTCATAAAGCTTCTTTATTATTAAAAGCATGTAATGTCTCTGATAATTTTTACAAACTTCCAAGATCCTCTACAGCAGATGAAACACAATCTGGTGTATTGGGATTATTTTTTGCAGTTTTGCACTACCGATTAACACTATACTCACCTACCATAGGAAATTTCTCTGATGGAAATAGTGCTAAAACAAACAACAAAAAGCAGAACTCAAACCCATTTTCATTTTAACCAACTGGATATTGTTTTCTATCATACTGCCTTCTTTGTATATTATTTATTACCTGTACTAGATGTATAATATAATACATATATATACGCATATATGCATAATAAAATACATATTATATAAATTTGTATTTCATACATACTTGGAACACTTTGCCCAAGACGAGAGGCTGGAGAAGGCTCTGGAGAGACCTGATAGCAGCCTTTCAGTATCTAAAAGGGGCCTGTATGAAAGAAGGGAATAAGCTTTTTAACAGGGTCTGTTGTGATAGGATAGGGAGAAATGGTTTCAGACTAAAAAAGGGGGGATTCAGACTGGACATAAGAAAAAAGTTATATATGATAAGGTTAGTGAAGCACCACAGAGGTGGTGGATACCCTCTCCCTGCAGAAATTCAAGGTAAGGCTGGAGTAACCCGATCTAGCTGTAGATGTCCCTCTACATTGTAGAGGACCTGGACAAGAGGACCTTTAGAGATTCCTTCCAACTCAAATGATTTTACAGTTTCATGAAATACAGCTGTGTACCTTTACTGTTCTGGACATTTGATCAAAGTGATCAAGCAAAGAGGGATTCATTTGTTCAAATGGACAGGGTAGTCAGGTAATTAAAAAACAACAGAAAAACAACAACAAAATTACAGGCATCATCTCAAAACTAGTATGCATTTGTTTGTGTGCAAAGAAGCATCCTGTTAGAAATATCCAAATAATTTTGTCAGGATGGTATCTCTGATAAAAGCAGATTTTATTTGCGATTGCAATGGCGGGCGTCCCACAAGCAGGAGCACCCCTAAGGACTTGATGACAGCTTTTGTACCTTGTTTTCCCCTTTGTCTACCCCCCCTGCCCCGTTTCTCCTTTGGCTGGGTACTCCAGGTTCACAATTTTATCAAAGGTTTACATTTGTTAATTTGTGTATTATCTGGTGTCAGTCAGTAGCCGTCCTGTTGTCTCCAAGATGTCTCAGTCATACTGATATGATGATTTTCTTCAAAGCCTTGACTGAACAAAGAGCACCGGGGGGTGGGGGGGGATGCCAGGCCTTCCCAATGCCTCTTCAGGCACTCCCTTGGGCATGTCATGACTTGTTCTCTGGTTTGATAAATCTCGTGCAGGTTATTCTTGCAATGTGTATGACAAAATATACATATGTACACCTATATACTGAGCGTGCATTCCTGGGGAAGGTTTGTGTAGAGGATAAGTGATGTAAACTACCAGAAACCTCCCTCCCCCATGTAAAGTAGAATGACTCCCAAATGCAACTATGGCAGCGGAGACCATGAAATAAATAAATAAATAAATTCTTATCTAATTGTAATGCAGAAACAACATTTGATTCCCACAATTCCCTCCTTTTATTTTTTTATACGTTGTTGATTTCTGCTTTTTTTTTTTTTTTTTTAAGGTTCACTTTTATAAACATCTCCCTTCTCTTCACTTTCTTTATTTCCCATCTCCTCTAATACCATCATTTTATCCAAATACAGTGCTGGCTCCATTGGTGTTTGCTTCAATAGTGCTGTCTCGCTCAACTGCTGTACCAGTCCCCTCACACAATGGCCATCAGGGCTCCTGCTACTATACTCAAAGAAGTAAATGTGGATACCTTCCTTACCAAAGGAAAGGTATTTCCTTCCCTTCCATTACCAAAGCAGGACTCCAGCCATTCCATGTTAGAAGTATCTAGTCCTGATTTTTCTTCCAGTTCATTGGTAAGGGTGGTAAGCCCTTGCAATGCCTTAGTCATTATGACATCCAGAGCTGTGTTACTGGGGATAAAGGTACAACGACAGGTACCCAACACTACACATACACCCCCTCCTTCAGCAAGCATCATATCTTGGGCGATCCTGTTTTCCCAGGCCATCCTACTTGTGGCATCTAACTGTTCTGCAGTTCCCTTTATTGCACTCTTTGTATAATTTATAAGTCTCAGTTGATCATAATAAATACAATTAATCCAATCTACATTCTTGTTGATCATCACCCACCAGGACAGTGACTCAAACCCTACAACAATTTGATTTCTTGTCTTACACTCATCAGGGACTCCAAGAAAAATCATCAGCTTGCCCACATACCAAACAATTACTGATATTAGTATACTTTGCAATGCTGTTTTTCACAAGAGATACATAAGCATTTACATCAAACATTGCATTTACCAAATTAACGTTTCTAACAATTACAAGAGCCCACAAGAGTCTTTGGATTCACAATTTTAAAGGTCCATCTGGCTTCGGTTCCCATGGTGTTCAAGGGACCTTCTTAACTCTAGTATGATGTAACCACAAGGCTTGTACTTTAATTTTTACTGTTGTGTGGGACATTAGCAGCACCTGGAACAGACCTATCCACCTTGATTCCAGGTGTGAATCTGAAAGAGAACTAGTATATACATATAATCTCCTGATAAAATATTATGTATCGAGCCGTCAAGGCCTTGGGCTCTAGTCCCTACAACCAGATCCTCTGTTCCCCAAAGCTATTCCTCTGAACTTATCACATACTCAGTTAGTATTTCACTCCCTACCCAGGTAGAGATCCCCATTTGTACAATATAAGCCTTCTGTACAGTACTTTGAAAAGACTTATCCCCTCTTTGACCCTAGGTTTCATTCTGGTCCTAAGGAGAGCCAAAGGCAATGACTGTGGCCAGGATAGTCCAGCTTCCTGGCCCAGTTTTACAATCTCATCTTTTCCACCTGACCACTTGCCTATGGTCTGTGTGATATGTGCAATTGCCGATCTATTCCCAATAGCTTACTGACCTGTTGGACAATCTTTGCAGTAAAGTGAGTTCCCAGGTTGCAGGAACTGCAAACCGTGAAATAATCTCCTGCAACAATACCTTGGTTATTTCTTTGGCTTTATTGGTCCTGCAAGGGAATGCTTCTGGCCACCCTGAAAAGGTATTGGTTAGAACCGGCATATAACAAAACCCTTCTTTTTCCTGGCAGTTTCAAAATAATCAATTTGCCATTGTTGCCCTGGAAGGTTCCCTTTCCCAATAGGCCCCACTTGTACCCTGTTCCTGGTACTAAGACCATATAATTACTCTGTAGTGTCTGTTCCCCCAGTATATGTTATTATGTTCCCTTAGAACAAATTTCCATAAAACACTGAAGGGCACAACAATGTGTTCATCTGGGTATGCACCCACAATCCCTCCTGGTAGAGAAAACCACATAGCAACATTTTTAATCTATTTATTTATTTATTTTAATTTCTGCAATCTAATACTTTGAAGTTCAGAAGCTGTGGCATTCAGGATGCCTACTGCTTCATAACTGAATTCAGCCTCTCAGTGAAGTTCTGAGATTAACATAAAATACTAGCAGGATAAGAATGACAAATATTTGATATCTGTTGATATATTACTTAGAAATTAAGAAATGCCATTCCAAATGAAGAAATGAGGAAGAAATGTGTGATTTAACCTTTTTGTATCTGAAAATATTATTCTACATGAATACTAAAGCAAGTATTAAAAGTTTATCTGTAATGTCTAATGTACGCACCTTCCCTAACTTTCTGAGAGATAAATGAGTAGTTATTTATTTGCTTTTGTCAGTGTTAAAATGTAGTGTAGAACAGTTTTACTAACCTGTTAAGATACAGTCAGAAATCCTGACCCCCTGACTTTTAGGTAGAATCAGGAATGTGGTATGTGTCTAGGTTACAAATAAAACTGTTAAAACGGCACTTCAGTTGAGCTGAAGTAAACAAATTAACAGGATGTAATTTTGACTTGCGGAACAAACTCCATAACCATGAAGTAGTTGCAGAGCAGGTATGTTTTATTTGGCCAGTTGGGTGCAGGGGGGATAACTCCTTCCTAGCCTGCACACTGAAAGCAGGTAAATATGCCCCTTCATAGAGGGAATACGTGCATATTTATGGTACAGGGAGTGGTTATTACAATTAATTCTAGTACAATATTCCATACTTATTCTATGCCCCAAATCTCACCCCTAACTAATGGCCCCATATCATTCCCATTGTTCGTGCTCAACTACTCTTAACAACATAACAGATTAGCCAAAAAATTCAATTTTGTCTCAGTCTCTTCAGTCTGCCTGAAACTTTCACTGGAAAGACAAACATCAGATTTCAACCAGCACATGTATTTCTCCGGCTTTCTGGGGAAGTTTTACAGCACCTGGGCCAAGTACTGGGACATGACAACTTGCACTGCTGCCCATATAAACAGACTGCCTGTGATAGCTCAGTTGTGGTATACATACATGACTTGCATCACACTTCCCTCTGTAATATAAATGCCCAGTATTCATGAAGCTCATGACACAATATGCAATCCCAATTTTCATGCCACTGGAAATACTGTACTTTACTGTCATTAAACAAATCCACTTCCCTTCTTGCACTAAAAAAAAACAAACAAACAAACAAAAAAAACCCAAAAAACTATTGTAGTATCATAAATAAGTTTGAAAGAAGAAAAAGATTAGAATACCATATTATTACACCTTCTTCCAATTATGATTAAAAAAATGTAAGTCCTTTCTCAGAAGGTCATTAACAGCTTTCCACCCAACACCTAGTTTAAATCAAAAGGTTTAAGGCTAAGCAAGTTTGATCACCTGGTCTGACTAGATACTTAGTTACAAAATAATCCCCTGAATTTTTCATGCATGAATGACAGTACAACATCCAGGCAGTAAGGTAACTTGAGTATAGCTGAGATACTAAAAGCTTGCCACACTTACCTTCTCTATGGAAGCACTGCAAAGTTCTGGAGATACAGAAACTCTTACTCATAAAAAACTACTCCCAGGAAATTTTAATCCTTAAAATAACAGCTTTCTGGGAGTATTGCAGAGCCCCATTTTCTTTTTTTCCTTCCTCTATTCAGCTACCTTCTGAGGGGTTAGGACAAACTAAATTGTTATGTTTCTTGTTGAGGTATTACAGAACATGAGGACAAGATGCTGAAGTTCCAGCAGAGAATTGCAATGGCTTCTTTTGTCATAAAAATTTTACTTTCCCCTCCCCCCTTCTTCTGGGATGGTAATAACTAAAACAGGTCTGGCTAATTAGTCTCAATCTGTGGTTTGCTTAAAGCAGGATCAGGCAAGAATGGAAATAGCTGCTAGCTTGTCACAGCTTAAGCTGGTGCAGAAACAGATTGTGCACATGATCAGCATAGCCACATCCTATTAGTGCTGCTGCAACTTCAAGCAAAACCTCTCAATGACATGGAAACTCATGTACCTGGTAAGTTTGTTCTCTACTTCACTGTTAATTGCTGCCTATGAATGTAAATAGACAGATGGGGAACAGAGAAGGGATTACTTTGAAAGGACTTCAGCATCTTCTTTCAGGGTATTTTCAAAAAAAGTTTCCTTTATATATATATATATATATAAAAAGAAAAAAATTGTGGCCCAAGTTACATACAGACAGCTCAGAGACAAAACATGCAGTTTGTTTCTTTTAAAGTTCCAGGACTGCAGCTGCGGGGAAACATCACAACCTGTTTGGAAAAGTCTGTTATGAGGGAAATGCTTGACCTCTGCTGCTTTCCTCTGCATTTGCCTTATTGCAGTGCAACTTGGGGAAAGAGCAATATCCTTTTATTAGAAAACAGTGTGCAGAAGTGATCTTCTAGTTCTTGTAGGCAAGGAATAAACCTGGTCAGTGTGTAAAATCTTTTGTGTTTGAGTTCCTAGAATGCAGATTTAAAATGATGTTTCATGATAATATTGTGGCACTCCACTGCTACAGCTCAGAGCTCTGTAGTTGTTCCCACTACAAACTCGGAACAAACTCCATAACCACAAAGTAGTTGTAGAGCAGGTACGTTTTTATTTGGCCAGCCAAGTGCAGGGGAGATAAATCCTTCCTAGCCTGCACACTGAGGTAAATATGCCTCTTTATAGAGGGAATACATGCATATTTGTGGTACAAGGAGTGGTTATTACAATTAATTCCAGTACAATATTCCACACCTATCTTCGCCCCAAACCCACCCCTAACTAATGGCCCCATATTGTTCCCACTGCTCATGCTCAACGACTCTTTAACAACCTAACAGATTAGCCTTTTATTCAATTCCCCCCTTTTCTATGTCCTAGCAAATTCTTTTGCTAAATTATTCTGTTATTATGTCTTCTTAAATTTAAGCTTAAGAGGTTCCCTCTCTTCAACAGTCCACAGTGCTTTCGTCATCTTCTTGAGTATGATGAATCCACAGTGCCTGTTCTTTCACCTTGATTGCTGTGTATGATATTACCAAATAACCGTCCTTCCCACTTGGGCTCAAGCGTTGAATCTGAGAGGGATTTGGCATATACACAATCTGCAGGTTTGACATTATGAACAGGTCCATCCAATCCTGTTGCCCTTACACCCCGAACCAATTTTTGTATTTCTTTAAACTGCTGTTGCAGGCCTATTATATATCCTGTCAAAGTTTTTTCACCTACTTGATTTGAGGTACAATTCTGAATCATATACAGCCTACCATATGATATTTCAAATGGGCTTAGTTCTTTCTTCACTTGAGGTTTGGTTCTTATTCTCAGTGAAGCCAATGGTAATGCTTGGGGCCAGGTCACCCAACCTCCTGCCCTAAGTTAACAATTTGCAATTTGATCAGATGATTCATTTTCTCTACTTGGCTGCTTGACTGTGGCCGATAGGGAGTATGTAATTGCCAGTCAATCCCTAATAGTTAGCTTACTTGTGCTACTACCTTAGCTACAAACTAAGGCCCTCAGTCAGCGGAAATAGTCTCTGTAACCCAAATCTTGGAATTAACTCCTGTAACAATACTTTAGTTACTTCCTGTGCTTTGTTGGTCCTGCAAGAGAAAGCGTCTGGCCACTCTGGAAAGGCATTGGTTAGAACCAGCATATAAGAAAACCCTTCTTTTTCTTGGCAGTTCCAAAAAAACAAAAACAATTTGCCATCGTTGCCCTGGAAGGTTCCCTTTCCCAATAGGCCCCACTTGTACTCTGTTCCTGGTTACTAGGATCATATAATTACTTTGTAGTGTCTGTTCCTCCCGTATGTTTTATTATGTTCCCTTAGAACCTATTTCCATAAAATACTACAGGGCACAACAATGTGTTCATCTGGGTATGCACCCACCTGCAAGCTTGCTCTCTTCCCTTTTAAATCATTAATTAGACTCCTATCTTCCCTAGAATACCCTACAGGTTCTGACTCTGGTTTAGAGATTTTACATTTACCATCTGGAGTTAAAGTCAGTTCACCAATTTTTCCTTCAGCTGCCTGCTTTTATCTACCATCATATTTCCAGTTTCCTGTACAGTGTCACTCTTCTGATGTCCTTTACAATGTATAACAGCCATGCTCTTTGGTAGATTTACATCATGCTGAATTTGTTTTCCTTGTGTGTAAGCAATCCTTGCTCTTTCCATATGGTACCATGCGTGGGTACCACCCCAAAAGTGTATTTAATGTTCTTGTCAAGGCAGTTATTTCAGCCTTCTGAGTGGAAATCCCCACAGGTAATGGTTTTGCTTCAATTACCTGGTCAGTAGCAGTTACTCCATATCCTGCCTTACAGTTTCCTTGTCTCACAAAACTGCTTCCGTCGATGAATCCAGGAATCCTCCACATCATCCAATGGTTCTTCCTGTAGGTCTGGCCCACTGGCACAGACAGTCTCCATGCAGTCACATACTGATGGTTTGAAGGTAGCTCTGTGTCGCCGTCCTGGGTGTTCAGCAAATTGCTTCCTTCCTTCTCCTTGATCAGTTGAGCTTTCTGCTGAGAAGCTTGATAACCATTGAAACCAAGAAATTCAGCAATCTCCCAGTCCATTGTACACAGTCCTCTTTTGTTACTGTGGCATCCATGTACTGCACTAAAGTTCCACCTTGGGATGGAGGAACCCAAGTCTCAGGCTCATGAGCTGACCAGTTCTCACAAATCATTGGGCTGTTCTCACAACCCTGGTAAACACTGTCCAGGTTAACTAAATTTTTTTTTTTTCCTTCCCATATTGGGGTCCTCCTATTCAGAGGCAAATAGTTTTAGATTTTCTTTGGCAAAACCAGGCAGAAAAAAGTGCCCTTCAAATTCAGAACAGCAAACTCCACCTACTCATTAACTGCCCTCAAATCTTGTATCAAACTATAGCTCTTGCCATCCAATTTTCTTTGGCAAGATTGGGATGTTGTATTCAGATTCCTATCCAATTAATAATCCTAAATCCAAAAAGTTATTATTTCTTTTATCCTCCTACAATCTCACATCCTCAAAGAACATTGCTTTACCCTGACTAGGCTGGCTCCCATCTTTAACTTAACGTCTGTTGGGCTGCATTTTGGCTCTGCCAGGCATTCCTGATGCCTGCAATCCTGTGTATACCTAATTTAGGATTTATGTAATTTCTGGGGGTACAGCATTGCTTTTCTTTTTGTGTTAAAGCCAGACTTAAAATTGTCAGTCAATTGGTCTTGCTTGACACTTAGCTCCAATTTTCTTTACTGAATTTAATCGCTATGTTCAACTGTTCTAATACGTCATGCCCAAGTAATGGTTTTGGAGAACCTGGCATGCACAAGAATTTTTGTATTTCTACTTGTTCTCCTAGCCTGTATTTAATTGCTCTGCAAAGAGTAAGCTTCTCTTGCCAGTAGCTTCTACAACTATTACAAAACTATTACAGAAATCATCTACAGGTAATAATTCTTGATGTAGCACAGAATAAGAGGCACCTGTATCAAAATGTAAACCTCTTTACCCTGCTTCCTCAGCTGCTTTTGGTCCAGTTGGGGTGGAACTCTCCCTGAGCCCTTCCAGGCTGCCCCCTTACCTCTTCCCTGAGGGAATCTCTGGGTCCTCAGGCTCTGTTCTAGTGCAGCAACAGTAACAGCTGCTATTGTTCTTCCCAATTTCCTTACTTCCTTGCTATCTCTGTCTTTTTAATTTTTCCAGATCCCTCACCTCTTTTCTCGGTAAGGGCATCCCTGTTACTTGCTCATCTTTCCCTTCCTCAGTCTGTCTTTCCCAAACCCTTTTCACTTTCTAAACTCTCAACATTACAGAAATTCAGTATTTGTACCCTCAATTACACTTCCATATACCATTAACAATTTCACTTCCATGTACCATCAAAACTGTTTCTCCCACTCCCTTCAAAATCCACAAATCGAACAATACAATTCTTCAACTTCCACAAACGCCCAGCACTTGGTCTCATGGTTATGGTACTCAGTTACAAAACTGGTCCCATTACTCCATTTATGTTCAACAATCACAAAGACAGTGACAATAATCAGTACAATTTATCCTCTGGATCCTTCCTCTCTCTGCCTCCCTCCAGTGCCCAAACTTCCCTCTGTATTCCTTTCCCCCACTTGCACAGCTGCCCACCTAATTATGCCTCTTTCTTCACCAGTAAACAACATACTCACGATAAACATATTAATTAGGCCCTAGAAATTGATCTAGTTGTCCTGCTACTCTTACAGGATCCTCAGTTAAGGAATTCATTTCCTTCCTGAGACTTCTAATCTTTCTGCTAGTAAAAACGGCAGGCATTAGCATACCGTATTTCCCTTTGGCCTAAGGAGACTTCCCTAAGAGGAAACAAAGACTCTCTAGGTCCTGTTTACATTGTTCCAGTTCCCTCAGTAATGGAGAGTGCACACTCCGTCTAGGACCCTGAACGGGATCAGCAGCTTGGCCACCCCCCTTCTCTGAAGGGGTCACTGTCGCTTGCATTGCTTTAGAAATTGAAGAGAGGGAAATTATTTAAGGGATTTCCCCCACCCCTTTTCTCCTTTTCTAATGTTAAAACCATCGGTTCGCGGGTCGGCCCCATACCACAATCCCGCTGCCATTCAGGGTGATTACGAGAGGGAGGGGTGAAGAGTAGATCAGCTTAGGTGGTTTCCTCCCATTTGCCCTCCCTCCACAAAAACAACATTAACTGCAGAAGGGTATTGTAATTCAAAGTGCCATTTACAGGCCATTTTTCACCGCTTTCCAACTTCTATAACAATCACCGATTACAATACTTGATTTAAGTTTTCTTGCTCAGGGTGCCCCCAGGCTCCTCGGTAATATCTCGCCAATGAGGCAAGATACATTCAAGTGGGGTTCGCCTGGGAACCTCCTTCCTCTGTCCTCCCCCCATATTAAATCTTAGATTCGTTATTGTTCCCAAAGGTCCAAAACTTATAGCCAGTATATCAGTTAGATCTGATACATGTTCCTCTTTAAACCCCAGCTCACAACCCCAACAGAAATGCAAGTCTCCTGTATTCCACTGTAATTCCTGAACGGTATTACAGGTTAAGCTTCTAACAACAAATACAGGGTTGCAATTATTTCCAGGGTGTAACAAGCATCCAATTACTCTCAGATCACACAATAATATCACGCACACCTTTGATCCAGTATTTAACATTCACACTATATAGCAGCCGCTTATAGAGTATCTGATGCTGGGTAAATGGAGTATGCCTACTTGCCCAGGGCACGGGAACACCGAATTCCCTGGAAAAAAAGCTATAACAAATGTCCCCAGCAACAATAATAGTACTTATATTATAAATGGAATTCCACAAACAGTATTTTTATAAACAGAAACACTTAACAATTACAAAGATAACAACAATGACAAACACAGTTCCTATCACAAAAAGAGAATCAGTTCGGGCATTTGGCCACCCTGCTTGACCAGTCGCTTTAAACGCTTCAATGACGGTTTCCAGCCGTTTACCTCACAGGAGGACGAAACCACGGATCCGACACTTTTGTAGCTACGATCTTTCCAGAGCTTACACAGTTTACATTCCCGAGCACACTATGGCCTCACTCTCGGGATACCTTGCGCACTTTACCTGTGGGGGTTCTTGGGATTCTCCCCCTAAGTGGGACTCCCCTCCCTAGAGGTGTATTCCCACACCGATCGCGATCACCCAACCTATACCTGCGGATCCAGCCTCAGGGGGAGCACCCTCGCTTCTTCAACCCCGCGCAGGACGTCTCCTCACGTCTTATGGGTCCCCGTACCTGTAACGTACCTGGTCTGTGCTGGAGCTCCTTCCTTGCCCCACAGTGGATGTGTCTGCCTGGGGAGTCTTGCCGAAAAAAATTGTTTTCGGGGCGCGCCAGAAGCGTCCCCTGGTCCGATCAGCCCTGCGGTCCAGCAGTTCTCCTGCCTGGCTCGCCAAAACCGACTTGCAGAACAAACTCTATAACCACGAATTACTTATAGAGCAGGTACGCTTTACTTGGCCAACCGAGTACCGGGGAAATAACTCCTTCCCAAACTGCACACAGAAAGCAGGTAAACATGCCTCTTTATAGAGGGGATACATGCATATTTATAGTACAAGGAGTGGTTATTACAATTAATTGCAGTACAATATTCCACACCTATTTTTCCCCCAAACCCCACCCCTAACTAATGGCCCCATATCGTTCCCATTGTTCGTGCTCAATGACTCTTAACAACCTAACAGATTAGCCTTTTATTCACAGGTTAGCTCATTGTTTCTGGGGCTTGCAGCTGTACTCTTAATTCTGAACTATAGTGAAGCTCATGGAATCCTGTTGTATCTCTGTTCTCCCACCCAGTCCTCTTCGTAAAATTATTTGTGTACCAAGTCACAGAGTGCAAACAAGTATTAGAAATAAGGCTTGTCTTTGTAGTGCTACTTTAGTGCCCCTTTGCTATCCCTGATCCTTCACTTTAAGAGTTAACCCTGATACACACTTAATGTGGGAAAAATCAGGTGCTTTCTGTAACCTCTATATTTAAAGGATTTGGAAAAAGAAAAAAAAAAAAGGAAAAAAATCATATCCTCTGAAGTTTTACACACAACTTATTATCAAGATACAGCTCAATTAGCTCTTAAGTTAATGCTACTACCCACAGAGTGGCTCAGGTTTATAGTTTGTACTTTGGCTTCCCACATCTTTCTTCACAGCTCTGCTCTGTTTCCTACATTCTTTGCAACTGATGTTAATATTCTTCTATCCCTTAAGACTCTCATAGTATGTGCCAGAGGCAAATGAGTACCTACATTAACTCAGGTGTGTTCTTCCTGCTTCTAATGCCAGAAGTGAGGGCTTCTGTATATGAGGGTCTACCAAAAGTGTGCAACCACGTGTTTTTACATTTGCGTCTGTGAGTAGAGTTTGGATTATATGCAGGTGTGCTTACTCTCTTTTTCGCTACTCTTTCCTTTCCTCCATTGTGACATCACAACACTTATCTCTGTGGAGTTGAAGAGGTGACATTATTACTTGTCTCACATGTTTTTTGAAAGTCTCTCTGTAGACTTGATCACTTATACGCAGACAACAGTGTTCTAGGTTTATACACATTATGCATGCTCAATTGGCGCTCAAATGTCGAACCATGTGTCCTCCATCAGTTAATTCAGCACATAGTTTGATCCAGTATTGTAGACACTATCTACACTTTTGTCTAAAAACCTATTCTGACTTGAAGTCCCTGTCTGTCTCACCTACTTAGCAGTGTTAACGTCAGGTTTGTGACATGGTTTGTGAAGGCTGAGAAGCATAATAAAAGTTAAATCATTTTATTATGAATGTGCTGTTGATTTTTTTTTTTCCTTGGACCAGCTAAAATGACCAGGAAGCAAAAAGGTCTTTCAGCAATGGTGCTTAAAGTTCTTGTGAGATATTCCATACTTAGACTGGAAATACTTTGCACAGCCCCTGGGAATGAAAGCTTCACTTATTAACTATTTGCCTTTGAGTTTCCCTTGTGGCGTCATTATGTGCTTCAATGAAGTAAAACACTGTCTTCTTGAGAGATCAGAAAAGCAAGACTGGTGAGTCAATCTGCTGCATGGTTCAAATGTTGCAGAACACAAATCTGTTATTGGCAGGAAACACAAGAATAATCATAACTTTCAGGGGAAACCCCCACCCCTCAAGCATTTCCTTCTTTAGCATTTTACTGACTCCTCTTTTTCACATGATTGCAGGTAAGTAGATTCATTCTTGTTGTAGTTTAATGTAGCAAGCAGCCTCACCCTGTGGGATGGTGAAGAGCATAAGAAAAAAAGGTAGAACTTGTAAGCTGAGATAAAAAAGTATGTACAATGACAGAAAAGGAAGAGAGAAATAACAATAACAACACTAATTATATATGTACATATATATACATAAAATGACTGCTGCACAATGCAATTGCTCACCATCTGCTAACCCATGCCAGTCCCCAAGCAGCAGCAGCCCCTCCTAGCCAACTTCCCCACAGTATTATAGTTGTGGGTTTTTTTTTTTTTTTTTTTTTTTTTTTTTTTTTTTTTTTTTTTTTTTTTTTTTTTCCCCACATGATATCATATAGCATGGAATATCCCTTTGGCCTCTTCAGGTCAGCTGTCCTGGTTCTGACCCCTCCCATCTCCTTGTATGTCCCAGACTCCATGCTGGCAGGACAGTATAAGAAGCTGAAAGACTGAAATGTCCTTGGCTCTGTAAGGCGCTACTCAACAATAGTGAAAACACTGATGTGTTATCAACATTGTTTTTCCTCTAAAGCTACATAGCATCATACCAGACATTATAAAGATAACTGAGTCTGTATCAGCTAAAACCACAACAAATCTGTATTGAGGGAATAGAAGATTAACAGTAGTACACAATGCCTACCTTTGACTGTTGAAAAATTGAAGAAATTCAAAAATTAAGAGGAAAATCTGACTTCTGGACACTTTTTTAGCAATTCTTTCCCCTCCACCCCAAAAGAGAGGAATATGCAGAGTTTAGTTATCACCATCTTCAAGAATGATGCTTTTAGATTTTCCTTGAATTATTTTAATTAAATGAACTCTGAACAACTCTGTTCGTTTCCTGCATACAGTTTTATCTCCAGTTCTTTCTCTTTTGAAATGCAGTTTAGATTCACTGATTCTGCCACCAACTGGATGTTTCAGTAGTATAGAAGAAAGACTGTTCTGTCTCATGAACACTAAATGAGAGTGAGAATTATTCCTGCCTTCAGACTTGTCTAATCTCCAACACCATGAGGAAGGTCTGGAGGAAACTGCTGGAATTTCCCAGCACTTTCTTATGGCACGCAAGGATACTGACACAGCTCCTAACACAGAGCAGCAAATCTCATAGGACATTTCCTCTGCGAAGTAACTACATTATGTGTTTTTTTTGTTTGTTTGTTTGTTTTTTTTTCCTTTCCTTAGGCAGAACACAGAGAATTGCATTGCTAGGATTGTTTACTAAAAAGACAAGAAGAGATATCATGTTTGAATAGTGTTTTCCTGGATATATGGATGGGAGCTGATGACTATTCAGTTATTTCCTCTTCCTGGAGAAGACAAAAGTCCTTAATAGAAAGGCATGGTGCTTCATCTCTTTAAACACAGTGGGGCTAGACATATGAGGTAGATGGGTCATCTCTTTGGTGGAATATACTAATGCTTGAAAGACTAAGCCATAATTCCTGAACCCAATAAGCATCTCAAATAAAATACTGGTAAAAATCAGACAATTTTCATTTACAGCTATGATACCACTAGAGGGGGAAAGAATATGAAACATCTGTACATTACACAGGTTTTGGTACCCATTACTTTTTACCTTTATTCTTGCTTTGTGTTATTGATTCTGTTGACTATCTGCATTTGTTTCCTATGATCAAATATTATTCTTATCTGTTGTTATTGTACAATGCTGTACAACAGAGATACAGTTACTGTTTGCACTGGTAGTGAATAGAGAATGGCATGCAACTGCTGCCCCCCTTCAATTATGCTGCCTTGTGGCCATGACATTTTTATATACCAGAGACGGGTAAAATTTTCATGACATTAGTCCCTCAGAATAAAATACTTAATGATGAATTTTGATGTACTTTATGAGAATTTCACACTCTCACTTATCCAGAAGTGTAGTTCTTAGTAGAGAATGACTGTTAATCAGAAGCTTCTATCTGAATGCACTAGATTTTGATCATGTCATGCTAGAACTGAAACACATCCCCTTCAAGTCTAGTTGTAAGCCATAAGCAAATTTGACTCACTTCAGTTCTAGTGACTTAGTTTCCATGCAGCATGAATGGTTTACCCAGAGAGCCCTGATACAATCACAACACACAACATACAGCTTCCTCATGTTCAGGAGGGAGGTCCATGGCTTGTTGCAATGCACTTAATTTCCGGGTCCTAATTTTATGACTGAAAGGAGGAGTACAAATTATACTGAACAATCAGGGTAGTCCTGTGCTAAATGCAGTACCTGCTATTCCTCTGCAGTTGTAGGTATCTTCTCCAAATACTCTAGTTCAGTATCCAAAGTCTAATAGTGTCCATTAATTGTCCTACTTCCTATTCCTTTATGAAACCACCTGCACACACACACACAAAAAAAAAAACGTATTTATATTACACTAATCAACTCTCATTCATCTAGCCTCCTCACACTCAAGTCTGAACAGGCAGAAGGCAGCAACATCATCAAGAGAATATTTCTTGGGATGCAACAGCAAATATCTAACTGTTCCTCGAAACAGGCCTTCCTTGCACAGCAGCAGGATCAATGGATCTTTAGAAGCACCTAGCTGTGTGGATACCGACTGCAGTTCTGTAAGTAGGATTTTATGTTCACTGACATAACTCTAATAACTTTGGGATGAAGAAAAGGTTTGGAGTAGGATGAGCAGAGTATGATGCATTCCTTCTCTGTTAGGCAAATCCAAGCTGTTCTGAGAAAAGTGACAGTGCAAGTAGACATATCCTACAACTTTAGATTGTTCAGTAGGTTCTTGTATTGTAAACTGTATCCTTTGGTGTTCTAGTGGTATCACCAAGATTCTATAGATTGAGTCAAATTCTTTGAAGAAGAATAGAGAGGTTGCTATTACCTTGGTGAAGGAATATATCTGCAGGCTGATGACAGAATTGGCAATCCCTCTTCAAACTGTGGGTCAGCACATATCCAGGTGTTAATGTGAACAAGATTGGAAGTGGAAGTGGGGTGGCTACAGTCTTCCTAGCAAAGCCAATAGTAGAAGAGAGTTCTCCTGGGGTATGTATGCAGTGATATATTTTCTTTTAGAGGGTTAGAACTCATTAAATGTTGATCCTACTGTCCCATATTCTTATTGCTTGGTGTACTAGTTACTTATCTTGGAAATATTATGAAGCAATGAATCTGGGACTGAAAATGGTAATTTAGAACACTCTAACTTCTAGAATGTCTCTGAGAGAGGAAAGATCTTGATGGCTCTTACAGAAATTTTGCACATTGCAACTTACTTAATATGTTTTTCTCTCTAATAAGATCTTCTTGTGCCAAAATGTGAAGTGCAAATTTAGGGCAAAAAAAAATTTTCTCACAAAAATTTATGGGAATATTGTCTTGTTCTCTCAGCAATAGAAACCCACAGTATTTGGGATGGCATTTTGTTGCCAAAAGTCTGTGGTGAGGAAAAAGCAAGAGTTAACAGGAGAGGGAGAGAGGGAGAAGGGCACGATGGTATCTCCTCATCCTTTTATTTTCTGTAACTCCAGCAACACCAAATGTTGCTATGGTGACCTGTCAGGTGACTGGGATGTGGCAGCTGGCTGCAGAGGTAATAAACAAGAAAACCTATTAGCAACTTTCCAACTTCCTTGTCCCTTCTCCTGTGGGTTTTTTTTGTTTGTTTGTTTGTTTGTTTTTTTGTTAATCTCATTTCTGCCTGCACTTGCCCATAAGGGAGGAGAGAATGCTTAGAGTTCATCTTCTCTAGATACAGCTAAGCATTGCAGTGTGTGAGTAAGAAGGAGGTGGTGACATCATCACTTCTGTGTTGTACTGTGTGAAACCCTCTGGAAGGGAACATATTGTCACAACTTCATTGTGGCAGAGATGGATCCAGAAGGTTTGCATGGACTGCCTGTGAGTACTTTATGAAAATGAATCTAACTAGAACATGGGGAATTGCAATAAAATGCTGTCTCCCAAGTAGATTTATATTCCATCAGAATGCATTGCTGAATGTAAGTTTATATGTGCCTAGAGGGACTGTATTAATGCACTACATATGAGTTTGAGGTAAGTGCAATATGTAGAACAGATTATCTGGTGATAATTTCAGGAAAGAAAGGATGGAGTGTGCATATTAAAAAAAATATTAAGAGATATGGTGACTGAAAGCTGCTTTGTGGGAAACTGAGATGTGAAGGGAAACAATGAAAATCAGGATTTTGGGTGATATTAGAAATATGTGTATTTAGATAATGTCTTGAAGTATTCATGCTGAGTTAACAAATGAGAAAACTGCAAAAAGTATGTTTAGTTAACTTTGAAGTGCTACCAGTACATGTAATAGAAGGGGAAGCAGGGAAGAGAAAGAAATTTTTAACAATACTTATCAAAATTTTACTTGTATAAACACCTATGGGAACCATAAATAGCTGGATTTATGGGTTGATTGATCTAAATTAGTGTTACTCTATTTGCTTTCATGTAGTTCCCCAGTCCCTGCAGAGCTGGTGTCACGGTAATGAATGACACTGTAGAGAGTTAGGTGAAGGGTTTTAAGATACAGCACTGAGCAGGATGTGATGGTTGTTAAAAATTTTGGAAAATATACAAGCTACCTTAGTGAAAGAATTGGAAGTTAATGCCTAAAATTTAATTTCAGTGTTCAACAAATGTACTACAGATTTGCGGTCCCCACAGGGGTGGGGTGGCAGTGGTTAGAACAGAAGTAGCTCCGTGCCAGGATTTGCATAGTGGGGACAAGGTCGCAGAGACAGTCCACAGGGGCAGTTGAATAGAACATAGGTGATCTTGATGGTTTTAGTCATTGATTTCCTTTTGCAGTGCTACTATTCAGTCACATACTCATCTCGTATTAAAATACACATCAACTGTATCCCCAGTATTTGCCAAATAATCTGTGTTCAGCTCTGCCCTTCTTGCCCTCGTACTACTTGGAGGAACATTTTCCTGTTCTACCTTGAATCAGTTTTTTTCTTTTCCTTCCTGCACAAATCTGTCTTATTCCCTTTCCTGTCCAACTTTCCTCCACAGTTCACCATTTTCTATGTCATGAACTGTAATGTGATCCTTTTTTTCTCAAACTTCAATCCCATTTTAAAATGCTGATGTGGTCTCCTATGTCCTGTTTATACACAGGTCAAAGAGATAGTGCAGACATACCTGACCATACCAGTACATCAGAGAGGCAGCTATCTTGTACATTTCAAGGAGCAAGATAAAGCTGCTGTATTAAGGAACTTTTGTACGTTTGCAGTCAGAGGATCTCAACATGACCAAATCTGAACTATAGAGTACAAGTTTATAGCTCATTTATTTTCTCAATTAATCTCCAATTTCTACTCTGTTCAGCTAGTGCTTTTAAATACTGTTTACACAGGTAATTTTAAATACCTGTTTACACAGGTACATTCAGACTCCAGGTCTGGCTTCTCCTTGGACTTTTTGGTTTTCTATCCATGTATTTCCCCCCCAGATTATAAACAATTACCTGGACGGGACCCAAGGAGAGGCCATGGACTCCATGAGTGGCATGCACTTCAGAGATAGCAACAGAAAGGTTGACTATGTTTTAGTCTACCACTACCGGAAACGCCTCACCCAGCACCAGCCTGGAGCTGGATCACCCAGACCAATGCACAGGGCAGCCTCCATGGCCATTGTTTCAAACGGAGGGACCAAGAAGGGCTGCCTCAAGCTGCAGCCAGACAATGGCCAGCATGCCCCTCAGGAGGCTGAAGTGATTGAGCTGGACCCACTGGACACCCTGGAGGAGGAAAAACGACTGCAGAGGGAAGAGTATGAATGCAATCTAGTGGCAGCAGGACTGGAGATCGAGAAGGACACTGAGGTAAGAGGGAGAAAATTGTGCATCCTGCATGGTGCCGAATGGGTAATGGCCACCATGCTGTGTAAGATGGCCATGCAGGGAGCGTAAACACTGGTGAGCAGGAGCATGACTGTGGCCAAGCATCAGGGCCAGCTCTATACCTTCTCTGATTTAATGTTAACCAATAGGAGAATCACATACATTATGTGTCCTGTTCCTGAGGCAACTCATAGCCAGTATAAGAAGCTAATCCTAAACCTTGTCACTGCTGTTCACTGCTGAACATCTCAGGATTTAAAGCTGTTGCTTTAACCCCAAATTAGGAACCATCAGAAATAAATTATATGAGCTATTTTATGCATGCCTGTCAATGGTTTACAGGCTGGTTTGGCCCGGTTCCATGACTAGCAGTTTGGGGGGACCCACGCCCCAGGAAAGGGAAAAGGGGAAAAGTGGACAAAAGGGTAGAAAGATGGGCCTAAAAACATAACAGTGGCAACAATCTGATGAGAAACAAAACTAATTCAGTAAATAAGATATCAGAATGCGAGATAACACACTACAATACAGTATAACAGAATTGAAGCTAATAAAATCAAATAACATGAGAGAGTGTCTGAAAAACCGAAGGCCTTACTCTAATACTGAGGCGAGATGCCTAGTCAGGCTGAGCAGAAGAGAAAAGAGAGGGCATTTCATGGTATGCAAACAGTTTTATCTTTCCCTCTGAATGGAAAACAGAAACAGAACAATGCAAAGTCCTTTGGAGTATGTAGTATGTAGTTCTTCTCTTCTGAGAACAGGTACCCAGAACTATCCATGATCCATGGAACTGGAGCATTAACTCTTTAACTCCCAGTGCACTACATGATGTTAAGATGTGCAATACTGATAACAAAAACCATAAAAGCATGACAATGCCTAAAATATGGAGTGAAGCCAAAAAGAAGATGGAGAAGGATTGATTAAGTCTTTTTTCCTGAGAAATATTGGTTTGTTTAATGTGGTATTGAGTAGAAATTTCAATGTTACCTCTGGAAAAGATATTTCTATATCTTAATATCTTTATGGCTTACATTAATTAAATGCATTTTTCTTGCAAAAAAAAAGAAAAGTATTTACATTTCAATTTTTTTTTTAATGAAAATGGCTGTCTTAAGTAATTTCCTGGAATAAAGAGTGTTGCCAAGATATTTCATATTTTATCTTCAGTGTGACCCTTAACTTTCCTCCCAACAATACATTAGTTTTGTGTCATTTTCTTCATTCCATCTATAGAATAAATAGCTCTTACACTGCAGTAGGAGAACCTCACATCCTTTATTGTATTTCTCACTGCCTGTATGACATATTGGAAAATGCTATAGTCATATCTGTTTGGAGTTTTTGTTAAGTTACTTCATGGTAATGGTGCAGTCTGCAGTACATCAGTGAGCATGGGTCTTCCAAATCCCTTGCTGATGCACTGAGCTTTTACTATCCCTTTGGAAAGTAATTGATATTTATTTGAAAGCCATGGGTATTCTGTTCTCCTGCAGGAAAGTCCCTTCTGGGTTCTAGTTTTAAGTATTCTGTTGATTTTGTCAGAAAATTCACAAAACTTAGGGCTTCTTCTCAGAAGAAAAGTGCTGACAATGTACAACTCATACTTCTTTCCGTGCAACCAGTCAGCATTTCCAAAATGTGGACCAAATCACAGGTTATGTCTGAAAATTTGAGCTTAGCTAATTTGGCATTGCATGTGCACACTGTGATGGGAATAGAAATGAATAAAAGAACCTTTTGACTCTTTCCATTTTTCTTGCTCTCTTTGCTGAGTTGCAAGTGCCTGTAGGTTATATTTCACTGTATAGCCTAGCTGAGCCATCCTTGCACTAAAAATAAGTGATCTCAGATCCTGATTCTCTTACAGTAAGCATTGGAGTTTGGGTTCAATACTAGTTATATATGACAAAATTACTGCAATGATTTTTATAACCAGATTGCATAAACCCTGTGAGAACAACTGTTTTTGGAGACTTTCAGATCTGATTTTCATCACTACCTGAAAACTCTAGCATTTGAATATTTGACTCTTACCCAAAGTTCATTTGGATTCGAATTCTGGTTTGGATCCCTTCCAAATGAGGGCATGCATCCTTAAATAAAACACAAAGTAATAAATGGTGTCATAAAGGTCTGGTCAAGAAAAACTTTGTCACGGTATTCCTCATAAAGTTCTAAGGAAATTCTTAGTTGTCGTTTTTGTTGTTGTTGTTGTTGTTTGTTTGTTCTGTTTTGCTTTTGAATGGAGAAACATATCTATTTTGAAAACTAGAAAAATGCAGTTCCACCACTTTCCTATCCCTGTATGTGTATGTACATAGTTCACACACACATATAGATACATAAGAAATCTAATAAAAAGGGAAAACTTTTTTTCTCTAGGATGTCCTGAGAAGCTAGAAAGGATTTTGCATGATTCTTTTTTCTTTGCTGCCCGAGGCATATGGGTTTTAGTTCTTTGTGCTGTAATCTTATCTGCTTTTACATGAAATAGTAGAAACAGAAAGAGAGATGGCAAAAGGAAATCTATCATGTCCATGACCTTCAGTGATTATTTCTCCACTGTCCTTCCTGGGCAATATAGTGGATCTACAGCTGAAAAAATATTCTTTTATAGGCATATGTAGATCTGCTTGTTGTTAACCCCATTGTTTGTACAAAAAAATATAAACAAGATCTGTGGAAATCATGAAGGTTATATTTAATGACTAACGTTCAGTTGATTCTTATTTAGCAGATACAGAATTAAATGATTTGGCATTTAATGACTTTGTATA
This sequence comes from Gallus gallus, assembly GCF_016699485.2. Taxonomy (NCBI): domain Eukaryota; kingdom Metazoa; phylum Chordata; class Aves; order Galliformes; family Phasianidae; genus Gallus; species Gallus gallus. Next base: position 74,617,580 of record NC_052532.1, on the reverse strand, counting down.
GCCTCTGATCTTCTTGTGGCAGGAATGTAGCATAATCTATGGTCTTGGTTAACCCTACTTTGTAAAGACTATAAGCTTAGTTAGCTTAAATGAACTAAGCACAGCATCAAGCTAGTCAGCCTACTAACTTCACAGGAAACACTACCAGATGCTGCTTTTATAGGCTAAAACTAATTAGATGTTAGGAAGTTCATTTCTAGGAACACAGGGTATCATCAGAAAAAAATTAAATTCTATTTCTAAAACTATGCTTTTGAAAACCTGGAAATTTTAATGTAATTGTGTCTTTTAACATACAATATTAATAAGGTTTTTATACGCTGAATAACTAGACACAAATACCTTTGTTATTTCTACTGTCAATTTGTTGAGTAAAAGAATAGACACAGTCTGATAAATTAAGATACATAATTTGTACATGAATACAATGAGAACAATTACTCCTTTTTTGGACTATGTGAACATGGGCAGGATTATGGTCTCTCTCAAATTATTAAATCAATTAAGCAATATATGTCTAGTTTTCAACTTCCTTATGATTTTCTGTCACTTTTTACTGTTGTTCTCTCCAAAGAGAAACTTTGTTCTGCCTCGTAATATAGCATTCTTGTTTTTTTGTTTGTTTGTTTGTTTTAAATTCAGTTATTATTTTGCATGCACAAGGCGAAATGCACAATGAAGGCAAAGAACCTGAAGGTGTGTTCCAAATTTTTCCCCATATAATGTGACACTGAGTACACAGAATCAGAACAGCAGTAATAGTATGTGACAACCTTCTCCCCATCTTCCTTATTGAAGTTGTACCTGATTTTTAGGCTGTATTCATGTGTTATAGCAGATACTGCCAACATTTACTTTCAGTATTGATGTTATTTGTGTTGTCAGGGTCCACAAGTGATAGATCCAGCTTAAGGAGCTCTTTAGTTGGTTAATCTCTTCAAACCAAAGTCCAGTATAGCCTGTGTTCAGAAAAACAGTAGAATTATCATAATTTAGTGCTATGTGGAACTGAAATTTGGTAGAAAGAGTAGAACAGAAGAGGAAGCTCCCTATTCAGATCAGCTGCCAGCAGGATAGCAGCAAAGAACTACTGTTTTGCATACTTTGTATGAGTGAAAATAGTGTTTCTATATGTGACTGGTCTGTTTTGTATTATGAAGTTAGATAAAGGAAGTCTTGTGTTGACTCTTGTATACGTCTGTAGAATTAAATAGCTTCTATTTTACAGTACTACATTAGTGACCCTACCTGTAAACACTTAATGCTAATCTGCAGTGTTAAGCATTTGCAGGGTTTGCTTCTTCTACTTCAAAAGTAAAACACAGTTAAAATCACGGTAAAACTATTTTTCCAATATGCTTGTGCCAGAACCCAAATTCTTTGGCACGTCTTTGTAAATTTCAGAGGAAATGTCAACAGGTCACATTTATCCTTGCAAGTTGGCTGCCAAAGATATGAGAGTCACCTGCAAATAAACTTTATTTAACAGGCAGTGACATAGGTCAACCTCTGCATTAGATACATAAAGAATAGTATAAGGATAAGGTCACCTCAAGGTCACCTCAAATATTCCAATTCAATTCTCAGGAAGAACAATAAATACTATTGACACTGCAGGAAGTTCTGAGGTTTGACTTCCCTTTTCCCTTCCCTTTCCCTTCCCTCTTCTCTTACTCTTTCTCTTCCCCTTCCCCTTCCCCTTCTGCCTCAATGACTGCAGAGGTAAGTTGTACTGTATTCAGTCAGTATTAGGCACGGCAAAAGCATAGCATGAATAAAATGAAAAAACACTGGAAAGGCAACTTAGCATTCTGACAAAGTGGATAATTTTCAAGCACAGGGGAAATGACACAGTTTTCTAAATAGCATTTACAAGACGAAAACATCTTTTAACAATAACATGACAATGGTTTTAAAACCAAGTATAGACTACCCTTCAAGAAGCTCATCTAACTGGAACTTTTGAGCTAGTGTATTCAAATATCTCATTAAACGATGCTGGCTACATCATAGCTCAAGCCAAGGAAGTTCTCGAGGAGGTCCTCAGTGTATCAGCTTATGTAGCACTATTGACAAGAGTTGTGCTGATGGTGTTTAGATTTTTCTGCTTAGTATTCCAAGGCATGTTTTTAAAGCTTCATTAAAAAAAAAAAAATAAAAAAAATCACACACACAAAATCTTCAAAGTAACTAACCACAAAATCCCACCTGGGCTAAAATAAAAATTATAGTACTGCAGCTGTTTTGTCCCACTAAAGTACTCCTTCTCCGGGACAAGGCTTTATCTTTTGACTCCTGTTGGTGGTGAAGGACAATAGTAACCAAAATCATATCATGGTAAATTATAGTCCAAGTAGAGGATGCTTCTGCTGAGTAGTCCCATCTGTGCTTTTGCACTGCAAGTTGTTTTCTTGGGTCTGTTATATTACCAATTACCATATTTATGTCATAATGTAATTTATTTTAATGTCAATACCTTTCAGTGGGAAAAGTGGAATTTAACTGGCCATGACTTCAATTTATTTCAGTAGAATGATTTTAACTTGACAAAATATTTTTCAGTATAAAACATTTCAGATTTTAATTACAGTGGTATTTCTTAATTTGGACATAATTAGAAAAATGATACCATTTTACTAATTTTTCAATGTGAATTGCAGGTAATTCCAAGAAAAGCCTTTAGTACCTATGAAGAATCTTATAGGCACTTAATATGAATATTCAAGTTTTCAGGATGTACCTTCATCTAAAGTGCAGAGGGAACCTAAACAATAAGATACTTTAATTTTAAGATGGTAGAGAAATTTGATGACTCTAGGATGTTTATTCATATTAATGAATGCTTTCTGAAGCCAAGGAGGTGACATGGAGAGTGGTGTAACATGAGAATAAGAGCGGGGTCTTTGTGGTCTAAGTCCTTGGACATTTCATTCACTCTCTCTTCATCTCTCTCACTCTGAACAAGAGAATGGCAATGCCTCTTTGGAGAACACTTCATATCCCCATTACATAAACATTTGATGGCTATTTTTCAACTTCTCTAGTTACAGAAGCATTAATTAGCTAAAACATGTTTAGCTCTTGTAGGGAGCTGAAATGTAATACACAGCTATTATAAAATCAGTTTTGAACAGATGCAAGGTCTACAGTGATAGTGAAGTGGAGATGAGGAAAGGTTGAGGGAACTGGACTTGTTTAGCTTGGAAAAGAGAAGGCTCCAGGGAGACCTCTTTGTGGCCTTCCAATATTTGAAGGGAACATATAAACAAGAGGGGGAATGGCTGTTTACAAGGATGGATGGTGATAGAGCAAGGGGAAATGGTTTTAAACTGAGATGCGGGAGGTTTAGGCTAGATATTAGGAGGAACTTTTTCACACAGGGGGTGGTGACACACTGAAACATGTTGCCGAGGAGGTTGTGGATGCCTCATCCCTGGAGGCATTCAAGGCCAAGCTGGATGTGGCTCTGGGAAGCCTGGTCTAGTGGTTGGTGACCCTGCACACAGCAGGGGGGTTGAAACTATATGATCATCACGGTCCTTTTCAACCCAGGCCATTCTATGTTTCTATGATGAAAATAGTGGCAAAATGATTAACTATTTAAGGAGAAATTTTAATTCAGTTTTAGAAAGGATTTTGGAGTAGCTCCGTGGGTGTTGGATGTGGTTCAAATACTGTTAAAATAATGACTGATGATAACAATTGTCTAGGTTGACTGTTTTGTCAAAGTTGAGAAACTTGCATTATGAGTTCTGTTTTTTAATTATTGTGTTGTCACTTAAATAGATAGACTACTGGGCAGACAGACCTTGTGTATTTTAACTAACATCCAGACACTTAATGCTGAGCTACTAGGTACGTTAGTCAAAATGCCTTCCAAAGGTCTTAGAGAAAACTGAGGGGATACTTTGAAGTGGGTTTATACACTGACAATTATGAGTATGGAGCTCTTGGGCCAGAAGTAATAAATTTTGCAAATCGTTTGCAGGTTCAGAAATAGAGGCATTAAAATCTAGAATTTCAGAAGATAGTAGATTTGAAGTGTAAAATTTGGTGATATGTATAATGACAGTTGGGCAAGAAACAGCCCTATTTTACCCACACTTATCTTTATAGACTTGCCTGGTAGAAATGGCATAGCCTCCCAATCTTGCGATCCCTTTTTGCTAAGAGTACTGTGCTGAGTTCTGCCACCTGCTGGAGAACCTATTTCTATTTTCTGCAAACAACTATAGAGATAAGAAGCCAGCAGACTTGGCTGATTTTTCTCTGCTGGAACACAGCAGGGGGAGAACACGACACTTGTGGGGAAAGGTACAAGAAGTAACAAGCTCAGATTGGTTTGTTCACAGGTTGATCCATGAAAAGATTTTTAAACTGTCGGTATTCTCTTTTGTAGCAGAATTTTAATCTATAAATTAAATCTGTGGAGACAACTGAAAGAGCGATGCAGGACCTGAGGGATGCTGTTCTTCACCAATTATATGCAATCACCAAAGAGCCCCTGGAGGAGATCTGGAGGCTGAAATGGTGATAATTTCTGTAAACTGTTTAGACTACTGCAGACTGAATAGCAGTTTCACAAAAGTAATGTTAAATATAAGACAGTTTGGGGATTTGTGTCCTGGGATTTGTTGCTTTTCTGACCTTTTAAGGGACAGAAACCACACTGATGCTTATTGAGGTGAGGAAGAAACTTCCACAGTTGCTGGATGAAAACTCCTCCAGTGGCAATACCTGCTGCCTATGTGTCTCAACTTGTTCTTTGGCAGAAAAAGAAATCCTGAATTTTTGGAGATTTGGTAGTAGGGAGAATAGGACTACACTATCCTCAGACAACTGCCTGCTTTGTCTGCAGTAACAAGCAGCCCTACAAGAATTTCTGGTATCAAGTAAGCAATTACTTCCATATGCTTGTTGACTGAGTATCTATCATTTGATCTCTTATTATCTGTCTTGGTTTCATATCTCATGTGAAGGAAACAGAAGAGATCTTATGCAACTCCTCTGTGTAAGTGATAGACATTGGAAATTTGTGTGGGAGTAGATTCAGCACTGCAGGGAAGTGCTCCCTGATTTTAATATGTTGCTATTATAAATGTATACATTAGTTTATATATCATTGTGTATTTTATTTTGTTGCTATACAAGACAAAGATGAGAAGGTGACTGTTCTTCATTCAGAGTTGTTGGTCTGTATGAAAGCAAATTGAAAGTCAGTCTAAGTCTGAAAATTCTGTGCTCAATGACCAAAACAGCTAGAAGGACAGCAAGAAGGAACAAATTTATTTTCATACAGAATCACAAGGTTGGAAAGAACCTACAAGATCATCTAGTCCAACCATCCTCCCATTACCATTGCTACTGACAAGCTACTAAGCCTTATCTCCTAGCACCTAATCCAGAATCCTCTTGAACACTGCTGGGGACAGTGACTCCACCACCTTCCTGGGCAGGCCATTCCAGGGCCCGACCACTCTCTGAGCGAAAAAAGCTTTTCCTTATATCTAATCTAAATCCCCCCTGGTGCAACCTGTGGCCATTTCCTTAGGTCCTATTTGTTGTCTGGGAGAAGCTGTAGAGTGCAATGAGGTCTCCCCTGAGCCTCCCCTTCACCAGACTAAACAATCCCAGCTGCCTCAGCCGCTCCTCATAAGACTTATGCTCTAGATCCCGCACCAGTTTCGTTGCTCTTCTCTGGACGTGTTCCAAGGGCCTCAGTGTCCTTCTTGTAGTGAGGGGCCCAAAACTGAACACAGTACTTGAGGTGTGGCCTCACCAGTGCTGAGTACAGGGGATGATTACCCCCCCTGCTCCTGTTGGCTACATTATTTCTAATGCAAGCCAGGATGGCATTGGTCTTCTTGGCCACCTGGGCACACAGTTGGCCCATGTTCAGCCAAGCATCAACCAACACCCTTGCGTCCTTTTCCTCTTCACAGTCATCCAGCCACTCTGCCCTAAGCCTATAGCGCTGCATGGCATTATTGTGGCCAAAGTGCAGGACCCAGCACTTGTCCGTGTTGAACCTCATCCCATTCACCTCCGTCCAGTGATCCAGCTTATCTAAATCCCTCTTAAGGGCGTCCCTACCCTCAGGCAGATCAACACTACCTCCCAACTTGGTGTCATCTGCAAACTTACTCTTTGTAGGCTCAATCCCCTCATCTATGTCATCAGTAAAGATATTAAACAAGGTGGGCCCCAGTACCAACAGATCAGATTCTTCTGTTCCATCTGAGCTACTGCCCGCATTCCTCTTCCTGCTCAGAATGCTCGGAAGGGGAGGGGGTAGAGAGGCTGCCTGATCCCTGGTGCCCCCAAATCATGAAGTGACGGTGGGTGCTGCGTTAATACCAGCAGGCTCCATGGTGACGGCCGTATTGCCCGCCCTGCAGCACGTCTGCTCCGGCATTGCCAGCACACTCCCACTGCCAACCATGCTCCCTGCTCGGTCCTTCACACTTCTGCCAGGACACGGTCCACAACATATTTTGTTTATGTTGATGGAGAAAAGTAGGAAATAATAAGATCAGTTTTACTATGAGACAGAAATAATTTGAATCAATATGTGTGTACATATACATGTATGGAATACATGTATATAGATAAATATAAGCATATCTAGTGAACAATATATATAACACTGTTCATAATATTATAGTATAGAGTATATATAGTTATATATGATTGTAATTATTTTGCATTAATATACTATACTATAATAATATTTTTTACAAAATTATTTAAAATTATCTAAAATTATTAAAGATCAGAAAGTCTTTTTTTTTTCATTCTGTAGTATATAACATCATAGTACACAAAATGTAATTTGTAGATTGTAATGTATTAAAATATATATAAAATATGTAGTATCTAAAATATGACAGCATTTATATATACTCCAATGTGGCACTTCTGAAGTGCTACTTCTAACAACTGTTACTTTCCTCTAATCCCTTCCAAATGAGTGAGAAGCATTGCTGTCCAGATTCTATGGTTAGGATATTTCTTGAAATCAAAGTGTAGGTTCTGCTCCCACTGAAAATGGTCATAGTATGTGAAGAACTACTAAACTTTCATAATTCTGTGAAGAAAAGTTTAAATTCTAGTAGTTTCTAAAGGTCATATTCAGTTTTTCTGGATTTGTGATTTATTTTGATTCTTTATATAGTTTTTTTACCTTTCTCATCCGTTGTTCTCACCTTTTGCAAATGGTATTCTCCAATGGCTGTTTTGAAAACTGTTGACATTCACACTCTTTTTTTCAGTTCTCATGTTGCATACAATTTAATGCTTTAAATAATCATTTTTTTGTCTGTTTTTTAGCATTGACAGGTTTAACTGCCTCAGGATCCTTTTAGGAAATCATGATAAGTAGCATCCTAAAGATCTTGTCCCTTTTGAAGGTCACTGGAAGGCTACTGAATCATTTATTTGCTCACACTCTGCACTGTAGGACCCAGGAATATTTTTGTGGTAGCCTGCGTTTTGAAGGCATACTGTCAAGTTTGTTCAGGACAGATAAATACAAACTGGCAAGCTTACTTGTTTGTCACTGGTCTCTGTGAGTTGACTGGATAGTGTTTACCCTATATGCAGTGTTGTTGCTCAGCTTTCACAGGTTAGTGCACACTACTTCACCTAATCAGTGTTTGACCTGCTCACCTTTCTGAGGCCTCTGAGTATTTGTTACTATATCTTCACATCACCCTTCCTTAGTACTCTTACCACAGGACTGCTGTGTCCAGGGTTCTCCATTTATACTCATGTATCTTCAGCTACCACTCCAATACCTGTATCAATCTTGCCATTCCTCAGTATATCTTTCTTTGATCTATGTGAAAGCAGTCCATCCTTTTCTCCTGTTTATCAGTTGTCATCAGCCACAGGTCTATGCAAAGTCAGAAAGTCCAAGGCATCTGCTGATCCACATACATGAGAACTTAGTACATTATAACAGTTCATTTCTCAAAGATTTCTGTATGGAGCTTGTTCCTCTCTTGCCCTCTCTTATTTCAAAATGCTGTCCTTAAGAAATGGCTCAACTTTGCCATGGAATTGGCAAAGCTTGGTTTCGGTTAGCTAATTTTGCTCACTAGAGGACTGGAGGTAATTTTAAATGGATCTGTTGCACAAGGTATTTGGAAGCACCATGGTGACAATGTACGTCACAGCTAACACCACAAGGGACTCCAGTTTACTTTCCACCTGTGAACCACAGATCACAAGTGGCTTTCCTGGAAAATATTTGTTTATTTACAGGAGTTGTGTCATGTAATGTCACCAAATGGCAAGCTTCTTCACAGAAAAAGATGTTCCATGGTCCAAGTATGATTTGTTGATAATTTCCACATCTTCCTTCGTAATGCTCCACTAGACTCACCAGACTCACTTCTTGGCAGGACAGACACAGCTTATCATGAGGACCTGCTGGGTGGTTTTATGAAAGACAGCTATTCATTCTACTACAAATTAGCTGTAGTTTATGTTAAATTGATTTGTAATCCTCTATAATAGTGTACCTATTTAATACTAATTTATTGTTCTCTTTGTAATTAATTCTCAATTTCCATTGTTTCATAAAAAGGTCTGATTATAATGTGAATCTGATTTTGTTACTGTTGTATTCTTTTAAGTATCAGAAAAGACTAATAAGTAGTTTTAAAATGCATGACTGGAATGCTGGCAAGGAAGGATTAGTTGGGGATGTGAATGTTGAGGACAGCCTTGGATGTAGCGATCATGAGATAGTGGTGTTCAGGATTTTGCATGGAAGAAACAAGGCAGTAAGTAAAATTACAACCCTAGACTTCAGGAGAACCAGTGTTGACCTCTTCAACCTATATACTTGGAGGTATGCTGTGGGTTAGAGCACTGGATACTAAAGGGATCTAAGAGAGTTGGTTGACATTCAAGCACCACTTCTTCCAAACTCAAGATAGATGCCTACCTTAGAGCAACAAATCAAGCAAAGGTGGCAGGAGACCTGCATGGGTGAGCAAAGAGCAAATGGAAAAACTCAAACAGAAGAAGAAAGCATATGGAATGTGGAAAAAGGGTCTGGCCACATGGCAGGAACATAAGAAAGTTGTCAGGGCATGCCACAAGGAAGGCTAAGGCCCACTGGTGAGGGAGGTCAAGGACAACAAGAAAGGTTCATTTAAGTAAATATGTCAACAGTAAAAGGAAGACTAGGGAAAATGTGGGCCAGTTGCTGAATGAGGTGGGTGCTCTGGTAGGAGAAGACAATTAGAAGGCAGTCACTGAATACCTTCTTTGCTTCAGCTTTTTGTGCCAAGACTGCCCCTCATGAATTCCAAATCCTGTAAAGAGAGAATGTCTGGGGAAAGGAAGACTTCCCCTTGATCAAGGAAGATCTGGACAGAGATTATCTATAGGCAAACTCAAGGCACACAGATCCAAGGGCCCCTGTGGGGTGCAGCCATGAATGCTGAGGGAGCTGGCAGAAGTGATTGCCAAACCACACTCTGTCATCTTTGGAAGGTCATGGAAAATGGGAGAGGTGCCTGAAGACTGAAGGATAGACAATGTCACTCGAGCCTTCAAAAAGGTCAAGAAGGAAGATCTAGGAAACTACAGGCCAGTCAGCCTCTGTCCCAGGCATGGTAATGAAACAGCTTATTCTGGATGCCATCTCCAAGAAATTGGAAATAAATAAGGTAATCAGGAGTAGTCAACATGGATTCACCAAGGGGAAATCATATTTGATCAATCCTGTGGCCTTCTATGATGTCATCACCAGCTGGGTAGATAAAAGGACAGCAGGGGATGTTGTGTACCTTGACTTCAGAAAGGTGTTTGACACTGTCTCCCACAACACCCATGTTATAAAACTTAGAAAATGTGGAATAGATTAATGAATGCTGAGATGAATTGAGAACTGGATGACTAACAGAGCTAAGAGGATTGTCATCAGTGGTGCAGAGTCTGGTTGGAGGCCTGTAACTAGCAGTATTGCCCAGGAGTCAGTTCTGGGTCCAGTTTTGTTCAACATCTTCATCAATGACCTGGACGAAGGGATAGAGTCCACCCTCAGCAAGTTTGTTGATGATACAAAGCTGGGAGGATTGACTGACACACCCGAGGGCTGTGCTACCATTCAACAAGACCTGGACAGACTGGAGATTTGAGCAGAGAGGAACCTGATAAGGTTTAACAAGAGCATATGTAGAGTCTTGCACCTGGAGAGGAATAACCACATGCATTAGTACAGGCTAGTGGATGACTTGCTGGAGAGGAGCTCTGCAGAGAAGGACCCGGGAGCCCTGGTGAACAATGGATTGGCCGTGAGCCAGCATTGTGTCCTTCTGGCCAAGAAGGACAATTGTATCCTGGAGTGCATTAAAAAGAGTGTGGCCAGAAGGTCAAGGGAGGGTATCCTACCCCTCTACTCTGGTGAGGCCACATTCAGACTACTATGTCCACTTTTGAACTTTCCATTTCAGAAAATATAGAGGTCTCCTAGAAGAAGTCCAGTGGAGGGTCAAAAGATGATTAAGGTCCTGGACCATCTCCCTTACAAGGAAAGACTGAGTAACCTGGGTCTGTTCAGCCTGGGAAAAGAAGACTGAGAGGGGATGTAAGAAATGTTTATAAATATCAAAAAGGAGGTGAGGGGCAGATGAATGAGGCCAAGATCTTCCTAGTGGTGTGTAGCAATAGGACAAGGAGTAATGGCTAAAACTTGAACATAGAAAGTCCCATACTAACATGTGAAAGAGCTTGTGTATGGTAAGTGTGATGGAAGAGTGTCATGGTTTTACAATTTTTTGTTGTTGATATTCCACATCATAACATCGTGTAGTGCACTGGGAGTTAAAGAGTTAATGCTCCAGTTCTGTGGATCATGTTTTTTTAGGCTTACTATATATTTAGAGTATGACTCTCATTTCCCTTACATTTTTTCTTAAAGTTTTGCAAAAGAATACTTACTTGAACTGAATTTCCAACAGAACATGTTGAGTCTCTATAGATACGGCCTACGTTCCCAGCTTTGTAGAGTTAGACTGCTTAGTGATTAGAGGGCAGTTTTCTAGTTATCTGCAACTGCTTACACTTGTAATTGTCACCTACTCCCAAAGTGGCCACACAAGTTTCACATTTAAACCCAGCACATAACACAGTTATGTCCTCCATCAATCTGGAAGACTTGCTTCAGTATCCTTGTATCCCTGCTAAATTTCAGAATATATGAGGGATTGAAAATAGAGGTTTATGTTCCCCTGAAGAAGGTCGGGTCCTTATCCTTACCTACATATAGGAAAATGAGAAGTGACTATCTGCCCTAGCAACAAAGCCTTGGCATGCACATAACCGAAGAACAGTCATTAATCTTAGTATTTCTTCCTGGTCTCTACATTACACCTTTCAAGTTTCCTTCTGTTCACTTCCATATCCTTCTCTTGTGTCTTCTTTCTAATCTACTTCCCAAATTTTATCCCTTTATTCCAGTAGTGAGCATTCAACTGAAAAACTTACTGATTTATAAATAAATAAATGAACGTTAATTCATGTGCTGTGAGGAAAAGTCTGTATCAACATACCTACATTTTAATTTTATGATTTTGCCAGGGGTGCTGCTTTCTGATCTTAGAATGCCATTATGTAGCTCAGATGTGCTATCAGAATATCACCCCCTGAACAGCCCCGATCAAGGTAAACTGTCTGTGTAGGTGTTCCCTTACATTGTCTTCTGCACCTGTACAGCATAACCAGCTACTTATACATACCTTTGTTAGACACTTATTTCTCTTTAGAAGCTAAACATGAATATTTTGCTTAGGTACGCTAATCCAGCTGTTAAGGTGGTAAATATAATCCTTTTTAATGAACAAGATCAACTGATTTTATCTGATGAGGTGTACAAGAAATAGTAGGACAAGAACAGTTTGCTTAAAGTCACGTGCAGAGCAGAAGTAATGTTTTGTCTTTGCTGGTTCAGATGGGCACAAAAGTTCACTAATGAAGCCATGTAATTTTCAAAATATCTTGTGTGTGGAACCTATAGCTCAGGGGTTTCTGGTTCAGATGATTCCCAAATCCAGATGATTCCCAAAACCTTGCATCTTTGTGGTGCACATACAGTTGCAGAGTAGGTAGGCAGTTTTATGGCTTTCAGATCATTAGAAGATTTGGCTTTCTGAGCATTAGATCAGACATGCCCAACCTGCGACCCACGGGACACTTTGTACTGTGGTCCAACCCATCCCATACTATCATGGTGGCATTTCTTCCCTGCCAAGTAGCCTGGTATGTCCTGGCTCTGGGCGTGCACCCGTCCCTCAGCAGCAACCAAATCATTGGTGTGCAACTGGCAGTGACTGGAGGGAAACCAGGACACAGAATGGGCACGGTGCAGTGTTAATTCAAGTTATGACAAATAGTTTTCATGTATTTTGATATATTGATTAAACAGTCTTGTGAACAGCAAAAAAATAGCTTGTTTTCTGTTTTGATAAATGAATATGAGAATAGGTTTCAAGATTGCCAAAATAATGAAAAATCTTTTTGGATATTTGCAACTGTACTTTCAGTTGACATAAATATACTACCTGCAAAATTTCAAGCTGAATGTATAGAGTTGCAATTAGATATTCAACTCAAAAATTTTATCTTGTCTCTCTATTATACTTTTATATTACCAGATACCTATGTTACCAGAGAAAAATATCTCTCGCTTCACAGTCACACCTTACTCATTTCATCAAATTTTTTGCAGTATATACATTTGTGAACAACTATTTTCAAGGATGTAAAGGAAGAGTGGGATTTCACCAAAAATCTCTGATGAGCAATAAGTATTGCAGCCACTTCCACTGAACAAGACCAGTGCATTAGTTTCACAAAAATGTCAAATGTCTCAGTAGTTCTGTGTTGCTCTCTTTTTTATGTTTTAATTAAAAAAAATATATATATAACACACTTTTTTACTTATATATATTAACTATGTTACATATTCTACCTGTGGCTGAAGACAGTTCCTCTTCTCTCATTGTGGACCAAGCAAGCCAAACCGTTGGACATCCATGCATTAGATGATTCAGCTTTTAAAGAAAAAGTCACATTTAATCCTTGTTGTAAATGAAGTTGGTTATTCATTATGATTTCTCTCTGTTGCAAGATTTAGTTAGATATGCCATCTTGAAACCTGATTTCTGTATTCTGTTCAATAACATTGAAATTTGTTATTTTCACTACATATTTCAGAATAAGAGCCAAGGACTGAACTTCGTCCGTATTCATGCAACTTGGCAAGTACTTAGCCGAGAAGCGGAACTCCTTAAAATAAAAATGCCCACTAAAAAGGTAAATATCTTCCATTTTATATCAACTAGTTTTATTCCTGGAGGAAGACTGATTAGAAACATAAATGTTTTGAAGCTCTTAGAGGTACATTATTCTGAATCACTCCAAATAACATGTAATGGTTATTTTTTCATCTTCCTATTTTGTGATGATTTAGTTTTCAGAGTTGAATTTCAGATGGGAATTTCTGAGGGGATTTCAAGGGCCACAGAGGCAGCTCACTGGTAGACCATGTTCTGTAGAGTTACAACAGAGGGGAGTTTTGAGGAGAGATTTAAAGCTGAGGAGGCAGTAGCTATTCAGAATTTTGTCAAGGAACTTTCTTCAAAGGTGAGGTGCAGTACATTATGATAGTGAAGGCATGTCTGTAGTGTTTTGATTTTTACCGAACAGTTATTTTCACCCAGTAAAGGATGTCCACACCTTAGAGTGTTACTGTCTGTCACTGTCAGAGATTTGGTCAAGCTAGTCTTACATATTCTTACTCTATTGTGTACAGTAAGTTTAAACACAGTCTCCCTCAACTGCTTACTTGTAATCAGCCTCTGAAAATGAATAGACTTTGAACAGCTACTGTAAGTTGTCCTTTCTGGTTTTATACTTACTTTTTCTCAGTTGCAGAAATTGAATATTACCAGTTAAATACGGCAAGCATGGCACGAAAATTCCGTTACTGTCATAAAATTTTTGCAAAGACATTCAGGAGATGAACTTCCCACTTTGAAAAACTGAAACCTTGTATTTCAGGGATTTAGTAATAAAAACTGGAAAAAAAAAAAATCAGCCAGTAACATCAAAAGGAAAATTCATTTTTTCTTTTATTTTAAAAGCACAATGTTTTTTTTCTGTGATGTTATTTTTATTTATCCAAACAACCAGTAAAACCATAAATAAAGGATTTTCAGTGGAAAGTATTCATCTCTAAACATAAGTTGGTTGCAAAAAAGTCTTTTACAACATTCAGCTTTAAAACATCTTTCAGGACAAATGACATTCTGGTAAAAGGTGCTTTCTGAGCAAATTCAGCTACATGCATAATTCTGTATAGGACTGAACTGTTACTTCTGATGAATGAGAATGCACCACACTGGAACAAATTAGATACATCAAATATAACTAGGTGTGTAACAACTTCAAACAAGAAAATAAATCCCCCAAAATACTGTAAGTTAAAGAATGTCTAAGTTTCCAAGGAACCTAATTGCAGTCCTTGAAAAAAGTTGAGATTGTGCTGAAGGTAGAGGACCAGATGATCTAAAAATTATGAAGGTTTAAGGTGCTTAATTAAGGTTCTTAATAAAAATATTTTATCATAGGTTCATGCAGGTGTTACATAAAGTTCATTTACTTATTTTGATTAATCAGATTGCAAATAAACACATTTGGTAAGGTCATTTGTATTTCAGGAAAAAAATAACTTCTGTATCTTTGGGAGGCTCTGTTATTCAATATGTCAATCTGTATCAACAAAACTGACGTCCTTGGAATTGTCATAAAGTCATGAGCCAGGCATCCTCACTTTTAATGGAAGGTGTATGTGTGTATCATTAGACAAAACTAGCAATTATTACCCAAAAATAACATATTTACTCTTAGCAGTATCATTGGCAGTGAGTAAAGTTCTTTTTTGCTTTGTCTGCCTCCCTATTTCCAGTTACAGTTACAAAGTCAAAATCATTGCTCTATCTTTCCGTCATATCCTTGCAGCTCCTAGCTGAGATGAGTTAGTTAGGATTTTTCTTGTACTACGAATTTTCTTCTGAAAGAAGCTTGTGTCCTTGGAATTGAAACCTTTGCAGATTCAGGTTCCTGCTCTTACATGAAAATTGATGTTAAAGTGCTTATTTTAAATATGGAATTAAATAAGTGTATGAAAATGATGGTTTTTTTCATTTTAGTGTATTTTTGGAAGTCATGCTCATATGCGACATTTTATTTAATCAGATGTATGAAATCAAAGAAGAAGGGGGAATAGTCAAAAAGTTAAGTGAAATATGGCGCAAATTGTCTGAACCTCTGCAACCCCAGGTGCCACAAGAAGATACCAAGATGAAAAGCCTATCTTACCCATTTTCCAGAGAGAAAATATATTTGTGAGTACCTTAAATTGTAAAGAGCAATGAATAAAGTTAGGAAAAAATTAATAAATTATAAGAGTTTTTCAATCAAAAAGCAGAAATTTGTTAAGATTGCACAATTTCTGGGATTTCTGAGGAAATTCACTGACACTGAATTTAGTTTCAGAGGATTAACAGAAATCTATGTTGAAAAGAATTTAGTCAATGTTCTTCTTTCTGCTAGATAAGGCACTTGAAGCAGTGCAAAAAATAATTAACTATGTTCTTATAATAAACTGTAAAAACATAGCAACAAATTTGTGGTTAGCAGGATAGTAATATTACTGCCTGTTTTGAGACAAAAAAGATGAAACAGAAATTTGATAATACATTTCCTCTTACTACACTTATTGTAGTATGAGAGCTCTTCCAAAAGTAATACCTCCTATTTTATTATGTTGGCCCACAGCATCAGAGACAGATATTAGTGGTATGGAGGTAGAGGTTGAAATTTTCCAACAATATTCCATTAAATTTTGTTGCCATAAGACAGATGGCATCAGAGGTGCAATCTGACAAAATAGTGTCTGTCATGTAAGTGTGTATGAAGCAAGTATGAAGCGAATTCCTTCACATGGAAAAAATTAAACCCATTGACATTCATTGACACTTGCTG
Organism: Gallus gallus; assembly: GCF_016699485.2. NCBI lineage: Eukaryota > Metazoa > Chordata > Aves > Galliformes > Phasianidae > Gallus > Gallus gallus. Next base: position 74,601,518 of record NC_052532.1, on the reverse strand, counting down.
AATTTATGGAGATGAAACAGTGGATGTCAGCACAGCGAAGTGATGGATTGCGTGTTTCAGCAGAGGCAACAGCAACATGAAACATAAAACATGTTCTGGGCAGCCAAATAGATTTTTACAAGCACAGCCTGCAGGCTCTTGTTCATTGCTGGCAGAAATACATAGTTAATGGTGGTGACTATGTTGAAAAATAGTGTTTTGTATCTAAGAATTTATTCTATCAAATAGTATTGTTGTGCTTTTTGTATTTTTTGTAGCTTCCATGGAAATAAATAGGAGGCATTATTTCCAGGTTGACTACATAATTAAAACTTGGCTAGCAATATGATAAGAAATTCTTGACACTTCCTCTTTCACTTAGAATAATATATCTGAGACCAGTTTGATATTAAATACTTCCCCCCTCTTTTTTTTTCTTCTTTTTGCTCATGTTTTTTTTCCTTGTATCTGAAAAATTAAATTCAGTAAAAAATAAAACATATCACCATATAATTTATTGTCCTCTTTGAAATTTTTTATTAATATGAAATACACCAAAAGTGACTGAGGGGAATAAACTGGGAAGGCTAATTTCACAAATGATGATTCCAGTGGAACCGTTCTTTTAAAGCAAGTGAAATATTGACTGGTTAGACACCTGGAAAAGAGTAATAAGCATCCACATTAGGCAAGTTAAAACTGTCACATAATTGTATCGGGTTGAGAGTATTTTATAAAGAAAAGATTGAAATGTCAGTTTGTGTAAACAATAAGCATTCTCCTTAAAAGAAAGGCATTTTACATTAGTTCACATTTATATACCTTTTGTGCCCACCATTACTGCAGTCCCAGTAGAATTCTGAATGAAGGGGCACAGTATATCATGCAGTACTATTTCATCTTCATTTCTTTAAAACATTTATTTGTCTTACTTACTGTGGTTTGTAAGTTAATTCTAAATCAAAATCTTGTATATTGTCTCACTCACTTCTGAAAATAACCTGATTTTTTTCTCTTAACATTTTCAGATACAACATCAGAGATAAAGACACATTTTTTGACAATGCTACCCGCAGTCGAATAGTAAGTAAGCATAAGTAACTTTGTGCTGAATGAGATTTAATAGTGTTGACTACTTTGCTAATCCCATCATTTTATTCATTTCTCTTTTTCTATAAAGCACTAAGCAGTTATATGTGTGTAAGCATATATATGTAAGAAATGCTCTGCTGAAGCTACACAGTAGTCCATATAGCTTGGTGGGAGTAGATGCTATGGAAGGATGTACTGCTGACTCAAGTCCATTGTTAAAAGTTGTAATTAAGTCTTACTTCCTGCTGTTTAGCCAGATCTTCTTCCAGAAAAGTACCTCCTCTACAGTCCTATAGCAATTGCTCTAGTAGTCTTTGATGAGAAACCTTTTATCTTGTTCCTGACAATCTGTTTAGTCTCCAGTAGGTAAGCAAGGCAGGATTTCTCATTATGGATGCTATGCAACTTCTCTTCAGCATACTATGTTTGCCATATAGACTTTGGCTTCATTGATACAGTGTATATACTTATTACTTCTATGTGTAGCTTAATGTTATACTTCCAAATGTGATTGCTTGTTTTTTGTTTTGTTTTTAAGGAATTGGATTATCTTGCGATTTACTGTGATTTTCTGTAGTTTAAAACACTCATTATACCTGAACTCCTTACACTTCTGATAGTTTTACAAGGATGTGACACAGCAGAACACAGCTTCTACATTAGCGTCAGAAAATCAAGTAGTATGAATTCCTGTATCATGATTAGGTTTTAACTAGTAACTGCAACAGAAGTCTCTAATTTTTAAGTTTCATTCTATTGCTCCCTCCATGAGGAAGATAATTTTAAAAGACAATTTTCAGGTTATATCACTATTATTCTTTTTCACAGGTACATGAAATTTTGAAGCGCACTTCTACAAAGACCAGAAACAGCATGGGTAAGAAGGGAAGATAACTATAAATGTTGTTTTAAAAGGAATTGCTTAAGTATCTCAGTGAATATCTGTAAGAACAGGTAAGTGAGGATGATGAAGAATGTCCTTCAAGAGGGTTTTATACATCGAGTCAGACACTCCCATGTCTCAAGATTGCCTCTGCCAAGAATGAAAGTAAGGTAGTTGTCATAGGTGACTCCCTTCTGAGGGGAACAGAGGGCTCAGTATGCTGTCAGGACCCTACTCACAGGGAAGTCTACAGCCTCTCTGGCGCCCGGCTTAGGGACATTACCAGTGTTGGTCCTAGGAAGCAGCAAAACTGGTTCTGGAAGTTCTTCATGATACCAAAGTATAATTGGGAAAATCAATAATCACACATAAGAAAAAGTTGACTGATTCAGCTGGTGATGAGATTCTCTGGCTGTAGACCACTCCTTCTCAGGAAGTGACATTTGTCCAGAAGACATTCTTCCTTCAGAGGCTAACCCCTAAATGAGCCCAGGACCCTGGGTCCACCCCTTCCAGTAACAGGGAAAGTGCAGGTAAACTGTTTGTACCTGATCTTCCCAGGCCAGCCACCTCCTTCACCAGGTATTCAAAGCCATCAGTTCAGGCCAAGATGTAACAGTTCTTGTACACTTCACCCCTTCACTGCATGAACAGTGATTGTACACATTCATACATTTCAATTACAATACTGAATCAATAATTTTTGTCACAATGTAATAAAAAAAAGTCTGCAAATTCAGTCATCCATATAGAATCATAAAATCACAAGGTTGGAAAGAACCTACAAGATCATCTAGTCCAACCATCCTCCCATTACCATTGCTACTGACAAGCTACTAAGCCTTATCTCCTAGCACCTAATCCAGAATCCTCTTGAACACTGCTGGGGACAGTGACTCCACCACCTTCCTGGGCAGGCCATTCCAGGGCCCGACCACTCTCTGAGCGAAAAAAGCTTTTCCTTATATCTAATCTAAATCCCCCCTGGTGCAACCTGTGGCCATTTCCTTAGGTCCTATTTGTTGTCTGGGAGAAGCTGTAGAGTGCAATGAGGTCTCCCCTGAGCCTCCCCTTCACCAGACTAAACAATCCCAGCTGCCTCAGCCGCTCCTCATAAGACTTATGCTCTAGATCCCGCACCAGTTTCGTTGCTCTTCTCTGGACGTGTTCCAAGGGCCTCAGTGTCCTTCTTGTAGTGAGGGGCCCAAAACTGAACACAGTGCTTGAGGTGTGGCCTCACCAGTGCTGAGTACAGGGGATGATTACCCCCCCTGCTCCTGTTGGCTACATTATTTCTAATGCAAGCCAGGATGGCATTGGTCTTCTTGGCCACCTGGGCACACAGTTGGCCCATGTTCAGCCAAGCATCAACCAACACCCTTGCGTCCTTTTCCTCTTCACAGTCATCCAGCCACTCTGCCCCAAGCCTATAGCGCTGCATGGCATTATTGTGGCCAAAGTGCAGGACCCAGCACTTGTCCGTGTTGAACCTCATCCCATTCACCTCCGTCCAGTGATCCAGCTTATCTAAATCCCTCTTAAGGGCGTCCCTACCCTCAGGCAGATCGACACTACCTCCCAACTTGGTGTCATCTGCAAACTTACTCTTTGTAGGCTCAATCCTCTCATCTATGTCATCAGTAAAGATATTAAACAAGGTGGGCCCCAGTACCAACCCCTGGGGGACACCACTTGTAATGGGTTGCCAGCTGGACTTAACTCCATTAACCACTACCCGCTGGGCACAGCCCTCAAGCCAGTTCCTTATCCAAAGAAGGGTATACCTGTCCATGCCACGTGCAGCCAGTTTCCCCAGGAGAATAATGTGAGAGGCTGTGTCAAAGGCTTTGCTGAAGTCAAGGTAGACTACATCAACAGCCTTTCCCTTGTCTACCGGTTTGGTCACCCAGTCGTAGAAGGAGATGAGGTTGGTCAAGCATGACCTGCCTTTCATGAACCCATGCTGGCTGGGCCTGATCCCTTGTACACCATGAACATGCCATGCTATCTCACCCACGATCATTTGCTCCATAACTTTCCCTGGTACTGAGGTCAGGATGACAGGCCTGTAGTTCCCCAGATCCTCCTTATGGCCCTTCTTGTAGATGGGAGTCACATTGGCAAGCCTCCAGTCCTCTGGGACCTCTCCACATAACCAGGAGCACTCATAGATGGCAGAGAGTGGCTCAGCAATCACCCCTTCCAGCTCCCTCAGCACCCTAGGGTGGAGCCTGTCCTGTCCCATGGATTTCTGACAGTTCAGATGGAGGAGGAGCTCTCTAACTGTCTCCACCTGAATCACCAGGGGTGTATTCTGCAAACCATCCCAGACTTCTAGATCAGGGAGTAAAGTGTCCTGTGGATAACTGATCTGCCTATTAAAGGCAGATGTAAAGAAGGTGTTAAGGACCACAGCCTTCTCCTTATTCTCAGTGGTCACATTCTCCGCTGCATCAAGTAAATGATGGAAATTCTCCCTGGTTCTTCTCTTACCACTGATATATTTGTAAAAGTATTTATTATTCTCTTTTACTGCAGTGGCCAATCTGAGCTCAAGCTGGGCTTTTGCCTTCCTAACTTCCTCCCTGCATACCTTAGCAACTTTCTTGTAATCTCCCCAAGTAGCCTGTCTCTTCTTCTGGAGGACATTGACTCTCTTTTTCTTCCAGAGTCTCAAGAGTAGTTTCAGTCTTCTTCCCCTATGGCTTGCCTTACAGCATTCAGGAACATCCTGTTCTTGTGCCTTTAAGATTTCCATCTTGAGGAGCACCCAGGCTTCCTGGAGCCCTTTATCCTTAAGGAGAGACTCCCAAAGGACCCTTGCAACAAGTGCCCTGAACAGGTCAAAGTCCGCCCTCTGGAAGCTCAAGATAGCAGTTTTGCTAGTCACCCTTCTGACATTTCCAAGCATAGAGAATTCCACAGTTTCATGGCCAAGACAGACCCCAGCCTTCACATCTCCCATCAGTCCTTCTCTGTTAGTGAAGAGGAGGTCTAGCAAGGTGCTACCCTCGTAGGCACATGAGTGCTGTGGAAGGAAGCTATCTTCCACATACTCTAGAAACCTCTTGGACTGCTTCCTCTGTACTGTATTATATTTCCAACATATATCAGGGAAGTTGAAATCTCCCATGAGAACAAGTGCTAGTGATTGTGCAACTTCCGCAAGCTGCTCATAGAATGCCATGTCCTTCTCTTCATCCTGACTAGGTGGTCTATAACAGACCCCTACCAAGATGTTGCCCCTACAGGCCTTCCCTCTGATCCTTATCCATAGACACTCAACTTTATCATTCCCAACCCCAAGCTCTTCGACATCAAAATACTCTTTAATATAAAGGGCCACACCACCACACTTCCTTCCTCGTCTATCCCTTCTGAAGAGCTTGCAGCCATCCATCACAGCACTCCAGTCATGGGAGTGGTCCCACCATGTTTCAGTAATAGCAGCTAGGTCACAGTTAGCCTGCTGCACAATCACTTCTAGCTCCTCCTGTTTGTTGCCCATGCTGCATGCATTGGTGTAGATGCACTTCAGCTGAGTCATCTGCTTCACCCCCAGCTGAAGAATTGTTCCCCTAGTTTCATCTCTGGTGAGCCCTGTTTTGTCCCTTTCCCCTGTCTTAGCTAGTTTAAAGCTCTTTTGATAAGCTCTGCTAGCTCCTGCACTAGGATTCATTTCTCCCTTTGAGATAGGTGGGTTCCATGCACAGACAACAGGCCAAAGGTCGAGTAAATTGCCGCATGATCAAAGAATGAAACGTTTCTGCCTTGACACCAGCCCCTGGGACAATTGTTCATTACTTGTGCTTTCCAAGCCTGCTCCATGTCCTTCACTGCTCCTGAAGGTATAGAACAAAAGATCACTTGTGCTCCCGCTCTTTGAATGTTTTTCACAGTTTGCAGGCTTCTCTGAGCAATTTCATCACTGCCCACCTGAACTGTGAGTAATGGAAAGTAATCAGAGGACCTAACCAGCTTTGGGAGTTTTCTAGTTATGTCCCTGATCCGGGCCCCAGGAAGGCAGCACCCTTCCCGATGGCTTGGGTCCGATCTGCATATGGGGCCCTCCATTCCTCTGAGAAGGGAGCTGCCCACCACCACTACCTTTCTTTCTTTCCTGACAGAAGCAGTCTCAAGGCATGGGGGTGACTGCCTCATCTTAGGCTCCCTCCTCCTCCATTGCCTCCCCATTTACTTTCCCTTCAATTTCCAGCATCTCAAACCTGTTGCTTAGTGGGAGCTGGGGAAGCAGGGTAGGCAGGTGGGGGGCGTTCCTGTGACACCAAGTCGGGACTTTCTTCCAACCCTCCTCATCTGTCAGGTCTGTCCGACTGTGACAGGGCAGGGAGTCAACCACTTTTCTGGGGGTATCTCCCTTGCACCCTTCCCTCTGACATGCCAGCAAGTCACTCCACAAGTCAGTCTTCCACTCCCACTCCCTGATGGTCCTTAACCTCTCCACATCCTCCTTAAGCTCTACCACCAGGCTGAGCAGCTCATCTACCTGCTCACACCTCACACAGGTGGAATCCCTGCAACCCTCCCTGGGCAGCAGCAGGCTCAGACACTCCCTGTAGCTGAAGACCTGAACAGCTACATTTCTGGGCAGGCCCTCCATCTTGGTCAGCATGATATCCTTAGAATAAGCCTGCTCTCTAGCAGAGACCATGTTAAGGCCTGCGGTCTCAGAGACTGTCAAGAGGAAAGACAAACTCCTGAGCAAGGAGATCAACACTTACACTTCTCACCACTTGACCCACCTCCCACACCCACAGCTGCAGCACTGTATGGGCAGTGGGGGCTGTGTTCACTCACTGAACCTCCTTGTTCTCAGTGGTCAGCAACCATGGTTACTCACCTGGTGTGCTCTGTGGGAGGAAGCTAGCCTTCCCTGAGGCTATTTAAAGCTTATCACCAGATGCCAGAGTCAAGTGCAGGTGATGACATGTTCCTAGGGTGTTTAAACTGTGCTGCTAGTGTGCCAGCTCCACTCCTGCTTGCTCAGCAGCCCACCCACAAGTTGCTAGCCCTTCAGCACAAACGCAGCACTGTTGCTGGCTTCAAAAAAGCCTTAAAAAGAACTTTTTTTGTTGGCCTTTTTCACTCCAGATTCCTTGCCCCATGCAGTCTTATCTGCTCTGAAGCTAGTCTCCACAGCGAAGATCTATGTGTAGATCTTGCAGTTGTTGCAGTGTCCATTCTAGAGCAGTCAGTTAAAAAGTTCATCACCAGATGTCACTGAAGGACCTGATGGAATGATGATCCTTAAGTGACACTGGAGCACATCAGAGTTTTGTGACGCTGCTCCTACTGGTGATCTTATAGGCCTCAGATCTCAGGGGGAGTAAAATAAATGCTTAATCAGTACTAAAAGAAGCACTGTTAATTACATGCTGTATTTCTGTCCTGGGTCAAAATTTCTGCTTGGACAGAGTCATGTCCAGACCTTTTATATCACACCCTTTGACCTGATACTGGCTGTTGGATAACTTTATCAGGTACCAAAGGAACTGTTCTGATTTGCCAGAGTGATATAATTAGTGTCCCCTCCACAATAAAAATTGGGGTTTTTATTATAATTTCTGTGAGCCATGTACCAATTACTTGTGGGGTTACCACTCCCCCTGCTTCTGATAATCTACCCATGGTGCAAGCAGGCCACACCACTTTGATCCCACTTACACTTGCCAAGGCCACTTTACCTTGTACATTCCTGGCACTAGATTCTTAGTGGCAGGGAGCAGAAGATTATTTACTGTTCCAATTTGGGGTTTTAGAAATGCATCATTTTCTTTAATTTGAGTCCTAGGTGGGAAAGCCCAAGTAGTTTATAACAGACACAAGGCACAGGGTTGACCATTTCTGGGTCCTTTATTTAAGTCTCTGAGTGTCTCATGCAGTCTTTTGGTCCACGTCTGCAGGAACTGAGAGTCAGTCTTCAGAGGGGCCTTTAGAATGCCATTGTACTGCTCTATCAGGTGTGCTCCCATTGGATTACAGGTCAGGTGAAATCACCACTCAGTGTTGTTTTCTTCAGCTATTTCTGTACTTGTTCCCAATAACCTGAGGGATATGTCACCATCAGTTTGGTGAACACTTTGATGGAATAGGATTTACTTGCCTGTGGTACTGGATAGGCCTGTATTAATCTGCTTGCTGACTTGGCACAGGTCAAGACATACCTGGCCTCTTCAGGCTGAGGGAGGAAACCTGTGTAGTTGACTTGCCACCTCTGCAAGGTGTTTTGTCGTCTGCTGTGGTGGGCTGTTGTCTCTGGCAGAAGTCTCAGTCGCATTCTGGAGCAAGCTTCACATTTATAACATGCCTCGATGATATCTGACATTTGAACGAGCAGCCCTCATGCTTTTACTGCTGCCCACATTGTCTTTTGTCCAGCATGCTGTAACTTCTTATGTAACCATTAAGCAATGTTCTCTGCTGAAAAATCAGCTACCTAATCCTAGCCAGTCTGTTGGCTTCATCATTTCTCAGTGACTGCATGGGCTGATGTCTGTATACATGGCAGGCACATACTGTTCTATGCTTATCCAGGTTCCATATATCCAGCCACATGTTTCTGCCCCAGGTTGACTGGAGCATGGATAGTCCAGTCCTGAGCAGCCCACTGGGCAATCTAAAGTTTAAGTCCTCAGTACACATACCAGCTCTCCAAGCAGATATTCAGTCCAGTGTCACCTGGTTCCTGGGTTATGACTATCCACTCTGCTCATAGCTCAGCCCACTAACTACTTTGTCCATCATCTTCTTCAAACCAGATTATCTCGGTTGAAGGATGGTATGCAGCCACACATCATTTACTTAGATTCCCCTTGCTGGACTCATCAGTGCACCAGGCATCTTCTGGAATTTTTATTTTCCCTCCTGTACAGAACTCCTCTCTGGTGGAGTGACAGTAGTTTCTCCAGGTGCATCACTGTGATACGTCACTGAGCCAAGTATGTTCTGTAATTCTTTTTAAGATGAAGAGGACAAGTGACTGTGTTGCCCTAGATAGGCAACACAGCTTGCCACTGTTTGAAATTGGGCCATCTCATCTTAGGAACATGCATCAGATCTTTCATTTGCCCTTGAATAGGTAGTGTTGTTTTTACTACTACATTTGCTTTTTGTGTTATTGGCTCACATGCTATGCAGAATAGGTAGCCAATAATTGCTTTCCAGTCAGTCTGTATCTTTTTTTCTGCTCCATGTTACACCTGAGACCAGAACCCAACTGGGGTCCAAAAGGAACCTTAACACTGCCATAATCCCCAACCAAATCCTTCTTGGGCCACATATATATCTAGTTCAATGGGGAGAGTGTGATCAAATACACTGAATGCCTGAGGTAGTTTGACAACTATCTTTGCTTGTTGAAAAGTCTCTTGTTCCATCTGTCCCAAGTCCCAGAAGTGGCCTTTCTTAGTTTATACAAGGGCTTCAGGGTCTGTGCAAGAGGGAGTATAAATGTCCTCCAGTATCCCAAGATACCTAAGAATTCTTGTAAATATTTTGTGGGGTTAGTATTGGAAATCCTTGTATTTGTTGATAGTGGCATTAGTTAATACTTAGTCTTCTCTGACCAGATAACACTCAAAATCATGGCTGATAATCTGTGCCCTTGTACTTTTTTTGTGTTAACAGCCCACCCTATATCTTGCAGGTAGGCCAATAATGAGCCTACTGTCTTTTTAAGCATTTCCAAAGAAACTGACATTAACATTAGGTCATCAATATAGTGATATAATTTGACATATCAGGTTTATTCCACCCCACCAAACCATGTGCCATCAAATTGTGGCAAAATATTGGCAAATGAATGTACCCTTGGACTATGAATGATCCACTGCCTGCCCTCCCATGTAAATGCAAATTCATCTTGTGATTCTTCAGCAATTAGAATACTAAAGAATGCATTGACTAAATCTAGGACACAGTGGTAGTTTTCTAACTCCTTGCTCAATGTGTCCAGGAGAGTGGCAATACTGGGTACCACTGCATGAATTGATGGTGTGAATTTTTCAGTTCTCTACAATATACAGTCACACACCATGTCCTATCCCTTCATGTCATTAATGTAGCTAGACCTAGATCTTCTTCCACAGGAGACCCAGTAGTAGCCAGCTGGACTACCTGGGGCAATTGCCTTCGCATGGCAGGTTCTAGAATGTCCTCCAAATTCCATTATACCCTCCTTTCTCATTGGGGAGGGCTTAAAACATTTATTATTATTAAGTTGTCACCATAGGTTTAGTAAGAAATGATTTGGATGTTTATTAATTTTGTTATATTGGACACCTGTTTTTATTAGGTCGTTCCACATTTGCTGGCAAGATACTCTTACCAGCCCTGATTGTGTAGCCCTTTGGACTAGTTTACGAGGGCGAATTTCTCTGGATTCTACAAAATGTATATTTCCCCTAGATCTTAGGCATTCTGTCTCTCCTAAGTTAGCCACCGTTTGTGCTGCCTGCTGGGTTGTTGCATCTACAGCTACCAAAGAGTTTAGAATGGCTACTAGAGTACTGTATTGATGGGAGGGAGCTTGCTGTAAAATCAAATCTCTCATCCCAGCCATAAATTTTACTACTGCCTCTTTCATTCCTAGTTCCCTTATGAATGACTGCAACTCTTCCATGTTATTACAACCCACTATGAGTGGGATTGGATTCCACATCCCACTATGAGTGTCTTAAAGGAGATCTTGCAATGGTTTCAATGAGGGAAATCCAACTTCCTTGAGGAGGAATTACCCAGACATCTTCTTGGGTTATGAGGGTCCCAATGGAATTCTAAAACTAAACAACTAGTGTACAAACTTAGAGTTAATGGGGCAACATGCCAAAACAACAGGTAGAAATACACCCATAAAGTGAATAAGGACTGTATTCTTAAAAAAGATTATTGGAACCCAGAGCAACAGAGTCCTTGGGATACAAATGAACGAACAAAAAATAAAGATGAGAAAGAAAATACTAGTGAGACCACCAAAAAGATTCAGCTAGAGAGTCTGATACAACTGGAAACTCTAGAAATTCAACTGATAGTAACCCAAAAAACTGAAACATTTCAAGGGAGACCAGGAGTACCATCTGAGGGGTGGCCACCTGATGAACCATCCATACTATGGATTGCCCTTACATGGCAGCTGTATTAATGAACTTAGTACAAAGATTTAAGTAGAAACCAAGGGAAAGTATCCCTTCATGGCTGTTAAGGCACTGGGATACATGAGCAGAAAGCACCATTCTTAATGGGCCTGAAATACAAAAGCTATTACATTAGATTACAGATAGATAATTAATAGATTACATTACATTATTACTAGAGCTAATACAAAAGCTCTATTACATCTCACCCAGCCATGCAGCAGAGACTATATGTGACAGACATAATGATGAAAACAACTTGTTATTACAGTGGCTTGTTGCTGTATGTAGACTTATATGGCCAAATGAAAGTGATATGTCTAGTTCAGGATTCTAGATACTTTCCCTGGAATCCTGCCAGCTACAACTGAAACTGCATCTGAAAAGTTCTTCGTGATACCAGGCAAAGTATCACTGGGAAAATCAATAATGATATATTTTGCAAGGATACGAAAAGGGAAAATTAGAAATGCTAGACATTTTTCTGGTCACTATTGTTATGGATAATAATTTTTTTTTTTTTTTTACAAGTATGTTAACATCAAGGGGAGGATCAAGGAGAATCTCCATCCTTTGTTGGCTGTGGCAGGGCATATTATCACTGGGGATGGGGAAAAGGCTGATTATCTCAATTCCTTTTTTACTTCTGTCTTTAACAGCCAGATCAGTTATGTTCAGGGTATTCAGCCACATGAGCTGGAAGACAGTGATGGGAAGCAGAATAAACACCCTGTAAGTCCGGAGGAAGCAGTTAGCAATATGTTACTCCACTTAGACTGCCACTTACACTATCACAAGTCCATGGGGCCAGATGAGTTCCACCCAAGAACACTGAAGAAGCTGGTGGAAGTGCTCACCAAGCCAGTTATCATCATATACCAGTAGTTCTGGTCAACCAACAAGGCCCCAGATGACTGGAGACTTGTTAATGTGATACCCTTCTACAAAAAGTGTCAGGAGGGTCCAGGGAACTACAAGCCTGTCAGCCTGACCTCAGTATTGAGAAAGGTCATGGAGCAGATAGTGCAATCACACAGCATGTGTGGGACAGCCTAAGTACCAGGTCTAGCAAGTGTGGCTTTATGAACGGTCATCCTTGGTCAGCCTGATGTCCTTCTGTGACCAAGTGATCAGGCTAGTGGATGAGGAAAAGGCTGTCAACATAGTCTAGCTAGACCTTAATATATAATATATATAGTACCCTTTGAGTTTGTCTCTCACAGTATTCTCCCGAAGAAGCTGACAGCCCATGGCTTAGACAGGAGTACTCTCTGCTGGGTAAAGAACTGACTGGACAGCTGGGACCTGAGAGTGGTAGTTAATGGAATGAAATCCAACTGGCAACCAGTCACTAGTGGTATTTCTCAGGGGTCAGTATTGAGGCCAGCCCTGTATACTATCTTTACTGATGATCCAAACAAGGGGATTGAGTGCACCCTCAGTAAGTTTGCAGATGACACCAAGACAGGTGGAAGAGCTGATCGGCCTGAATGCAGGGAAGTCTTACAGAGGAATCTGTGTAAGCTGGATTGCTGGACTGAGACCAGGTGTATGAGCTTTTGCACTTTGGTCACAGCAACCTCATGCAATGCTACAGAATTGGGGCAAAGTGGCTGGAAAGCTGTGTGAAGGAAAATCATTCTATGATGATTCCATGAAAAGGATCTGGGGGAGTTAGTTGACAGGTGGCTGAACATGAGCAAGTAGTGTGCCCAGATCACAGAATCATAGAATGGCCTGGGTTGAAAAGGACCACAATGATCATCTAGTTGTAACTCCCCTGCTGTGTGCAGGGTTGCCAACCACGAGACCAGGCTGCCCAGGCCACATCCAGCCTGGCCTTGAATGCCTCCAGGGATGGGGCATCCACAGCCTCCTTGGGCAACCTGTCCCAGTTCATCACCACCCTCTGTGTGAAAAAGTTCCTTCTAATATCCAACCTAAACCTCACCTGCCTCAGTTTGAAACCATTCCCCCTTGTCTTCTCTCTATCCACCCATGTCAGCAGTCGTACCCCCTCCTGTTTATACGCTCCCTTCAAGTATTTGAAGGCCACAATGAGGTCTCCCTTCTTTTCTCCAAGCTAAACAAGCCCAGTTCCCTCAACCTTTCTTCATAGGAGAGGTGCTGCAGCCCTCTGATCATCTTAGTGGCCCTCCTCTGGACCCACTCCAAGAGATCCATGTCCTTTCTGTACTGGGGGCCTCAGGCCTGGTTGCAGTACTCCAGATGGGGCCTCACAAGAGCCGAGTAGAGGGGGACAATCACCTCCCTCTCCCTGCTGGCCACCCCTTTTTTAATGCAGCCCAGAACACAGTTGGCCGCCTGGGCTACAAGTGCACACTGCTGGTTCATATCCAGCTTCTTGTCTACCAGGACCCCCAGGTCCTTCTCCGCAGGGCTGCTCTGAAGGAGATCTTTCCTCAGTTTGTATAAATACCTGGGATTGCCCTAACCCAAGTACAGAAAATGGAAGCAGGGTCGTGTATCCTGGGAGTAATTTCACTGTTTACAATATTAATAAAGATGTTAAAGAGCACTGGTCCCAAGACAGACCCTGAGGGATATCACTCATCACTGGCCTCTACCTGGACTTAGAGCTGTTGACACCAGCCCTTTTGACTATGACCTCCTAGCATGACCTAGATGTGAATGTTCCTGTTCATTGCAGGGGGACTGGACTAGATGACCTTTAAAGGTCCCTTCCAACTCTAAGGATTCTATGATTCTGTTAATTATTTTTCTGCCTAGTAGTCCAGCCTTCAAATCCATATCTTTCTAATTTGGAGATAAGAATGTGGTGCAAGACCGTGTCAAAGACCTGACACAAATCCAAGTAAATGATATATGTTGCCCTTCCTTTGTTCACCAATGCCATCATAGAAGGCCACCAGATCAGTCAGGCACAATCTGTCCTCAGTGAAGCCATTTTGGCTGTCTTGGATCACATCTGTTGTTTTGTGCCTTAACATCTCTTCCAGGAGGATTCACTGCCTGAACTACCACAGAACAAAGGTGAAGCTCAGAGGCCTGCAATTCCCTGGTTTTCAATTTTTCAAATATGATGGAGAGCTAATTGGCAACAACATCAGCCATTTTTTTTCAAAACCCTGGGATGGATATCTTCTGGCCCCACAAACTTGTACACGTTCAGCCTCATGATGTGGTCTCAGACTTGCTACACTCTTATGCTGAGAGAGGTTTTGTTCCCCTGGCCTCCAGGAAAATGAAAGGCATGGGAAACCTGAATATCTGTGAAGGCTAAGACATATAACTTGTTAAGTATCTCATCCTTCTCCATGACTGAGGAAGTCAGTTCTTGCTTTTTCATTTATCATTTATACACTCTCTTTTGCCCATCTCTTCTGCACAGGGTATCTAAAGAATCCCTTCTTGTTGCTTTTTACATCCCTCTTCAAGTTCAATTCCATCTGCACCTTGGCTTTCCTGATCCCGTCCCTACATATCTGTTGCGGACCCCCAAGGGTTCGAAACCGGAATCTAGTCCATTCGCTGGCCGAGCCGCGTGGGGAATGATGACATGACCCAATATGAGTGCATCAGAGTCTCCGTTTATTATTTGTTACTTACACACATATATAGATCGTGGCGAATGTGCGTCAGCTTGTAATTGGTTGGAGCATTGTGAAAAGCCCCCTGCCTAACAATACCATTGGTCATGCATGTTTTCATACCATTCCACTGTCTTAATCTCTTCCCAGGCGAGCTACTCCCTTATCTTAACTGAAGCCTCAGTTTGTCTTCCTGCTTTGACAGATTCAAGGTCTCATAGCCTGGGTTGTGCACATAGCACCCAAACTCACAGCCATTATAACGAGTTAGTACTTTTCCATCTCTATCTCCTGCCAATTGTTAGGCCTGTTCTGCTCGTATAACTGTTCAAGAGACCCATGACCCCCTCAGCTGTGGAGCCATCCCTCAACACATATCTAATTTCCTAGTTGCAGCCTTGTGTGAACCAGCTTGAAAGACCAAGTGTAGTCCTCTGTCTTTATGATACCCGACATCCTCTTCCTGATGTCTTGAATGCAGGCCCCTGGCAGGTAGCAAACCTCTCTAGAGAGATTATCTGGACAGCAGATGGGTGCCTCAGTGACTCTCAGCACAGACTCTACAATTACTAAGACCCTTCACCTTTTTTTAGTGGCACTAGTTGTGACTTGAGTTCTTGTTTGGGTCTTCTTAACATGGTTGCCCTTTTTGTGGTTCTGAACCACTGTCCATACCTTCTTCTCTTTCCATCTCCAGAGCTTCATGTGTCTTGGTTAGGGAGACTTCAGGGGCAAGGGGAGGGCTTCTCCTTCTGCCCTGAGCAGGGACAAGGGTCCAGACTCTCTCTTCCTACATGTTTTCCCTCTGTCAGGTTGGAAGCCTGCTTACTTTCTTCCCCTTGCTGGGACCTAAGGCAGGGCTTTATTCTGTTTTCCTAGGATTTTGTTACTTATTTTGGGACTAGGATGATGGTATTGGAAGTGCTTGAACAATCTTTGGTTTTCATAAATCATCATATGGTAGGAGGAAAATAAGAACACTTCAACCACATTTGCTTATTGATTTTTACAGCTGTGTAGGGCTGATTATAATTCTACTTCTATGACGTTATACATTATAGGTATATTTGTTTCTGGCATAACTATGAACTGCTGCCAACTTTCCGAAAACAGAAGCTTTCAACAGGGGACTTGACATGATCCAAACATTAATATTTCCTTTTTATATTAGCGCATGTAGGGATAAGGATATTTTGTATGTACCAAGGGAGAAATTTATTGCTAATTGCTAATGCCCATCTAGAGTGTCTGCCAAGGGCTTTGCCAAAATATTTCAGAATGTTGTGTTATTTGACTACCATTTGTTTTCTCCTAAGGGCAAACATTCTGATTACTTTCTGCTGGACCCTGGAAGCACATAGATGGAATAAACTGCTAATCTTAACTGACATTTTATGGATAAGTTGTGTTCACTTCCAAATACTGGAAACAGAGTAGCTGTAGAAGTTCTAACTCTTGAGAGCCTGTAGTGGTCTTTAGGTGACGCACTCATTAGCTAGGGATGTAATTGCCCTTAGTAGTAAGGGCTCTCTGTGATACTGCTGTGTCCTTAAATCTTGCTGTACCTTTCACCAGACTTCTTGTTTGCAGTCTTTAGAACACAGAACTTCTTGCCATGAGTATCGATTGATTCAACTCCTGCAGAGATGAGTTGTTTCAAGCTCAGAAAGGTGATTTACCTATTTATAAGAGGAAGGACAGAAACACTGGTATTTGGTTCCACGAAGGATAAACACAATGT
Organism: Gallus gallus; assembly: GCF_016699485.2. Taxonomy (NCBI): domain Eukaryota; kingdom Metazoa; phylum Chordata; class Aves; order Galliformes; family Phasianidae; genus Gallus; species Gallus gallus. The sequence continues at coordinate 74,585,099 of NC_052532.1, read as the reverse complement.
AATGTTTGTCAATGGAGAGCAAGAGTTTCTTAATCACAAACTTTTGTAAATGTATTTTTTTGTGTGTGTTTATGTATCAGTAGGGATTCTGATCATGATCAAGCTTCAGAAAGGACTTCGCAGATACTTTACTTCTCAGTCACATGCTTCTTTTATATTAGGAAGATAAAATAATCGAAATTGTCTTTAGTGCACTCAAGAAAAATCACCATATAGAAATGAGCTTTTCTATTAAAATGTTTACCACAGCTGGGTACTTCTATGTTAGTAGATACTCATCTACATGATTTTGATAATTTTCAGTAAAATGTCTCAGTCTTTTATGTGATGTCATCAAATGAAATCAATAATCTTTTTTTCTTTTCTTTTTTTCTTTTTTAGGTATTAGCACATTAATAGCAAACAATGTTTATGATGCAGCATACCCACTTCATGATGTATGTATATCCCATTAAAAATCTAGTTCTCTCATGATATTGCTCAGTAGCATGAAGCATGTTCCAAAATCAATGCCTCCTGTTTTATTATGTTGGCCCACTACATCAGGAGCAGATGTTAGTGGTATGGCAATAGAGACTGAACACTCCTTCCAATATTCCATTAAATTCTGTTGCCTTGTGGCAGAAGGCAGAAGAAGGGCAATCTGACAAAATGATGTCTGACATGGCAGTAAAGATGAAGCAAAGATGTGGAACTGAATTCCTCCATATGGAAAAAATTGCACTCATTGACATTCTTTGACACTTGTTGAACATTTAATGGAGATGAAGCAGTGGATGTTAGCACAGTGAGGAGGTGGGTGATGTGTTTCAGCAGTGATGACAATATGTGAAAGACAAGCCACATTACAGATGGCCATGCGGACTATTATAAGTGTGGTATTCAGGCTCTTGTTCATTGCTGGCAAAAATGCATAGCTAGTTGCGGTGACTATATTTAAAAACAGTGTTGTGCAGCTGAGAATTTGCTCTATCAAATGATGTTATTGTGCTCTTTGTATCTTTTGTAGCTTCCATGGAAATAAATAGGAGGCATTACTTTTGGAGTGACCTATGTACATTTCCCGTGACAGTGAAAATATATTCTATTATTTTTAGTGTGCAGTTCTAGCATGAAAACCTTTGTAGAAATGTGTTTCAGGCTGTGACTTAGAAGTAAAATCTACGCTGTATTAACAGCTGAGAAATCTATTATTGAATTTACTGTTTTTACTTTGACTATTTAAACATTTTCTTTTTCTAGGGTGAATATGAATACCAAAATGATGACATGAATGAAAGAAAGGTACAGTACATAACAAAATTAGTGTAATGTTAGGTTTAATTGGCTATGTTAATTAATGTCCAAAATAGTATCATAAAATAGCAAGCAACATTTAGTCAAACAAATGCTTTTTCAATGCATATAACATTTTTTACATTGCTTATTTTTCTGTCCTTCTACACATTAAATCTGTTTGTAAGACTTTTTATTACATTTCATTAAGTGTTTCAGTGAATTTAACTTTATGTATATATCTTGAACTGCTTCAGGTTTTGCTCCACATGCATAGAGAATATTTTTCAATCTATTGAAATACAAAAGTAATTCAATAATTTACATGATTATTCTCCTTCCATAAGCAAATGATGCTATAGATGAATATTTATGAAACTAAAACATAATTTTATTATTCATTTTATTGTACGTTTACTTAAATTATATACAATTTCCAAACATCTACTTCCAGTTAATTTGTAAAGAAAATGGTTCTAGCTGTCAAATGGCTTTTGAAAATATATCACCCACCGTCTGCACAAGAGAAATAGATGCATGATCTCTTCAGACTATATTTAGTACATACACTTACTATTAGGAATGAGTAAAAGCATTTAATTAATGGAATCCACTAATAGACATTCCATTCTTTACTGTTTCCATTTTTTTCCTTGACATTCAAACAATAAGAATGTAAGTAAGGAGGGAAAATTGTGGGGAAATGGAAAAGGAAAGGGTGAAGAAAAAGAGAATATCTGGAGGCATAAAGTATTTGCTATATTAGAAGTTAATCTGCATGTACTCATGGTAACTTGTAAATCATTTCATAAATGTTTTTGAATCTTTGATATTCCATGCTGGCATTTGTTATGTGAAGGAGACTTAAGAAAATGCATTTTACTTGGCTGAATACTCAGTGTAGTTTCTGGGTGTAATTGCCATAAGTTATGATTATTTGAACTCTTGATATTAAGAATGAGTTCATAGATCATACAGGTAAATTTGATTTCTTCAATATCATGTAGGTAAAAATCTGAAAACATAATCTTTATTGTTTTTGTTTAATAGTGTTAATGTTCAGTCACAAGATGTCTTCATGAGACATATACAATTCTATTTACTATTTAGACAAAATTGGAAAGCACTCTGTGCAGAAACTTGTCTACTTATATCTGTAATTTTGAACCTTTTGTTTGTGAAGAAATTGTCTCTGAGTAAGTGTAGTGGTTTCATGTGAGACAGGAGGGGAGAAGAAGTGGGAGAAGGCCTCCCTAGCCCCTTTCACTCTCCCATCCCCTTTTTGGTGAGAAGAAAAACAAAAATGACCCAGCTAAGATAGGGAGAGATATGCACTTACTACAAATGGTAAAAAAATGTAAGATAATGATATAAAAAAAGAGTTACAGGTAATAAATCAAACAAATGGGAGAGCAAGGTGTTTCGATCATGCTGCTCTGCCCAGATGTGAAGAAGAGGCTAGTTCACCTCCATTACCTGGAATTGGAGATCATATAGGGAGTACTGGAGACTCCTGGGAACTGTAGTCTATCTCTTCTCAGTGTATCTTCCTCTTGGAGAGTCAGATCTCATGTTAGAATAGCTGACACTGCCAGGAGCTAAGACCCAGAAAATGCAGCTTCCTGGCACCATGTTCCAGCACTAAGCAGCTTGCTGCATGGTGTCGTGATATGGAATAGTGATAAAACCAGGACAGAAAGTGATAATGGTGATACATTAATGGACTCCCCACTATTTGTATTTTGTGCTGCCCTCTTTTTATCCTGCCCAGTAGGCTCAGCTATGAAGTGTTAAGTATTAAAAATATAAAAGGGTCTTTCCAGAATTAATTAATTAATTATTCACATATGTTTCTGCTGCCTAGACATTGAATCTGCTGTAGTACTTCTATGCATAACATCATCTGTTTTCTATCTGAATCTAATAGTCTCAGTGTTTAATTTCCTGAAAGGCCTTGATCAGATTTAAAGGAAAGGGGGGGAATTTTTGTGCTTTATTCCTCTATCTCCATTTGTTTTGCCATTTTAACTTATCTGCGTCTTCTGTTTCACTAGTCTGTAGTATAAGCCCAAAGAATGATGAGCAGAACCTGTCTAGAATATGTAGGCCAGTAAGGCAGCAGTAATTAGGGGTAATACTTAAACCTCTTCAGCATTTCCCTGAAGAAAATGCTCTATTTTCATGCGATTGTTTATGTCACATCCTTCGAGAATCAGTAATGAACTGTCAATGAAACCCACTCACTTCCTAACACTACAATAATCTTTTCCTAAGACTATGGTAAAGAAATTTCTCTATTTCAATGTGATTTCTGCTGTGGAAAAAAAAAATCCTTTAAAGAAACATATTGCACAGCAGCATGGTAATAACTTGCAATGATAATAAACACTGACTTGGCTTTTTTTAAGCTTCTAGCTCAACAGTAACTTTTAACCCTATAATGCTAGCAATATGTTTGACACTGAGAAATATACATGGGATTCATTACCTGTCTGGGAATTACACAGTTGTCATATATTGTAGCATATACTATAACATCCATACCATAAACTCACCTTCAGTATTATGTCTTTTGGAATTGAAATAATGAATGTGATTCTGCTGCCTGATAAAATGCCACAGCAAACTGTTCCTAAAATGATTGAAATTTTAGAAGACCTGTCTTTCTGCTCTTCACTTTCTAGCTATGTTCAAAACAGCTTTCAAGTAGTCCTAATAATTTAATAGTTTTAACACTCTTGTTTCAGTGAATGCACTTACTAGTAGGGTTATTTATGAAACTAAACCAAATTATAGGCAAGGGTTGATTTTAAGTAGGTAATCACAGGAATTCATATGAAAATATCAGTACGGCATCCGGGGCAATCCTCTTCAACTACTGCTGAAGCTGAAGAAAATTGAGCCTAGTTTCACCATTTCTTCATACAAATGCAAAGCATTTTTCAAGACTGTGCCCTGTAACAGCAATGTTCTATAAGATAAGATTCTACACTCCCTGAATGTCATTGCAGAATTTTCAATTTCTTCAACAGGGTAGGATTTACTCCCTTATCTAAGACCAGAAAGTATTCTGAACTGCATAATTAACAGTTATACACTGACATAGCTCCATTTTCTTAAATGGCTGCAAGCTGATTTCCTTATTCTGAACAATAACAATCAGGTAGACATGTGTCTGTGGGATTCAAATCTTAATTGCTCTGTTGATATTTATTTAATCCTTATACACAGTATATGAAGGAGAAGAGGCATTATAGACATTAGAAAAGAATGGAAAACCTCAAAAAATAGCAAGATAAAAAGTTCTATATCTTATTGTTATCTTACTAATTGCTTTTGAGAATCTTTGAGCTGTTCCTTTCTTTCTGTTAAAGAAATCAATATACAAATATTTAATTTAACTTATTTGCAGAAGATGCTCTGTTTTCTTTGTTCTGAATTTGTGTGCATGTCTTTCTTGGTTTATCTTCCTCTCCAGCTATTTTAAAACTTACTGCCCAGTTCTAGACAAATCTGACAGAATAGTAGAGATCTCCAAGGCATTAACTCTGCAGTTACATTGCTCCATGTTAGCTACAATTTCTGTGAGACCAGCAAACCACAGACAGCGGTTACAGCAAGGGAGCAGGTCGTCCCTTGAGAGACACAGAAATTCCACACAGAAACATTCTTAAGACACAGTTTCCTCACTACTCTACTGTACTAGTAATGATGTAGTGCCTTATTTTAAAGGAGCTGACCCCACCTCTTATGTGTTACGCTTTCTTTCTGCACACACTCTATTTCTTTTTTGAAATTAGGGGCAAAAGGCTTGACATGTCTTTTTGGATGAAACCATATTCTGCATTCACAATCTATAAATAATGATGTAATTCATTTACTTCCATTTATCATCATATTCTTGTCATCATTTATTATTTTTTTTAATTAGTCTGTACTTGAAGAAATAAATTCCAATGAGTATTTTCAATAGACTGTCTATAGTCCTTTCATAGCATAAAAATGTGAAAGGAATATAAAGAATTCAGGTGTTTCCATAGAAAATCTTGTTTTTTTTTTTTTTTTTTTCATTTAACTGCCCTGTTTTTTATTTCATCTGAAGTTAAAACATGATGAATAGTCATCTAAATTTGTTAAATCCTTCTGATGTTTCCCCTAAGCTTCCTTTGGTCTTCACCTATTTCTGAAAAGCTTGTTTAAAGTCCTTTCTGAATTATTAATAAATACATACAGTGTTATAAAATGCACTACTATCAAATTAGCTCTTTTTCCAAATTATTAATCGGGTGGTGATTTCTATTCAGCAGCTGTCGCTGGGTTCAGAACAATGTGATACATTTCATACCATAATTACTGATTTCCTTTCCAGGAAATCTTTCTAAAGGATTGTCACAGGTTTCTTTTGTAAAGCCCAACAAACTTGTATCATGTAGATCACAGCAACAAAGCAGAGAATGAGGAAGGCTATCACAAGTCCCTTGCCTATGGCAGCTGAGTGTATTGGGGATGGTATGGGGTTCTGAAATGTTTCCTCTTATCCCTGACTCAACAATCAGGGGATAGAAGTTTTGTTCCTCCTTTTGTAAGAGGTTTCTGGAGGATCTACACTTCCTTTTCATAGAATCATAGAATGACTTGGGTTGGATGGGACCCCAAGGATCATCACGTTCCAAGAAACCTGCCACAGGCAGGGCCACCAAATCTGGTACCAGACCAGATTGCCCAGAGCCCCATCCAACCTAGTTGTATACACCTCCAGGAATGGAGCATCCAAAAACTCTCTGGGCAGCCTGTTCCACCTCACAACTCACTCTATCAAGAGCTTTCCCCCGACATCCATTCTGAACCTTCCCTGTTTGAGCTTAAAACCATTCCCCCTTGTCTTATCACAGTCTACCCAAGTAAAAAGTTTTTATAATGTGTTTATAATCTCCTGTTTATAATCTCCTTTTAAATACTGTAAGGCTGCAATGAGGTCTCCTCACAGCCTTCTCTTCTCCAGGCTGAACAAGCCCAGCTCTCTCAGCCTGTCTTTGCAGGGGAGGTGCTCCAGTCCTCTGATCATCTTAGTGGCCCTCCTCTGGACCATTCCAAGAGTTTAATATCTTTCCTGTACTGGGCGCCTCAGACAAGGTTGCAGTACTCCAGATGGTGCTTCATGAGGGCAGAGTAGAGAGGGACAATCACCTCCCTGTCCCTGCTGGCCACCCCTCTTCTGATGGAGCCAAGGATACCATTGGCCTGAGCTGCAAGAGCACACTGCTGGTTCATGTTAAGTTTTTCATCCACCAGGACTCCCAGGACCTTCTCTATAGGGTTACTCTCAAGGAGTTCTTCTTCCAGTCTGTATACATATCTGGGATTACTCTGAACCAAGTGCAACACCTTGCACTTTGCAATGTTAAACCTCATTAGGTTCACACAGCCCCACCTTTTGTGTTTGTTGAGGTCCCTCTGGATTGCATCCTTCTAACCTGTTAGCCGCACTCAGTTGGTGTCATCAGCAAACTGAGGATGCATTCAAGCCTATCATCAATGCCGTTGATGAAGACATTGAAGAGCACCAGTCCCAAGACAGGTCTCTGAGGTACACTGCTTGTCACTGGCCTCCACCTGGATATAGTGCCATTCACCACAACCCTCTGTCTACAGCCTTCCAACCAATTCCTTATCCATCGAACAGTCCACCCCTCAAATCCATATCTCTCCAATTTAGAGATAAAGATGTGGTGGGGGACCATGTCAAAGGCCTTGCACAAGTCCAGATAGTCCAGTTACCTTCCCTTTGTCCACCGATGCCGTCACCCCATCATAGGCCACCAGACTGGTCAGGCATGACCTTTCCTTGATAAAGTCATGCTGGCTCCCTCAGTTTACCCACTCATCCCTCATGTGCTTCAACATGCCTTCTAGGAGGATCTGCTCCATGATTTTCCCAGGCACAGAGGTGAGGCTCACTGACCTGTAGTTTCCTGGGTCCTCCTTCCTCCCTTTCTTGTTAATGGGAGTGATGTTTCCCTTTTTCCAGTCCCCAGGGACTTCACCCAACAGCCACAACTTTTCAAATATGATGGAGAGCAGCTCAGCAACCACATCAGCCAGCTCCTTTAGGACCCTGGGATGCATGTCATCCAACCCCATAGACTTGTATACATTCAGTCTCATGAGGCAATCTCAGACCTGCTCTGCCTTTACAGCAGAGGGGGATGTACTCCCCCAGTTCCCACCTAGAGGTTCAATGGTACAGAGGACATGAGAAATAAGAGAATCCTGGCTGTAGTGAAGAGCGAAGCAAAAAACTCGTTTAGTACCTCAGCCTTCTCCATATCTGTCGTAGCCAGTTCTCCTTTCTCATTAACCAAAGGAAGTATGATTTCTTTGGGCTGCTTCTTCTGGCCAATGTACCTATAAAATCCCTTCTTGTACTTTTTAAAATTCCTCACCAAGTTCAGTTCCATCTGTGCCTTAGCTTTCCTAATCCCCTCTCTGCAAGTCCAGACAGCATCCCTGTATTCTCCGCAGGTGATGTGCTCTTGTTTCCAACAGCCAGACAAAACCCCTCTTCTCCCTCAGTCTGACCAGCAGGTACTTGCCAAGTCATGCCAATTTCCTGCCTCCCCTGACTGCTTTCTTATTTTGAGGGACTGAGAGCTCTTGTGCTCTCAGAAAGGCATGCTTTTGTGCTTTTTTTTTTTGTCGTAGGTGAGTTTAGAGTTCCAACACTAAATGTTTAAACTTGTGTGTGCATGAGGAGAGAAGTACCTATTATATAGTGTCTACTGGACACAGTAGTTTCAATAGCTGCAGAAAAGACTTGACGCATTTCTTACATCTTGGTATGTTTTTACTTATCAGCTTTCCAGTTTTGAACTCTTCTTGGCTCACTTCACCTTCTAGCTGAAAAAGCAGAACAGTACTTATTTGTGGTAAAATTCCAGACATTAAATAGATTATATTAAAGAAGAATTTTAGTCTAGAAGTAGAATTATTTCTTTCCAAAGATTTTCATAAGGCTATGGCATTTTTTTTCTTCTCTTTAAACACTTGTTTTTAACATCACAGTCTAATAAATATGATGTGGAGGAAGTAGGTATATGGAGAAATGGTTTGTATACCCCACACTTGAATTTCTGGCATGGCTGAAGTCTTCTACAGCTGTTCAAAAAAATGTATTTGGAAGTTTGTACTGAATTACAGAAAACTCTGTATATTTTTTATTTGCTCCATTTATTTAACTTTTTGACAATGTCTGTAAAAACAAACAAGAACAGTAATTTCAATCTAATTTTTTGTTTCTATTGTTTTTATTTTATTATCTAGTTGCTGTATCGAGAATGGGCAAGATATGGAGTATTTTACAAGTTTCAGCCTATTGACCTCATAAGGTAATAAGGACTTATAAGGACACCAGGGGACCCTGTTCTTATCTTATACAGATTAATAGAGTCCTGTAGTTACTTCAGCAAGTGAAGTCTTGGATTGATTGATACATAAGTAAAATTTCTCACTGCATTTCTGTAGTTCTGATGATGCCTTTCTTTCTGTATACTGTGTTATCCTGGAAAAATATAATATTTCTGATTACTTTCATGAATTTTTATTGGATTGTGATCAAAGTTGTCAATAACCAGAGGCAGGTGTCCACATGTTGTGAAAGTATTTGTCAGTTTTGAAATTGATTTGATATATTTTAATTCTGATTTTACAAATTTTATTTATATGAAAACATCCATGTGTTCACAGTGTTTTTGCCATTATTTGAATTTTATAATTTATGTCATGCTTCAAACAGAGAAGTTAGGCTTAAGTATAGGTGAAGCAAAACCACCATGCTTCTTAAGGAACTTCCACAATACCTATTAAGACATAAATAAAAGGAAAAAATCCCACAATACTTGTTGTATACTAGAAATATTAGATTATAAAAAAGTAAATGTACTGTGATATTAGCAAACAAACAATGAAAAAAATACATCTGTTACTTGATATTTTTTATACTTAAGAAAAAATGTTTATTTCTGAGTAATCAAACTGCAACTGGTCTTTATTACATAGTCTACCCCAAAGTGATCAACTGCAAGAGCTAGTGTGAGTAATGTCAAGAAGCAATAACATTTACAAAATATAATAATTATGTTTTGAAAAGTTGAAGTCCTGCATATAATTTATCACAGGATGAAGTATTAAATTTATAACATACAAAACTGATCTTTATTGACTGTGAGATGTTTCAAATTGGCAAATGGAAGAGAGACTGTTAGATCTTAATGAAGTTCTGCAAGACAGAAATTTCCCTTTTTGCCACAATATTTCTCTGCAGAATTTACATAATTTCTGACACCTAATTATTCTAGACCAGGCTACTGGATGAGATACGTAAACTCAAAACTAGAGACTAGAATATACCTGGTACATTCTTAGTAAATATTAAAAATCTTATGTTAAACAGTGACTGAAGAAATTCTCAAGTTTTACCAGGCTTGGCAGCTTAGCAGAATTAAAAATAGAGGCATATCTACTTCATCTTCATTTGTATCTTGCTGTTCTCATTATGATGTTATATTATATGATTTCATAGAAATTCTGTGGGAAAGAAAAATAAGGTCCATACATGCAATTGATTCTCTGTTCTCAGTGATTTTTCTTTCTTTTATCTTTTCTTTGCTTGACTGCAAGTTCAGCAGTTACCTGTTAAATAAACATGCTTTTTATTTTCTGGGGCTTCATAGTTTATATATGTGAGAAATTACCACACTTTTCCATATGCATCTGGATTAGGTTTTTACACGTCTGTATTGTGGCAGGGAGGAGGGAAACAATTACTGTTACAGTGTGTCTAAAAATTGCCTATTGACCTCATATTTTGAAAAAAATATTGTAATTCTTCTTTTTCAGATTGATTAGACTATACTCAATTTTTTTTTCCTAGTTATGTAAGCACTGTGTAAATTTACAAATTTAAATGCAGAATGTGATGAACAGAAACAGCATTTATTTTACCTTATATCAATAATCTGTTTAGTCTGATATTTTCCAATCCATTAAATCTTTTGGAGTATGTTGTTTAATCAATATTCACATCCCCAACTTAATTGGCCTTTTAAATCTAATTTTTAAGACAACATGCAACAGTGTAGATCTCTTTAACTCCTCCTTTTTCACCTTTACTCAGTGAGAATGCAAATGGAAAGTCATTCTTTAATCCAAGATGCCTAAACTGGAGGACTGTATATGGCACTTGTAGAATTATCTGTTCCTTCAGTTCCTTGCTACTGTTCACGGTTACTGGTTTCCAAGTGACTGTATACCAACACCAGAAACTGTGTTTTTGTTATGGTCACTCTTGACACAGGCTGGGATTCTTTGAGGTCCTTGTTAAGGGTGATGATCTAAAGGAGTGATAATTTTATGATTGGTCTTAGAATGTTTTCATGTTCTTAAAAATCTAAAATTAAAAAAAAAAAAAGAAGAATGATAAAGAGAGTCATTGCAATATTTGCTGACAGTTCCATTGATTCCTATGTTCTTTACAGTAGAAGTATTTTGCTCTGGTTAATATGCATTTCTTTAGGGGTACTGGAGACTAGTCATTTTTTATTGTAAATTAAGAAATCCAGTGATGAATGGGGAGAGCTTCACCAAATGAGAATACAGTACGAGTTCTAAATTTTTATGCAGAACAATTTCAAGTAAAACTTTTAAGGGGATATATAGAACAGACTGCGTAGATAGTAAAGTGTAAACTGAGGCTTGAGTTATATTAATTTAATTTTTGCTTATTATTTTCAACTTGGATGGACAGAATGAGACTTTTTTTGAGAGGGAAATTTTGAATTATTTTCTAACAGTTATTCCTGACTTAAAAAGTAGAAAATACAAGTTGCAATTCTAACATGTTCAGAATTCTAGAGATTTGTCAGTAATAAACATAATTTAAGTATTGATTTATAGTAGAGAGGACTTTATCTAGTGTAGGTGTCTTTTAGGAGTGCCTTTATCAATCCTAGTTCCCCTTAATCCTTGTAATGTAATTTAAAAAGAGCTATACAATATACCTGCGGTTAATTTTTTTTTAATCTATGCTTGATGCTCTTTCCTTAGTTAAACACATGCCCAGACTTGATTTTTACTAATTTTTGTAGTTAATGTTAATGAATTTGTCATTTTCCTAAGAGGTAATACCAGCGTTGATCTGGAGGCAGGTAGGATAGGACACTCCCTAGAAGTTTTATGAGCCTTCCTGAAGATAACAGGTTTTTGTGAAGACTATAGTATGTTAAAAAGACTTTTAATTATGCAATCTGGAATGAATAAGTTTTGTAGAGGGACCTCTGAAGGTCTGTGAACTTAATCCATGATCAAAGCAGGGCTGATTTGAAAACTAGATCAAGTGACTTGCAAGTTTGAAATTTGTGAAGAAGTATATTGCATAGTTCCATCTCCAGCACTGCAGCCCTCTCAAGGGGAGAAAGATTTTCATCTGTCCTGTCCAAATTTGCCTTAGAATAACATCCAACCTTTTCTCTTGTCCTTTAGCAGGGCACCTCTAATGATTTATGGCAAGCAAGAAAACAGCAAACTGAATGCATAATGAATTATACGTCTGGTTCAATGTAACCTTCATCACTAAATGAGAGATGAAGTGACTATGCTGAGGTTACTGATATCACAAAGAGGTGGCTATCTTTCTGAGACAAAAGCACACTTATTGAGCATCTTGAAATACCTGCAGATAAGAGTCCTTGTATGAACTGAAATACTGGGTAGGAGATCATCACTTTAAAGAGGACACCCTGTTTTTAGAGTATTTTTATTAATATAAAATTACCTCACCCTGAGTAAGTACTGGAGTCATAGAATATTCTAAGTTGGAAGGGACCCAAAGGAATCAACAAGTCCAACTCCTGGCTCTACACAGGACTACCCAAGATTCAAACAGTGTTTCTAAGTGCTTTTCAAACTTCAGCAAGCTCGGTGCTATGACCACTGTCTTGGCGCCCTCAGGTCCTGTTGCTGTCACCAAAGAGCAGAGATTAGCACCTGTCTCTTCACGCCCCTTGTGAGGAAGTTGTAGGACACCACAGTCTCTTCTTGACTAGGCTGAACAAACCAACATTTCTCTTCATATGTTTTCCCCTCTAGACTTTTCACCATCTTTGTTGTCCTCTGGATGCTCTCTAATAGTTATTTTTCATGTTTTCATTTCTATTTCCTCCTGCTAATACTTCTTAATATCTAACAGCCTACATCATTCATGGAGTGGTGTCTTCACACTATTACAATTAAGACATTTTTGCTTTTCTCTACCTGACTGTTTGATTGCTTTTTAATAGAAATGCATTTTAAATAGAAAACTATCATGCATCAGGCTTACCCTTTGATTCTTTTATTCACTGAGTGCCAGTAGCTACTGCTTATTTTATGAGGGTTTGCTTTCTCTTTGAGGGCAAAGGGGCTTGCTTTCTTCTCATGCAATGTGTTCAAGCTGAATTCATGCTTAGTCTGCTGAATTACTGCAGAATTCTTCTGAGGCAACACTGATGTATGGGATCTGAAGAGGGTCCTCTTATGCCAGGCGGGTAACGAGAGTAAAAAACACTTCTTGATAAATAAGTCTGTTCTCATACAGAATTATGGGAACACTATACAATTTTTCCCTGAATGTCTTTAGAAGATGTATCTCTAATATTCACAAAGATGTTGAGACTTTAAACAAGGAATTCTTTACTAGGAAAAGGAGGAGAACACAACTTTAAGCTTGGGAAAATGCAATAATCAAATGAAAATAGAACTACGTACAAAATTGCCCATGAGTTCTACCAATAATTTTGACAGAAGTTCATCCAGCTCCTTTCCAAGCCTCTTCTGAGAATGAGTCTGAAGTAATAATCTGAGTACGTCTTACTGTAACCTTTTTTCACTTCAAGTCCAACATCTTTTTATGGTTCCAAAGAACTCTGCAACAAAGGCTTATTGCCACCATGGGGTATGTTCACCTTGTAGTTCATCCGCATTAAATCACTAGGTAGAGCTGGAAGTACTATGACAGCTTTCACTCAAACTTGACTTTGTCATTTGTGCCAGTTTTAATAGAAGAGACTTTCCTGGAGGGAACAAGGAGGAGATCGGACCTTGCTTCCTCCACTGTTATAGTTCTTCACCTTTCCCAGTGTCTGTGTGATCTAATTAGCCATCGTGGCCTTTCTTTTCAAAGGTCCATTCCATTACCCCTCATGAACCCAGTTTATTTCTGAATAGACATTTTTATCACATCATACTTCAATTAAATGGACTGTTTGTTAGATTCTTCAGGCAAGGGCACCACTTTTCATACACAGTTGTAGGGAGTTTCCTCTCCAGCCCTGGGACTTCTTATCCCAGGGCTCACATGAGTGCTGCTGCCTGTGTTCTTAACAAAGCAGAAGATTTCTGCTCATGATGCATAAATCAGTGTAGAATTTATCTTCTATTATTCTGCTGCTTTCAGGCCTGTGAATGGAGTTTGATGATTTACTTATAGCTCTGCATTTAGAAGTCTTCTCCAGTCCTATAGGAAATGGTTCCCCCTGTCTGTTTTGGCAAGAGCTTGGTATTATTTATTGGTGCTGAAATTGAATTTCAAACCAGTAGGCTTGTACTGTAATAATGAGAAAATCCAGATCCCTGCTTTCTGACAAACATAATCCCCAGGACTCAGGTTACTTTCAGAGCATTAAGACCCTCATTACCATTGGGAATCCTTACTCCTCTGATGGGGTTTTCAGAAGCTAGATTCATCAAAGGATGTGCACATCTACATTAGAACTTACACAAAGGCTGACTCTGAAGGCTGAGGATGTCTCTGCACAGCTTCTTTGTGCCCACACTTTGGATCACATATTTATACAGGCAGCTAGAAGATTGTTTCATCTAGTCATAGAATAAGTCATCAGAATAAGTTTCTTAGTGCCTGTGTGTTGTCGAAACTTAACACTAAGAAACTTATATTTCTTACTGGAATTGGGTGATAGGCGCTAATTCAGCCAGTATCTTTAGAGCTGTCATCAATATACTTTGACAGGAAATAAAAGAACAAATTCTATACACTAGAAAAACTAGAATAAATCCTATAAACTTTTATATATGTGCATACAAACATTTGCAGGCATTTAGATGTGCATATGGCTGGATACTGCAGGGAGAAGAAAACTGCAATTGGGTGGTTACAGTTCTGCTAAACTTTCTTTTTAAACTCTCTTCACATCTTAATTTTAGTTGGAATTTTTGGTGCCCTTGTCATGTAATTTAGAGACATACCCTTTATTAAGACTTTTTCTATATGAAGCACTCAACTGTCTCTGTATAAAGTTGCATTAGGATAGATCATACCTTTGTTTGATTTAGTAACTTGTTTCAGGGTATGTTTGGATCCAATAGACAGGAGTCTCAGAAGCAGAGGCAAGCAAGCTAAGCATTCAGAGCAGCACCGAGGGTTACGAGTTTTATTTGACAAACACACACACACACACACGCACACACGCACACAAGGCATCTACTTTAGATAATCTCAGTAAGTGGCAAGCAGAAACTCCCTAAGCAAGTGAACTATTACTTACTGACCCTTAAGAGATTGGTGAAACATCAAGTAGGAGAAAGGGAAGGAACATGCCTGCAGTGGATTTAATAGATAGTGTCAATAGGGCGTCCCCTGCTTCAAAGTGGCACTTTTCTCTCTAATCCACTGCAACCTCCCTCCTGCTTTTATTCTGTCCAGGGTCTGCAGGGTTTTTTCCATTTGCACACTGCATCTGTGTGGCCAGCACATGATGCAGAGCCCAGTTGGAACATTTGCTTCCAAAAACAAGTTCTTGTAAAACAAGATAGACTAGCAAGGTCAGCTCCCTAGCAAAACAAGATAAGTGGCTCTAGCTGCAACTGCCTCTTTCCTTAAAACTGTCATGTGGACCATGGTTCTAGTCATGTAGCCAACCCATTATGTTCTCTGTCAGAATTATTTTGTTCCAACTCAAAATCATTCTTTGGCCAGGACCTTTTGGGTCCCTGACACACCTGGCTTCAATGGTGAACATAAACAAGATTCCCAGATTATGAACAGAGCATAATGTAAGAATTATTCCCTATAAGCACCCACATAAAGAAGGTTTCGAACATGAGAAATACTTGAACTTCCACAGTAATCACTGAGAACAGAAAAAAAGATGTTTTTAATGCAGTACAGAGAAGGTGATGGCTGCTACTCTGTATTATTGTCTTGGTGAAATAGTTGCAGTTGAAATTATGAAGAAAATGCATTTAATTGCACTTATAGGCTGCATTTAAATATGTTTGTCTTTCCATTTGTCACAGTCTCAGATGTCTTAAGAACTGGCAATTTAAATTTAAAAAATTAAAATAAAATTTTATAAATTTCCTATTATCTTAAGTCTATAGTATTAGGATAGTCCTAAGAATGACTGCCTCAAGTTATCTTATGTGTAATTATTATAGGAATTTATTATACCTGTCTTTTATGGGAAATTGTGCAACTATCCATTATATGGTGTCTATCTGACAGTAGTGATAAATTGCCATCAGAATCTATTACATGAAATGAATTCAGAGGCTGTAGTGAGGCTCACCTATATGAATCTGAAGAGCAAGAAATCTTTCAAGAAATACTGGTTATAAGTTAATCATTTATAAAAAGAATAAAGAATCTGAACTTGAACTTCTATTAAACTAGATGAGCTAGAAATTTATGGAAACTATTTTGTGAATACTGAAGATTAGGAAAGAGATAAAATATCAATGACCTCACATTTTTTCTAAGTATGTATGAACCTGGGCAAAATTCTCATTTGCACCAGAGAAAATCTGGAAGAGCATCAGTAGGTGCTAAGGGCCATTAAAAAAATATGAAAAAAAGGGAAGAAAAAAAGTGGTTAAACTTCCTGCCAGTCTGAAAGAAATGCTGATTCACTATGTCAATTTAAATAGGTTGCTCGGTTTTAGAGCTTCTTGTGAGAGAAAAAGAACAATATGCCTAACTGAATGAATTATTTATTCCTTTCATACCACTTCACATAGTGAGCTGAAATGTTTCTGTTGTGAAACTGTACTCCCTTCTCCATAAGTAACCTTTGTTGCTTCAGAGTAGTGTTGACTCAGCCTCAGGTATCTGAGCTATCTGTTGTGAATTTTGAGTCTGCCAGATTTGGAGGTCTAGTGACATTTTTGATTGTCAGGTTTTGACTGATTTATCAACAGAGACACTGAATGTTTATAGGTGGTATTGCACGAGTTCTCAAGGCTAAGTGATGGGACACACACTGCTCTCCTGCTCTTGCTAAAAGTGCCTATCAGTACGTGGTTATTGCACTGATTGATTGGTATGTAGAGTTTTTGTAGGCAAAGAATGTGACAGTCAAATCCAGATATCAAGTGAATAGTGTAATCATCAACTTAATCCTTTCAAATACTGCATAAAGTTAAAGACTGACACTACTACATCTCAAAAACTTAAAAATTATCATTTTTATAATTCCGTACATCATATCCTCATTGTGCCTAGCTTTCCAGTAAAAGGTCTCTTTATCCATAAAGAACATTCAACAGAGAATGTAATACAGAAGGCATATTCCTTTTCTGACACTGTTCAGCGGGCCATCTATTCTCATATTCTGAAAAGGATTAGTGGTGAGCTTTATTTGGATACATGTGGGCTGGATGTGACTTAGCTACTGACGCAGGGAAAACTCTGGTCTCGATTCTCCTCTTTTACCAGATCAGCACAGATCACGAGTAATGTCTTGTCTGTAAGAGAAAAAATTCTGGTCTGACCCCAGTGTAGATGAGAGAAGATACTAAGTAAGTGTACAAAAACTTGTCAAAATTCCTTTTCTTATCATGCATCTTACCCTTGAAGAAAGTTGTTCTCCTCTTAATTATCATAGCATCATAGGACATCCTAAGTTGGAAGGGACCCATGAGGATTATCTAGTCCAACTTCTGGCTCCATGCAAGACTATTCAAAAATCAGACCACATATCTGAGAGTGTTGTCCAGATGCTTTTTGAACCAGCAAGCTTGGTACCATGACCACTTCCCTGGGGATCCTGTTACAATCTTATCACCTTCGCAGTGAAGAACCTCTCCTGACATTCATCTCAAACCTTCCGTGTCACATCTTCATACCATTCCCTTGGGATCTGGTGTGGGACAACAGGGAGCGATGATCAGCATGTTCCCCTCCACTCCCTCTCATGATGAAGCCATAGGCTGTGATGAGGTCTCCCCTCATTCTCCTCTTGTCTAGGCTGAAACCAGGGCATCTCAGCTGCTCCTCATGTGTCTTCCTCTCTAGATCCTTCACCATCTTCAGCTCTCCTTTGGACACTCGGTAACAATTTTATATCCTTTCTGTACTCTGGCACCCAAAACTGCACACAGTACTCAGGACGAGGCCACACTGCAGTGTAGAGCTTGACAGTCACTTCCCTTGACTGACTAACAGTACTGTGGTTGATGCACCCCAGGATACAGTTGGCCTTCCTGGCTGCCTGGGCACACTGTTGACTCATGTTCAACTTGCTGTTGAGCAACATCCCCAAATTCCTTTCAGCAGGGCTGCTCTCCAGCATCTCATCCCCCAGACTGTATGTATAGCCAAGAAGCAGAATATGGCACTTCTTACTCTTACTACATTTCATTTGGCTGGTGATTGCTCAGCTCTCTAATTTTTCTAGATCTCTCTGCAACGCCTCTCCACCCTCAAGGGAGTCAACAGATCTGCCTACTTAGTATCACCAACAAACTTGCTCAGAACACTCCTAGTCCTACCTCTATGTAATTTATGAAAACTTTAATGAGAACTGTCTCTAAAATGAAGCACTTGGGAACCCTGCTGATGTCTGACTGCCAACCTGATGTTACCCCCTTGTCATAAAAGGAAACTGAGTTAGTTAAACAGGACCTTCCCTCATGAATCATAAAGCCAGCCTGCTCAACAGTGATTATAGCTATGAGGAATCCTTTTGAACCCCCCTATTAATACACAGCCTGTTCTAATTTTCTTAAACTGCCTGTACACAAATGTATGCAGCATAGGGAATAAACAGGAAGAACTAGAGACCTGAAGGGGGCCAACTGGAAAGCTGGGGAGGGACAACAGGGATGAGAGGAAATGGTTTTAAACTGGAAGAGGGTAGATTTAGACTAGATATTAGGAAGAAATTATTTTCTGTGTGGGTGGTGAGATACTGGAACAGGTTTCCCAGTGAGGTTGTGAATGCCACCACTGGAAGCATTCAAGGCCAGGCTGGATATGGCTTTGAGCAACCTCGTCTAGAGGGAGATGTCCCTGCCTATAGCAGGGAGGCTGGAACTAGATTATCTTAAAGATCACTTCCAACCCAAACCATCATATGATTCTATGATCTGTGTGCAGTCAAAGACGTTGTGGGACAGCTTGCATGACCAGACTGCTATCACGGACGGTTATGCCTTCTTTAGGAAAGACAGGCCAGCAAGGCAAGGTGATGAACTTGTTCTTTATGTGAGAAAACAATTGGAATTTATTGAGCTCTGCCTAGAGATAAACATCAAATGAATAGAGAGTTTGTGAGTGAGAAGTAAGGGGAGAGAAATATGGTTGACACTGCTGTGGGTGTTTACTACAGGCCACCTGATCAAGAGGAGGAAGTTTATGAGGCCTTATACAGACAGCTGAAAGTAGTCTCACAATCTCAAGCACTCATTCTTGTGGACACTTGTTGGAAAAACAATGCACTTAGGCACTCACAGTCCAACAGGTACCTGCAGGGTATCGAGGATAACTTTCTGGTGCAAGTGGTGGAGGAGCCAATGAGGAGAATTGTGTTGGTGAACCTTGCTCTTACTAACAAGTAAGGGCTGGTTGGGGATATGAAACCAGTTTAAGTCAGCTGTCCTAACACTGTTCCCTCCTAGCTCCTCAAGGCCTTTTCTGAGAGTGGCCTTGGCTTTGTACAGCACTGCGTAGCAGCAACTGTAAGCATCGATACGTTATCAACATTGTTTTTCTCCTACAACCAAAACCAGATGTCATACCAGACACTCTGAAGAAAACAATTCAATTCCAGCTGAAACTAAGACACGAATTAAAGCTGAGAGAGCTGGGACTGTTCAGACTGGAGAAGATAAGACTGAGAGGGGATTTCATAGCTGAAGTAAAGGAGTCAAAATGGTGGAGCCTGGCTTTTTTCAGTGCTGTGCAACAACTAGACAAGGGGAAACAGGTAAAAACTTCAAAACAGGAAGTTCCATACAAATATGAAATTTACAGAGCACTGGAACAGGCTGCCCAGAGATGCTGTAGAGTCTCCTTCTCTGGAGGAATTCAAGACCCACTCGGATGCTTTCCTGTGCAGCCTGCTGTAGAGAACCTACTAAAGCAAGAGAGCTGGACTTGATAATCCCCAGAGGTCTCTTCCAACCCCCCTATGAATTTGTGATATTTACATCCCTTATTTAAAATTCTTCGCTCTCTCTGATCTTTTCATAAATGAAGGATCTTGACTTTCTTGGATTGCAGATGTGATTACAAAGAATAGCTACGAAAGCTGAACTAATGCACAATAGAAAATTAATTATCTACTAGACTATAGAATGTATTAATTATCTACTAGACTATAGAATGTATTGACATAGAATGTCTAACCTGGAAAGAAAATTAAGCCAGCCAGGGTAAAAAGTTGAAGCCAGTGAGGTGGTATTAACATTAGTATAAAAATGAATACAATCTAATGGATAATACTCTGGATTTCACTTTCAAACACTGAGAATGCCTGTTTTTCATCACTTATAGTAGTCTAGATTTTATGCCAGTCGTTAGCATGGCATTTAAGCTCATTCTTGGAGTCTTACAAGAAAAGTAGATCAAGTGCTTCAGAAGGCACTAGTTGTCCTCTAGTATGTCATTCCGTTCATATAGTTTATAAAGTTTTGTTCAAAGAGTGGATGGTGTTTGTTTGTTCGTTTGTTTTGGCAATATGTATATAAGGGAGGGAAGTACAGAAGAATGTGTTGATTGTATGAATTTTCAGTGACGACCTTTGTAGTATATGGAACTTCTGCTCTTGATTTCTTTTGTTCATTTTTTTTGTCTTGAGTTCTATCAACTAAAATTAAATATGGCTCCTCTGTTTCTTCTTAATTCTCTGTCAGTCTGCAGTTTTCTGATAAACAATTAGTGTAATAATTTATTTAGGGAGAAAACAAAATGTTCAGAAGGTACTTTTTCTGGAAAACTATTTTTAAACTAAAAGGTGAAGTAATGGACCTCAGAGGCAAGGTGATATAAAATAATACCAAATAATTATGGTAAGGTTTGCAAATTTAAGAGCTATAAATATTTACAGGCTCAGAAAATGATAATTCATTATTCAGGGCTAATTTTTGTTTTAATAAGCACATTTGCAAAGATAAAAAGTGTTGCATATGCTGTTTGTTTGAAATAGGGCTGACAAGGTGTAGAACAAACAAAGGCAATGACAGAGCCTTTATTTGAGAAATAGGCACAATAGGAAAAGATATCAAAAATAAATTAACTCACCCCTCCTGGTAACAGTTTGGAGAAACGGATGAGCTGAGGAATGTGACCCTCCCCCGTTCGTACCGTTTTGCCACTGGAAAGAAGGGCGGGGGCAAAGGGGGACCCGCAGACTCAGATTGCACAAGAAGTATTGCAGAGACAGAAGGGGTGGCTCCAGACCATCCCCCCCCCACTCCAGGCATCCACATACTCCACACACTCACATAGCCCACCCATTGGTTTAGGCTGTGACCTTGGAATTCCACTACACTCCACCCCTTCACAGCATGAACCAATGACTGAGCAGGTAGGGGGTGAGCCTCTGCAACCTGGTGGCCCAAGACACAATGCACATCGCGACGCATGCACAACACCCGCTGCAATATACAATGTAAAGACAACAAAGGAAATCATTGGCAGTCTTTTCTGTGGTTCTGTTGGGCCAGTACTTGATGTTCTTTCTCGAGGCATATCTTCTTCAAGGACCAGTAGCACTTCTGATTCATGCTCACCAGTTCCCAAAAGTTCAACAGTGCATCACAGGGTGTCACAGTGTTTCCTCATGGACATGTTTGAGTGATGTTGCTCCTGCGAGCCATCGTGTGAACTTATAAACTCAAGGAGAGTAAAACGTATGTTTAATAGGTACGAGGAGGGGTAGGTCTGCCCTCCATGGTAAGATGCAGGCTGTATTTCAGTCTTGAGTTAACACCTCCTCCTGTATCGAGGTACATCTGGTCTTCAATACCACACCCTTTGGCCTGATATCTGTGGCTGAGTCACTATATCAGGTACCAAAGGGGGGGTTCTAATTTGCCACATGGACATGATTAATGTCCCCTTTGCAATGAAAACAGGGGTGTCAACTACTACCTCTTCTGGCCATGCACCGATTACTGAAGGGTTTACTGATCTCCCAACCTCTAACAATCTCCCCCAAGGTGCAAGGAGACCACACCATTTTGGTCCTGCTTGCACCTTCCAAGGCCATTTTACTTTGTGTCTCCCAGGCTCTAGGTCCTCAGGGTCAGGAAGCAGAAGATTATCCATGGTGCCAACTTGCAGCTTGAGTGAGGTGTCCTAGTCCTGTAATTTGTATCCTAAGCGGGGAGGCCCAAGTTGTCTGCAATATTCTTAAAGCACTGGGTCTACCATCTCTTGGTCTCTCATTCAAGTCTTGCAGGGTTTCATAAAGCCTCTTGGTCCACCCCTGCAAGGACTGTGAATCTGCCTTCAAAGCAGCCTTCAGGATCCCATTATATTTTTCTCTTAGGCCTGCTCCCATTGGATTGTAGGGCAGGTGAAACCACCATTCGATGTTATTGTCTTCAGCCCACTTCTGCACAGTTGCACTTGTGAAATGTGTACCTTGATCACTCTCAGTGACCTCAGGAATCCCGTATGACACCATCAGCCTAGTTAGAGCTTTAATGGCATAGGCTTGTTTTGCCTTTGCTGCAGGATGGGCTTGCATCAGTCCACTTGCTGTATCAACACAAGTTAGGGCATATCTGGCCCCCTCAGATCGAGGAAGGGGACCTATATAATCAATCTGCCATCGCTGTAATTGGTTGTGTCCTCTAGCAAGATGGGCCGTAGTTTCCAGCAGAGGTCTTAGTCTCATTTGTGAGCAAGCATCATGGTCCTGACATGCCTGGGCAATATCTGGTAACTGAATGGGCAACCCCCATGCTTTAGCTGCTGCCCACATCGTTTTCTGTCCTGCATGTTGTAATTTATGCTGCAGCCAGTGGGTTATGTCTTCTGCTGATGCACCTCCCAACCATTGGACTTGAGCCAGTGTGTCAGCTTCATCATTGCCTAGTGACTGCAAGGGTTGATGTCCAGAGACGTGGTATGCTCATACAGTTCTGTGCCTAACCACATTCCGTATATCAGGCCACATATCTTTGCCCCAGATAGGTCGGGCATGGATCATGCAATCCTGAATGGCTCCCTGTGCTATCCAGAGTGTGAGCCCTTGGTAGATTGCCCAACTATCTGTGCAGATGTTTAGTGCGCTGTTGCCAGGCTCTTGAGTTATCGCCATCCACACCGCGTGTAGCTCAGTCCACTGGCTACTTTATCCATCCCCTTCTTCGAATCATATAGTTTCAGTTGAGAGATGGTATGCGACGGTTCACCACCTACTTGGGTTCCCTCTGCTGGATCCATCTGTGTACCAGGCATCTTCTGGGATAGGGTATTTCCCCTCCTGTGCAGGACTCTTTTCTGGACAAGCAACCACTATTTCCTCAGGTGTCTCGCTGTGATATGTTACTGGCCCAAGTATCTTTTGAAGTTCTTCCTCCAGTGGAGATGATGACAGGTGCTTCTTTGACTAAGATAGGCAACCCAGCGTGCTACTGTTTGTGATTGGGCCACCCTGGTCTTAGGAATGTGGGTTAGGTCTTTTACCCACCCCTGAATTGGTCAAGTTGTTTTGACAATAACCTCTGCAGTCTGAGTTATTGGTTCTACTCCTTGCAATGCAGAATAGGTAACCAATAACTGCTTTTCAACCATGCTGTATCTCTCTTCTGCTCCATGCCAAATGTGTGACCAGAACCCAACTGGGATTCAGACAGAACTCTGGCACTGCCACAGCCCCCATATGTAACCCTTGGGTTACATACACATCTAGTTTGGCTGGAAGGGTTGGATCAAATATACCCAGCATCTGGGCCTGTTTAACAGCTATTTTTGCTTGCTGGAAGGCTTCTTGTTCTGTTCTACCCCAATCCCATACTTGGCCTTTTTTTTGTTAATCGATATAAAAGTTTTAGTGGTTGTGCTAAGTGGGGAATAAAGGACCACCAGTATCCTAATATACCCCAAAACTCCTGCAACTGCTTCGGTTTTGTGGGAACCAGGAACGCTTGGATCTTATCACTGATTGCACTGGGTAACACCTTAGTCTTACCTGACCAGAAAATGCCCAGGAATTTAACTGTTAGCCTTGGTCCTTGTACTTTTTGTGGGTTCATAGCCCATCCTTTTTCCTGTAAATAAGTAATTAATGATGGTACTGTCTTCTCTAATGCCTCGATTGAGTCAGACGTTAGCATCAAATCATCGATGTAGTGGTACATTTTGACAGTAGATGGTTTGTTCCAATTTGCCATGTCACATGCCACCAAATTATGACAAAAAGTAGGTGAATGCATGTACTGCTGAGGTAGAACTTGAAAAGTCCACTGCCTGTTCTCCCATGTGAGTGCGAACTGGTCTTGAGATTCCTTAGCAATTGGAATGCTGAAAAATGCATTTGCTAGATCCAGAACGCAGTGGTATGTTTCTGTTTGTCTACTTAATGTATCCATGAGGGAGGCAATGTTGGGTACGGCCGCATGGATCAGTGGCATAACTTTAGTTCTCTGTAGTCTACTGTCATTCGCCACATACCATCTGACTTCCTGACGAGCCATGTGTGGGAGTTGTATGGGCTGTGCACAGTCTTGGTAATTTTTTCTTGCCCACCTGCTATATTACTTTGTATTTGCGATCTGGCACAGTTGTGGCAAACAAATAGGTTCAATTTTTGCATGACCCCTTATGATTGCCTGCACCGCCTGAATACTACTATATCTTTCCCTTAATCTGAACTCTCCCACAGTGGTTTGGAGAGTCAGACCCAACAGGATGTCTATCCCCAATATGTTCTCTGGAACTGGGGCGATAAACACCTTGTACTCCCAGGGTGGTAGACGCCCAACCCCCAGTTTCAACCGTGTTTGGGTTACGGGGATCATCTGCCCCCTGAACCCACCTATCATTGCCTTAGAGCCTGAAAATTGGTTTGGGTCACCATATATAATTGATGTTTCTGCCCCAATATCTACTAGTGCCATAACCCACTGCACATTCTTTTGGGACCAATGAATCTTTAGTTCAATGTAGGGTCTCCGGTCTCCTCTAGAGACCCTAGCCTTGGTGAATTTTGGCTCCTCTGTCATGCCATCAGCTCTGCAATCCCTATGTCTTCTTCCTCTGATGGCTCGACTGTAGCTGCTCAGGCCACCTGAGGTTTATGTTTTTTTGATGGGCCTATGAAGTCTTCTAGATTCCACGTGTTTTGAGGAATCCGTTCCATGAGTCTAACTCCTTCCCTTTTAGGGGAGCGTTGGAATCTCTGACTGTTTGATAACTGTTCCCATAGCTGTAATAAGACCTGATTAGGCTGTCCATCAATCTTTTGAAATTGAACTCCCGCCCTAATCAGGTCACTGAACATCTGTTTTCTTGAGACCCAAATGGGTCCAGATTGAATTACATTAGGGGCAGGTCTCCTAGATCGTGGTGGTGGGTGGATGTTCAACTTTTCCATCACCATTTGGACATTGCGCCTGGCCCTTAGGCTCTCTGTCTCCCCCAGATCTGCCACCAATTGGGTGGCCTGTTGTATTATGGCCTCTGAGGCCGGTAGGGGATTCAGTATGGATACCAAAGTACCATACTGATGTGGTGGAGCTTGCTGCAGGATGAGGTCCCTCATTCCTGCTGAAAATTTCATCATGTCTGAGCTCTCAAAATCCTCCTCATAGATTGCCTCCTTCATGCCTAATTCTTGAATGTAGTTTTGCAAGTCCTCCACAGAGGACCATAGGCCGATATTTAATGGTATATCACTCTTATTTGTCCATGTTGCACGGCATGCGGCCATTAACCGTGTAATCAGTGAACAATTTTCTTCATTATGTTGGACAGCTGCATATAGTCTCTGCCTGAGGGCAGGGTGAGTGGTAATGGATGCCAGTTTTGAAATTTCTGTTCCATTCACCACAACGCTTTCTGCCCCCATATCATATAATTGGAGCAACCACGCTGGTACACTCTCTCTTGGTTTTTGTCTAAACCACTGTACTAAATCCATTAATTCAGCTGCTGTGTATGGGCGAACTGTTACATGTAGTGTGCTCTGGGCAGGAGGCCACTGGTCAGGGGGCAGCCCTGCTGGCCTATCCTGCATTTATTTTTTGTGTTTTTTTTTTTTGAGTTACAACTGATTGGATCTCAAAGGGATCTAGCTCTAGTGGAGCCTCAAGATCTGACTTTTTAGTGCTTTCATTTACTGAGTCCAGTTCATGTAGATTCTCTTGTACAGGGTCCCCAGAAATTTCTAGAGAGATATTCCGGATTTTTTGTAGGGAAATGAAGGGATTAGGCTTTTTCCCTCTCAAAATTATAACCTGTCTTTCCAGTTCTTCAGTACTGTCATGCAATAGTTGATTTTCATCAGTGAGAGCTGCTTCAGTTATATTTAGCTGGTTCAAGGTCATCAGCAGTGACCATGCCACTGTGGAGGCAGCTAACTGTCATTCTTGAGTAGTGAGTATATTTTGTTTAGACTATTGAAATACTCAGCCAGGCGGGCTGGGGACTCCTGAACATTTCCTCCATCCCATAGGGGGCTCCATTTTTCAACGATAAAAGCAATCCCATGATACGGGGATCCTAGGAATCCTGGGATGTGCCCTGGCAAAACTTCATTCATAGGCCTAGTCTTTCCCCATCCCAACCATCCCATGATATTGTTCAAAAATGCCATGGTAATTATTTTATGAGGCTTATAATTGGGTGTCTTTAAAGATATTTGGCTTCCTGGCTTGCCAAAATGTAGAACAAATGAAGGCAATGACAGAGCCTTTATTTGAGAAATAGGCACAATAGGAAAAGATATCAAAAATAAATTAACTCACCCCCCCCCGGTAACAGTTTGGAGAAACAGAAGAGCTGAGGAATGTGACCCTCCCCCGTTTGTACTGTCCCGCCACCGGAGAGAAGGACGGGGGCAAAAGGGGACCCGCACAGACTCAGACTGCACAGGAAGCATTGCGGAGACAGAAGGGGTGGCTCCAGACCATCCCCCCCGCCTCCAGGCACCCACACACTCACGTAGCCCACCCATTTGTTCAGGCTTGGAATGTACCTTGGAATTCCACTACATGAGGCTATTGTTGCTGAAAACAGAAAGGTCTGCAAGAGGCATGTTTTTACTGGTTTCATTTTTTTTGGACACCTTATTCTCTGCAAAAACGAAAAGCAAAGACAGCAACAAAAACAAAACAGGATCTGCATGCAGTGAGATGCTGAAAATCACTGCTGAGAGGTTGATTACTTCCAACTTGTATTTACCTAAAAAGATGCTGGTGGTAACCAGCAATATGTGCATTTGGAAATATGTGTATTAGTGATTAACAAAGAAATACAAGTTTTTAAAAACAAAAGAAAAAATCACCATAGCTGTCATATATTATTTATTCAGTAGCAGCACTTCTGGTTACCACAGAGGGTCAATATCTTTCCTGCCCCCAGCAGTACATTAATATATTTAAAATATCTTACTGGTAATTCTATTGCTGTTAGCAGTGTACTATGATGTAATGGAAGTGTTGATATGAGTCTACGTGAAGAAGATAACAGACTTTCCCCTGGGTGCATGTGTGTGTGTGCCTGTATACATACATGCTCATCCCTGCACCACTTTGGGACCTGGGACAGTTCCTGGAGGTTGCAGGAAACAGCATTACCTTCCCTGCTTCAGCATCATTCCGGAAGAACACAGTGGGGCTGTGTTTTGCCTCCCTTGACTGCTTCTTTTGCCTGTAGAGCAGCATAAAGCTATGTGAAAAAATGCACTATCACTCATCTTGTTTAATTTCTTCCCTCTGGAGGCAAGAGATTGGCTCCCCTGCACACCATTCATCATTCCTGAAGGCAGGAATGGGCTTCACACTTCCATGGAAGCCTAAGGCTGGGTCTTTTCATTAGTAGATCCAATCCATCATCAGCAAACAAATTGCCTTCACTGCAGCTCTACCATAATGATAGTGAAGCACTGGAACAGTTACCTAGAGAGGTGGTGAATTCCCCATCCCAGGAGACATTCAGGATCAGGCTGGACTGGTATCTGAGTAACTTGTTTCGGCTGCAGATGATCCAGGATTATGTTAATGCAATTAACATAATTGCAGAGGAGCTGGATGAGATGACTTTTAAAGGTCCCTTCCAACTCAAATGATTCTATGATTCTACAAAAAGGCATTTGAGCAAGAGATGAATTAGGTAGCTCTACTTGTGGAAATTGTTTTCTTGAATTGAAAAACATATCTAGTTACATTGGTGCCACTGAAGTCATTCTGTCATGACATTGTTTGATAATTCACATAGTCTGTTGCTTATTACAATCTTGCAAATTTCTGGTGTAATGTCTGTATATCTTTCATGGAAATGAAATTTGCGTTGCTTTTGCACATGTTCTCCAAGCTACGGCATTCTGATATTCTGATTCTTCATACTGAAGACTAACACTGTCTGTGTATCACCTTTAAGTGTTTTTATTTGATTCTCCCTTTTAGGATTGCGTATCTCCTCCCTTAGTGATAAACCAGGTCTGTTGGTTTATAAATAAATATAAATATAAATATAAACATAAACATAAACATAAATATAAATATAAATATAAATATAAAATATAGGCATTCATGTAAGGCAACACTGAAATAAGTATGACAGCACTGCCCTCTTTCCTACGTGAGAGCTTAGGAATGGGAAGCTAGCTGCAGCTGTGATGGTATGAGAACAGCAGAAGGAACAGTAGCGACAAAAAAATCCACTGTTTCAACCATTAGTCCTTTCATGGGAGCTGTAAATTTGACTATGGAGGCTTCTAATGTTACCCATTTCTTTCCTTCTTGGTTCTAGTGCTTTTGCTGTCTCTCTTGTGGCAGGAGCAGGCTTGCCCTAAGAGTTATTTTCTGGAATAGGATATTTCAGAATAGAAAATTTCAGCATTACCTATGCTGTTGAAAGGCATTTAGCGTGGCTCCACGTGTGAATTTTTGGTTTCTGTCAGAATAGACTTATTTCTGCAGTCTTTGTCCCAGGCCTGCAAAAATCTCATTTTCTGTTAGGAATAACTTAAATAAGGAATACAAAGTCTGGGTAAAATTTTCCTAGTGTCAGGGAACTTAGAGTCAGTTTATAAGTGGGATTATACATCTTGATGAATGTATGTTTTTCTGGCTAGATGCAATGACATGCCCTGTGTACATAACTGTCTTTTCACCAGCACTCTTCCATCTTATTCTCTGGCTTGTGATATGCTTCAAACCAGCACGTATTTAATATAAATTTAGTCTCAATTTAATGCTGTTATTGTCATTGCCAAGTTCTTGAGCTCTCTGAGTTTCTTGGTGTTTTGTAATGTTTGTAATCAGTCCTAGCAGTATTTTGGAAAGATCAAAGATTTTCATCTGTGCTTACTTTGCTGCTTTTGGGGTAAGTCATGAAGATGTTGAGTTGAGTAACAACACATTTATCAGTATCAACAATAATCAGTTCCTCGGAGCAGGAGTTATTTTATTTTATTTTTTGAACCAGCTGTATAGTCTGCTCATTTGTAAAAAAAATATTTATTCTTTCTAAAAGGAAAATACTAGATATGCAAGTAAATCTTCCTGTTTTAATCAAAATTCAAGTTTATTACTCTATAAAGATATCAGAGGATGTTGTCAGTATGTTCCTACAGATCTTATTTCCACATTAGTCTCCAAATGAATCCAGGAGGATTTATAGAAGCAAAGAATGATGGCTCACCTGGATGTGCTTTTTGGAGAACTGAATCCTTTCCAACATTTTCTGCCAAACATTTGGGTGAAATACTGTTATTTTTGATGGAAGTGAGGAGTATTTCACTGACATCAGTTCAAAGACGTAAGAGGTAGTTTTTTTCTGAGCAGATCTTGAGTACACATTATACTGAAACAGGATTCTCTTTAACTTCTCAGTGCAAAGTGCTTCAAACTACTCAAATCATCCACTTCATTTGGTGGTACTAACTTCAAGATACTCCGAGTTTTCATTTGTGTCTTTGACAGTTATTATTTTAAATTTAGAAGATTGTTAAGAAACTGAAATAGATTTCAAAAATGATACCCTTGGCATATGTTTTTTTGTTCTTTTGCTTGTTTCTCTTTCAGGAAGTATTTTGGAGAAAAAATAGGACTTTATTTTGCATGGCTGGGCTTATATACAGAATTCCTCATTCCATCTTCAGTTGTTGGGATTATTGTATTTCTTTATGGATGTATAACAATTGAGAGCGACATTCCTAGGTAAGCTTCTCTATAAAGAGATTTTGTTACTTGAAAGTTGTGACTGCACTTTTTTTCTATTGTAAACCTTAGTGAGAAGCGTTGCTTTGAACAAGCCTGAAGTATAGTGATGCAGCATTAACAACACTTTGGCACTGGAAATGCACATCCATTGAGTAAATGAGACATCTGAATGACTAACATTCATTTGTCTGTTCAGTATTGCAGATTCTGATGTAAAAATGTTTAGTAAGTCCACAGCATTGTTATAAGAAGCATGGATCAAAGTATCAGACTACTTGTAAGTTCTTTTTTATGCCATCCAATTGTTTTCTATGAATCCATATTTATGTACTGCTGGGAAAGTTCAGAACTCACAGAAGGTAGTGGAAATACCATGTCTTGGACAGCTTTGTTCATCTTAGTAAAATCAAGTTATTTGCACAAGTAAGATAAATGTTATTTAACAGATTAGATATCCACAGAATTTATCTTGACAATTAGAAAGTTTATTGTTGCGCTCTTTGTCCAGATACAACACTGCAAGGTGATGGAAAGAGTAATAAGATGGCAGAGCAGCAAAGTCTTAGGCTACAGCAAGTGAGGATCTGCTTAGATATGATAGAATTAGGTGCAGAAATAACAGAAAGAAAGTCCTCGCCTTCAGAAGGCCTGTAAGATCCCCAGATAAGCATTGATCTCCAGAGAGATACCCTTGCCTCAACCACCAACCCTTAAAAGGATCCTGGATCCTGGCCCCACCCGTTCCAGTCACTCAGGCACATAACTTGCAACTAAGCTCGCCTGGGTTGGCCCTATTTTCCTACCTGGTGCTCAATCATTGGTTCAAGCCATGATGTAGCATTTCCACTACAAATACGTAATAAAAGTCATTCTACTCAAAATTGGTGTGGCTTAACCTTGATTACTGCATGCAGTTTTGGGCACCATAATACAAGAAAGACATTAAACTACTAGAGAGTGTCTAAAGGAGGGGTACAAGAGTCTAGAGAGCAAGACATATGAGAAGGGATGAGGTCCATTAGCTTGGTCAACCTAGAGAAGATGAGATGTTAAAGGGAGGCCTCATGGCTGTCTACAGCTTCCTCATGGGAGGAGAGGGGTGACAGACGCTGGTATCTTCTGTCTGGTGACAGCAACAGGATGTGGAGTTTTCTTGGGAGGAAAATGTTGGGTATTAGAAAAAGGTTCTTCACTGAGAGTGTGGTCAGGCACTGGTAGAGGCTCTCCAGGACAGTGGTCATGGCATCAACCCTGTTGAAGTTCAAGAAGCTTTTAAACCACCCTCTCAGACATCAAGTTTCAGTTCTGGGTGGTCCTGTGCAGGGACTGGGAGTCGGACTCAACAATCCTTTGATTACCTTCAGCCCGGTAATTTTATGATTCTATGAAAATTGATGCAGCAAAGTCTGTTTCACAGAGAGGAAAAAAAAAAAAAAACATCTAGGACTGACTCTTGGTAGAGACAGCATACTGGCTTAATAGAGCTGTTGGTCTCATTTATTGTGGTAGTTCTTGCATTCATTCAAATGAATTGGCAACTTTAATAGCAAATCACTCTGCAGTAGAACATTACTGCTGATAGGTAATGGATGAATCTAAGTTAGATTGCATTTTCTTGTTCTAAATAAATAATGATGAGCTGTGCTTGTCTGTGGGAAGGCTTGTGGTAGCATTAAAAATGAAATGAGATTTATCTCGAAGATATATCTTCAGTACCCTCTACTGCCTTTAAAAATAGAGCAGGATTTTAATTATATGATAACTGCTAATAGCTGTATGCCATTCAAATTTTATAATAGAAAACATACTGATACTACAGTTTGAGTAGCTCTTTTTCATTTGAAGTAATAGAAAAAGTACTATCTAATGGCGGTCGATTTAGAAGCAGCTATTATCACAACATACCAGCTATCGATGAAAACGCTGCAAGTTTTACCTTAGGTCACAGTCTTGGGTAAGGACACATGAGGTTTTCAGGAGTCAATTCATTTGAATGAGAGTCTGCAGGAATGAAGTTCTTTCACATATAAACCTTATGAAAAAATTGAAAGCATATTTATTCAGGATTGTCAAGTAAGGTTTGGTGTATTAAAGAAATAGTCATAATGATTTTTAAATTATTTGTAGACACTGAGGAAATGCAGAGTAAATAAGGCTAGAAATTAAAATGACTTTAAAGAAAAGATTTTTCTATTTGTTAGTCTCTTATTTTATGTTTTCTGGAGGGTAGCTGAACAAATGTTGTAAAGGAGGGAAAGGAAATATGGCTTAGCAAATGAATAAATAGGGTAGAAATTAAATACTTAAGTTTTTACAAGTATCAACAGTTTATGGGCTGCTTCAGCCCAGTTCCGTGACTAGTGGTGCGGAGGGATTTCACAAAACCCTCACCTCTAGAAAAGGGAAACAGGGGACCCCAAAATAATTAAAAACAGCGGCAACAATTTGAGGAGAAACAAACTAATTTACTAAATACAGTATTGGAATGCAAGATAACACACTATAATACAATATAATTAGAATTGAAGCTAATAAATCAAATGCAATGACAGAAGGAGTATCTGAAAGCTGTAGGCCTTACAGTAGTGCTGAGGAGATGCGTGCGGTCGGGGCGAGAGTCGGGGGAAGAAAGGGACATCAGGTGACTTTGCCAGATTTTATATCTCCTGTGTGACCACAAAGCCCTCTGGGGAATGTAGTTCTCTTCCGGACAGCTGCCCGGAACCGGAGCATTAACACTTTAACTCCCAGTGCACTACATGATGTTATGATGTGGAATACCAGTAACCCAAAATCATAAAACCATGACAACAAGATTTACAGCTTTTATTTATTTATTTAAGTTTGAAAATTAGATTTGCACTCTATGCTAGAAAAGCAAGCTATTTTTGCTATTCAGCCATAGAGCCCTGTAACTGTGGGGAAATTGTGTTGAGAATCCTGAAAAGTGAAGGAACTTCATTTTCTGAAACCACTGTGGACACAGTATCTGAATACCCTTAAAATGTATTCGTTTAGGTGCACTTTAAGAACTTAGCCAAAACCTTATGGTAAATGGTAGTACAGACCAGAATTTGTGTTAAGTCTTATCTTAGGTGAACACCCACTGTTTTTATAAATATCCTTCAAGATAAAATTCAGAATGGAGACAAATTTCAAAGCAAATGGGAAATATAACATCTTTCCTAAAAATGAGACACTTGGACAGTGTACAATGCCTGTGTGTCACTTCTACAACAACCTAGTGTATCTTTCTTGCAAATGATATTGTAGATGTAATCTATGTCCATGACGGAGAATAACTAAAATGCCTGCATGTTGGATTTGGCTTTTATGTAGAATCATGTGGCCAGTAATATGCACAAAAATACACAAATTAATATGATATTTGATGTGGATTTTTATGCTGTCATATAAAAATTTGTTTTGTCAGGGGCAAATGAGATAAGAACCCATAGAATTTCCATTCCAGCCACTACAAAATTCTTTTTCTTTAATTTAAATCTGATCTATATAAAATCATGTAGCTGAATGCAGAGATGGCAAATTCCATTTTGATTGTGTTTTAATTATTTTCTTCTGCTATTGTTAATCCCAATCTTTAGTGCAGTCTTCACAAAATCACTAATAAAGTATATACTGATTTATTAGATTGGACACTGTTTTTAATTTCTTGCTGGTAAGGTGTTTATCAGTACTTTAATGTTACAGAGGTTGGCAGTGTGCTGTTAAGAGACACAGAGCTGATGGGCTTTTCCTCCCGAGTACTGTAAGCCACATACTGAAAATATCTTGTAATAGCTATGAATTGCTTCTTGATATCAGTATTGTACAACCTTTTTCAGAGTAGTAATACTCTAAGAACTCATGCACTTATCATTCACAGTAAGGAAATGTGTGACCAGCGTAATAGCTTCACCATGTGCCCTCTCTGTGACAAGTTCTGTGATTACTGGAACCTCAGCTCTGCATGTTCTACAGCTCGAGCTAGCCACTTATTTGACAACCCTGCCACAGTCTTCTTCTCCATCTTTATGGCCCTCTGGGGTGAGTATGATTTCCAAAGCTTAATTGTTGGACTCTGTCTCACTCCAATTTATAAGAGGGAGAGGAGGTTCTTTTAATATATGTATTCCTGATGGCAAGATTAAGACACAATGGGTCAAGTGGTAGCCCGACCAGTTTATTACAAATCCTAGTTGCTTAGGGATATGGGGAAGGGAAGACAGGTGATAGAAAAGGGGAAATAAAAGCAAGGAGTCGGTGTAGAAAGCAACAGTGATAGTAATCACCGCGGGTCCAGCATGGTCTGCAGTGTGTTTGTCGATCTCAGGAACTCAACCAGTCACTGTGGGGGATGGGAAAAAGCCAGGTTTGCAGCAAACAGGCCCTGGGGGTTTCTTCCAAAGAGGATTTTTTCCTTCGGGGAATTCTTGCATCAAAACTTTCTTTGGGAGTTCTTCTCCAAAGTCCTTAGTTTAGTGAGGACCTTTTATCCCCATTTCTCTGTTTTTTTTTTCTTCTTTTCTCTGTTAGTGTGACATACCTGGTCCAACAGGTGAGCCAGCAGGGAGTGGTGCCTTCATTGCCATGCACAAGCAGTATTGTCTTTTGCAGTGATCAGCCCCTCCAAGCGTGCTTGCTTCTGTTTATCTTTACAGTCATAAGCAGAAGTACTGTGGCAGACTGCGCTGGACAAGGGACCTAAAGCAAAAGGCCAACCAAAAAAACTTTTTTTAGGACTTTTTTGAAGCTAGCAAAAGCACTGTACCGGTGCTGGGGGGTTGGCAGCTTGTGGGCGAGCTGCTGAGCCAGCAAAGGTGGAGCTGGCACTGCCTACTCTTATCTCGTGAGCTTGACCTTGACCTTGACCTTTTGCTGTGCAGCTAGAAGCATTCTTCAGTAGGGCTGAAGCTAGCTTCCACCCCCTTAACGCACTAGGTGAGAAAAGGGTGAGAAAAGGGTTTTACTTTCCACTGCTAACAGGAAGGGAGGTCAGTGTGTGAGCACAGCCCACACTGCCCATACGATACTGTAGCAGCAGGTGTGGGTGGTGGGTCTTGTGGCAGGACACGTGAGTGTTTCTTTTCTTTTGTCTTTGCTCAGAAGACCAGCTCTTCTGAGCAAAGACCACCAGTTTGAACATGGTCTCTACCAGGCAGCGAGCTTGCACCAAGAAGACTGGCGACCCAGACAGAGTGCCTGCCCAGAAATTTGGCCGTGCAGGTCTCTGGCTGCAGGGAGTGCCAGAGCCTGCTGCTGCCGAGGGAGGATGGGAAGGATGCCACCTGTGTGAGGTGCGAGCAGGTAGATTAACTGCTCAGCCTGGTGGTGGAGCTCAGGGAGGAGGTGGAGAGATTAAGAACTATCAGAGAGTGTGAGTGGGAGATTGACTGTTGGAGTGACTCTGAGAGAAAGATGTAGAGATTGCACCGTAGTGGACCCTCTCCCTTGCTGCAGCCGAGCACAGAGAGCTGACTAGAGAGGAGAGGAGGAACGGCAGCAGGTCCCAGCTCAGAGACGCAGGCGACCCCCACCCCGACCTACCTCAGTTCCCCAGGTGTCTCTATAGGTTTGATAGGTAATAGGTTTGATGCCCTGAAACTGGAGGGAGAGGTGAGTGAGGATGAGGTGGGAAGACTGCCTCCAAGTGTGACTAAGGTGAGGAGGTCAGCTCCATGCTTAAAGACTGCCTCCTCCAGAAAAGAAAGGAGGGTGATAGTCATAGGTGACTCCCTCCTGAGAGGAACAGAGGGCCCAATATGTCGGCCTGACCCTACCCGTAGGGAGGAGTGCTGCCTCCCTAGGGTCTAGGTGAGGGATATTTCTAGAAAACTTCTTGGTCTCATCTGCCCCTCTGCTTACTATCCATTTTTGATAGTTCAGGCCGGCAGCGATGAGGTTGCTGACAGAAGCCTGAGGGCTATTTAAATGATTTTAGGGGACTGGGAAGGTTAGTTGACAATGCAGGCATACAAGTAGTATTTGCAGGTATTCCTACAGTGGCAGGGAAAGACAATGCAATGATCAGGAAAACCCATTGCATAAACACATGGCTGAGAGGCTGGTGCAAACACAAGAATCTCAGGTTCTTTGATCATGGGACTGTCTACTCGACACCTGGCCTGAGGTCTGTAGATGGGTATCACCTGTCTCAAAGGGGGAAACAGATCCTTGCCCAGGCGCTGGCGGGACTTGTAGAGAGGTCTTTAAACTAGATATGAAGGGGGAAAGGGGATAAAACCAGGCCTGCTAGAGATGAGCCTGGGGGAGCGATAATGGGATTAGGGGAGAGGTGAGAGGCCCAGCTAAAGTGTGTCTATACCAATGCATGCAGCATGGGCAACAAACAAGAAGAGTTGGAGGCCCTTGTGCGGCAGGCAAGCTATGACCTAGTTGCCATTATGGAAACCTGGTGGGACCGCTCCCATGACTGGAGTGCTGCAATAGATGGCTACAAACTCTTCAGGAAGGATAGGCAAGGAAGGAGGGGCGGTGGCGTGGCTCTCTATGTTAAAGAGTGCTTTGAAGTTACTGAGCTTATGACTGGGGATGATAAGGTTGAATCCCTATGGGTAAAGATCAGGGGAAGAGCTGACAAGGCAGACATCCTGGTGGGTGTCTGTTACAGACCGCCAAACCAGGATGAAGAGACAGATGAGGTGTTCTACGAGCAGCTGGCGGAAGCTGCACGATCGCCGGCCCTTGTCCTCATGGGGGACTTCAACTTCCCCGACATATGCTGGGAATACAACTTATTGCAGAAGAAGCAGTCTAGGAGGTTTCTGGAATGTATGGAGGACAACTTATTGATGCAGCTGGTAAGAGAACCTACGAGAGGAGCTGTCCCATTAGACCTGCTGTTCACAAACAGAGAAGGTCTGGTGGGAGATGTGGAGGTTGGTGGCTGTCTTGGACAGAGTGACCACAACATGGTAGAGTTCTCGATTCTTGGTGGAGTCAGGAGGGGGAACAGCAAAACTGCTACCTTGGACTTCCGGAGGGCAGACTTTGAATTGTTCAGGAGACTAGTAGGGGGAGTCCCCTGGGGTCCAGTCTTAGAGGTATAGGGGTACAAGATGGCTGGTTGCTCTTCAAGAAGGAAGTCTTAAAGGTGCAGGAGCAGGCTGTCCCGCTGAGCCGTAAAATGAGCCAGCACGGAAGAAGCCTGACGTGGATGAATAGGGAACTATTCTTGAGGCTCCAGGAGAAAAAGAGAATCTACTTCCTGTGGAAGAAGGGATGGGCAACCTGGAAAGAATACAAAGAAGTTGTTAAGGTGTGCAGGGAGAAAATCAGAAAGGCAAAAGCCCAGCTTGAACTCAACCTGGCTGCTGGGGTTAAAGGGAACAAGAAACTCTTTTACAAGTATATCAACAGTAAGAGGAGGCCCAGGGAAAATCTCCATTCTTTACTGGATGAGGCTGGGAATGTGACCACTGAGGATAAGAAAAAGGCAGAGGTTCTGAATGCCTTCTTTACGTCTGTTTTTAAAAGACTAGATATCCTCAGGTTTCTCCACTCTCTGACCTGGCAGTCTTGGCTGGGGAGCAGACTAAACCCCCCACAATTCAGGAGGAAACAGTCAGAGACCTGCTACTCCAACTGGACTGCCACAAGTCCATGGGACTGGATGAGATTCACCCGAGTGCTGAGGGAACTGGTGGAGGTGATAGCTGAGCCACTTTCCATCATCTATCAGCGCTCCTTGTTGACGGGTGAGGTCCCAGAAGACTGGAGGCTTGCCAATGTGACTCCCATCTATAAGAAGGGCTGCAGGAAGGATCCAGGGAACTAAAGGCCTGTTAGCCTAACCTCAGTGCCGGGGAAGATTATGGAGCAGATTGTCTTGAGGGAGATCACGCAGCATGTGCAGGACAACCGGGGGATCAGGCCTAGCCAGCATAGGTTCACGAAGGGCAGGTCCTGCTTGACCAACCTGATCTCCTTCTATGATCTAGTGACCCATCTGGTGGATGAGGGAAAGGCTGTTGATGTGGTCTACCTAGACTTCAGCAAAGCCTTTGACACTGTCTCCCACAGTATTCTCGTGTAGAAGCTGGCAGTCCGTGGCTTGGACACATACACTCTTGGCTGGGTAAGGAACTGGCTGGAGGGCTGGGCCCAGAGAGTGGTGTTGCATGGAGTTAAATCCTGCTGGCAACTGGTCACGAGTGGTGTTCCCCAGGTGTCGGTGCTGGAGCCTGTCCTGTTTAATATCTTTATTGATGACCTGGATGAGGGCATTGAGTGCACCCTCAGTAAGTTTGCAGATGACACCAAACTGACCGGAAGTGTTGATCTGCCTGAGGGTAGCCTACAGAGGGATCTGGATAGGTTGGATAGCTGGGCTGAAGCCAATGGGATGAGGTTCAACAAGACCAAATGCCAGGTCCTGCACTTTGGCCGCAATAACCCCAGGCAACGCTATAGGCTTGGGGCAGAGTGGCTGGAAGACTGTGTAGAGGAAATAGACCTGGGGGTATTGATTGATGCTAGACTGAACATGAGCCAGCAGTGTGCCCAGGTGGCCAAGAAGGCCAATGGCATCCCGGCTTGTATCAGAAATAGTGTGGTCAGCAGGAACAGGGAAGTAATTGTCCCCCTGTACTCAGCACTGGTGAGGCTGCACCTCAAGTACTGTGTCCAGTTTTGGGCCCCTCACTGTAAGAAAGACATCGAGGCACTGGAGTGTGTCCAGAGGAGGGCAACAAAGCTGGTGAGGGGTCTGGAGCACAGGCCTTATGAGGAGCGGCTGAAGGAGCTGGGATTGTTCAGTCTAGAGAAGAAAAGGCTCAGGGGAGACCTTATTGCTCTCTATAACTACCTGAAGGGAGGTTGTAGTGAGCTGGCGATCAGCCTCTTCTCTCGTGTGACTAGTGATAGGACTAGAGGGAATGGCTTCAAGCTGCGCCAGGGAAGGTTCAGGCTGGACGTTAGGAATACTACTTCTCTGAAAGTGATTCTATGATTCTATGGTGACACCCACCACTTACCTCCCTAGATAATTCACAGTTGTCAGTCTTATCATCAGAAAGGCCTCACAAACCAGTTGTTGAGATAACAAAAGAAAAACAGTTTTGTCTTTCACAGACTCTTCACTGAAATTAAAGCTGATACATGGCCGTAGAATGTAGTAGCCTTACACAGAGTAGAGTGATATTAGAGTGAGTGTAATGCATATAGCTTTCTGAAGTTGTTAAGCCTAAGAAGGCAAATAATAGAATTTCTGTGCTGAAAATGGAGAAAGAATTATTATAATGCTTTATTTAGTCAACAGAAAGGTTTGAAATGAATGAAGAGCGGTTGGGTAGTTCACGGAGGAAAACTGCATCTTTTCTCCCTCTATTTCCTTGTTTGATTTCACTTCTAATCTTTCCCATGTTTTCCCTCACTTTCTATTGAAGTGACTTGTCCTGTTAAGCTCTTCTGCGTTTAGGACTGGAGTGTATTTGGGTTTTCCTACGGAGTATGCAACTAAAAGGATTTAATTTAAGCCCTTCCACTTTCATGTGGGACAACTTAGCGATACAATTTTATCAAAGCTTTATTGGATTCTGAGAACAATGGAATTATTATTCTCATTATTTTTGTATGTATAATATATTATTTATGCAAGCTTGGTTTTCTTTAATGGCAAAAATACTCTGCCGCACTGAGAGGTCAAAACACTTCACAAATACCAATGAATGCACTGACACATTGTGAACGCACAATGAATGTATTACTGCGTCTGGCCTCACCTCAGCCACTGTGCGTACATGTGTCTCACTGCTGGCGATATGCCCTCATTCACTCTAGATCTTGTTTATTGTGAAAGTTAAAGGTGTAACTGCTACTGTAAAATGATTTTTTAATTTTCTTATTCATTTTTCACAGAAGGAAATTTTATTTCTTAATACGAAATTGAGCAAATATAATATTGCTCTATAGCTATCACTCAGCAGTGTGCTTTACTCTGCAGCTCTATTTAAATTTCACAGCTTGTTTTAGAAAAGACTGTTATCTTGGGGTTGAGCATAAACAGCTGTCACGGAGTTATCTAGATAGATCTGTGCCCGTGACAGGGGGCAGTAGGCTCGCAGGCCCCCCTGGTTTCCTGAGGAAAAAAAAACAACCAACCAACAAACAAACAAACAAAAAAACGGAGCAGCAGCAACGATCTAAGAAGGAGAACTTATTTTACTAACTACGATGTTGGAATGCAAGATGACACGATATAATACAATCTAATTGGAAGTAAGGATAATAAATCAAATGAAATGAGAGAGAGCGAAAGACCGATAGAGAGAGAGAGGGAGTGAGAGAGTTTCCAAAACTGAAAGCCCTACTTGATGAAGGCGCACGGCTTGGAAGCACACCCACTCCTCTCCCTGGAAGCAAGCGAAAGTGAAGAAGACCGCACGCAACCAGATGACGTATCTTCCGTGATGTATCTTCCTTCTCTGACCGTGAGGTCCTCTGGGATACGTAGTTCTTCTCTTTTGTCCATGATGTTATGATGTGGAATACCAATAGCAAAGTTACAAAACCATGACAACAGCATAGGGTTTTTAGGAACTTGCAGACAGAATAGACTATAATAATAACAAAATCAGAAGATTTTGTTTATCATTTCCTGAAAATCATTCAACAGAAGCTTGAGAATATGCTATCACTGCAAGAGGAATTACAAATATGATGAATTTACAGACTTGTCATGTCTTATGTTCCTACTTCAGACAGCTACCATTTTGGAGAGTAGATTGGCAGATAATGGGCCATGGTTTACCTGTTGCCATGAAGTGGGTCTGGTTTTCTGCTTGTGTAAATTAATGCAAACTTGCTAATTTCAGAAATGCTAGTACATAGTGCAGTGATTATGTCTAGACAAATTTTTGCAAAGCTAGAAGTAGAACTGGTTTTTGAAAAACTGGAAAAAATCAAGTAAGTAACAGCACCTGACAAAATATATATTTTCTTAGGCTATCTAAAACATTTTGAGTTTTCAAAACATAGTAGAAATAACTTTTGTGTATCATCTCTTCTATAAAGAGATGGAGACTAGAAACTAGATAAAGATAGAAACTTAATTGCTGAGTGCCTGGATTTACTTCGAGTATACCGACAGTCTTGTCTTTATATTTATTTCTTAAATAATTCAAGGATTCTAGTGCAGAAGTATTTGATCACAGTGAGCTGTAGGAACAGATAGTGTTCTGTA
The DNA here is from genome assembly GCF_016699485.2 of Gallus gallus. Classification (NCBI taxonomy): domain Eukaryota; kingdom Metazoa; phylum Chordata; class Aves; order Galliformes; family Phasianidae; genus Gallus; species Gallus gallus. The sequence continues at coordinate 74,543,953 of NC_052532.1, read as the reverse complement.
AGATTCAGATTGTTTAATAGCAGTGTAACTCTTCTCACTGTTATCATATGGCTCACACCAAGTGTAGATGCAACTGAAGGAAGATGCATCTGAATCTCCATTCTTGTGTCTTGGGGAGTTATCTACAATTTATTGAAAGTGATTTAAATACTGCTGTGATCAAACAACCTCTTTGAAGCAACTGAAAAGAGGAAAATAACTATAAGAAAACGGAAAAGAGTATCCATAGTTGTTTATTAATGTAGATTTATTTATACATATATATATTTATTTGATGTATTCTGGAATAATGTTGCTATAGTTTTCTGGATATGGGTATCCACAAGCCAACAGTAAGAAGTGCTATTTCTAATAAATCCAGAAACCCATAAATTATGATGAACTAGGCAAAGGAGTATCTAGGGGAAACAGTATTTATGAGAAGATCGAGAGACTAAATACAAGACAGCACTACATGATCTGTTATTTCAAATTAATGGAAAAGGAAAAGCAGGAGATGGAACTGCTGGTCCATGCCGTAGGGCAAAATCCTAAGGTCACGTGCTTATACAGTGCAAAACCATTCAACTATCCTTATAATGTATTTCAAATAAATTATTTTCTACACATCAATACAATAATGGGTCATAATTTACATATATGTATTAATGACTGATTTCAGGAGCAGGCTACACCTACTTTCTTCTCATGTTTCTGACTGAAAGACTGTTTGGATAATTAGAGTGTTAATATTAATATTTAGACCTAAGTTTTGTTTCTTTGTATGCTTTGTGAATCATGATAAATTAAGACAGATGATGTTCTTGGGGTAGGTATGAACAGATCAGGGTTCAATTCCAGTTCCTGACAAGAACTTTCCAGTGCCTTTGGGTAATCTGTGGAGTCTCTTTTTTGTATTTTATTTGTAAAAATAGAATTGGAATGGAGCTCTTTCTTATTTTTAAAGGGTCTAGAATAATGGATTTCAAATATGAGATGGTGCTTACAAGAAACACAAACATTCACAATAGTGAATTTATAATTTCCTTTTTTTTTTTTTTAAAAGCTACTACGTTCCTTGAGCAGTGGAAGCGTTTACAGATGAGACTGAGTTACTTCTGGGATCTGACTGGACTGGAGGAAGAAGAAGTAAGTTTCATCTCCCTGAGCTAATTCACTGTATAAGTTATTCTCAGTCTGAGGATACCTTCTCATGAATGTTCTTCTGTTCAGTGCTATAACTGTCACAGTTTTGAGTGTCAATGTGTCCTTCAGGAAATGGTCACATATGTACTAGCACTCTAATTTTAACAATCATTGTTGAAAAGGACTGCAAGATGCCAGCAGGTCATTCTTTGTTGAAAATGCCATATGCCATTGTACAGAATATGATAACAGAATGAGTTTAATACCTTGTCATATAGATGCCACTTCATTATGTGTAACAAAACTTCTCTGTGGTGTCATTTGTAACATGTTAAGAGAACATAAATAATACTTGCATCTAGGTCTGTCCTGTATCTGTGATGCAATATTTAAAAAATCCTAAGCTTCATGTAGTAGAATCATGTATGATTCTACTCACTCACAGAGCTCTTTAAAGCAAGCAGTATGTTGGATTACTTAAAAATATTTTTGAAATGCTTTGCAATAAAATGATAGGTCTCCAAACTGTACCTGAGTTGGCTGAAAAGTGAGAGATAATAGTTAATTACTATTTACAATGTCCCAAGTACATTTTTACTTTTATTCTCAGATAATGATTTATGTGTCATTGCGTATTGTCTGTTTAAATTACTGAATGTCATCAGAGGATTAATTTCAAACTCTGACTAAAAAGGGAGGAGCTGTTAGCCCTAAATATCCCTTAATATCCTCTAAATACTGTAACTATGTATTTACATTACATATGCCATACTGATAGATGCTGCCATGGCATTGGAATAGGGTCAGATACAGCATCATGCTGCTCAAAATGCAAAGTAGTTTAGAACTGCAGCAATTAGATTCTCTTTTATCATTTCTAGCAAGCTGTGTACCTACAAAGAATTTGTTGTTGATTACTCTCTTCACTGACTTAAAGAAATGGATTCAAATTCTCCTATCAGATCAAGGCAGTCGTACAACTCCCATTCCAAGAATCTGATCACATTTTGTTGTGTTCCAGCACAGTTTCTTTAATATCAGACCACATACAAAGCTAGAACAGGGCCACTTTCCAGCCATGTTTCTTAAGCTCAGCTCAAATAGAAAGTAGAGCTCAAATAAATGAGAAGAAAGCTAAGCTGTAGTCGTGAACCTCATGCTGTAGTATGGTTGTATTTTCCACTGTTGTAGAGTTCCTCAGAAAAGAATTATTGGATAAAATGAAAAAATAACATAACAGCCAGTAGACCCCAGTGTTCCTCTTCCCCTATCACTGTCCCAAAGTGCAGTCTTCAGCACCATTTTCAGCATAAGAGAGACCTCCAAAGTATTCTTTCTCTTGATTAGGCTATTACAACCTGCCCTATTTTGCCTCTGGTTTCTCAATATTTTCATTGCTGCCTATTCAATGATGAAGTGGACAAGGCTCAATATTTTCAGATTTTAAGGTGTGATATAAACTTAGTACAATAGTAATCAAAAATTATTGCTTGTCTTATGTGGAATGTCATACTATCAGCCAAGAGAACGGAAGTCTTGTACTGATTACACTGCAAACAGAGGAAGGAGTGCAAACTCTTCTTTACTCTGCAACGTGCTTGATGAACCCTGCAGATTTTACTGAATTTCAAGTGAATTCCTTGCACTACAAAATACTGAGGTTTCACTCAGTGTTTGCAAAATGCTGTGAAAGGATCTATAGATTTGTGAGCCCTGTGATGAAGAGTTCTGAAGTGTTAAAGTTATGTGTACAGGAACCATGAGATCAGCAAGAATCCTTTCTTCATGACAAATAAAGGAGTTCCAGACACATCTCAACACAGCTGAAGAATTAGGAGTGCAGAACCATAAAAAAAAAAAAGGCTGGAGAGGACTGTGAGGGGCTGTCTGTTGTGTGTGGAAGGATCAGCTCTACTTAAATCATTATAAAAAGATGTTTGTCTTATTTCTTCTTAAAGAAATCTGTAAGTGAAGATTTCACTTCCTCACTAAGCAATCTATTCTGCTACTACTGATTCTAATTCTTCTCTTACCGATAAGCTTTTCCTAATGCCTAATTTAAACCTATTTCCTTGTTCACTATCTCTTGTTCCTTCATGCAAAGATAGAGATTACCCCATCCTCAGCAATATTCAACATAATTTCATCTCTTTCCTTCTTTCTTTCTTTCCTTCTTTCTTTCTTTCCTTCTTTCTTTCTTTCTTTCTTTCTTTCTTTCTTTCTTTCTTTCTTTCTTTCTTTCTTTCTTTCTTTCTTTCTTTCTTTCTTTCTTTCTTTCTTTCTTTCTTTCTTTCCTTCTTTCCTTCTTTCCTTCTTTCCTTCTTTCCTTCTTTCCTTCTTTCCTTCTTTCTTTCCTTCTTTCTTTCCTTCTTTCTTTCCTTCTTTCTTTCCTTCTTTCTTTCCTTCTTTCTTTCTTTCTTTCTTTCTTTCTTTCTTTCTTTCTTTCTTTCTTTCTTTCTTTCTTTCTTTCTTTCTTTCTTTCTTTCTTTCAATGAAATAGCCTCTGCTTTTTCAGTCTTCTTCATTAGCTCTTATTTTCTAGATATCTTTTTGTTCTTATTCTCTTCTGGACATTTACTATCCGATCCAGATCTTTTGTGAAAAGTAATGCTCAAAACGGACATTTGAACTGATGTTTTACTTAAATGGGAAATCAGAATATCATTTTGTCATTCTCTTGGTATTAATGAAGAAATGAAGAAGTTACATCAAATTTGTTCACCTTTTATCCTTTAAATTAATGCAGATGAAGATAAATTTGTCCATAAGACAGATACTGACATTGTGTTTCATCAGTGTGCTAATCACTTCAGGCAGTGAAATGTTTACAGATGACTTGACAGATATACTGATGAAAATCATGTTGGAACATGGAAAATTGCGTCTGATCAGGTTAGACTAGAGGGAAGTAAAAGGACCCTGAGGAACACACAGGATCACTTAACAGAGCATGAAGGAAAGGGACGAGATGTTCAGGAGTTTTAACAGTTTTAAAACCAGATGGGGTTAAGTTATTTATTATTAAAAGTCTCTTGGTAAAGGGAAGTTATGGAACCAAAACATGAGGGAAGATGATCATAAGAGTTGATCAATTTAGAAGGGCATTGTGAAAATTTTACTGAAATAAATGTGTTCTGTGTAATCTTTGCTTCAGAAGAGTCATACAGGAAATTCATTTAGCAATAGCAATTTGAGGAAGCAGACTCCCTGAGGCTTATGTGCATATGTGCATCTGGCAGCTGTACAGGCTTAGAGGAATTGTGATGTTTCTACATCTCAAATCCGCATAAATAATAGATGTCATTGAGTACTAGACTGCTAAATGGGTAATTGTCTTGAAAAGCAGTTGAATGATTGATAACTAAATGGGAGAGGAAAAGAAAAAAAAAGATACAAACAAAAAGACTAGAACCATGCAAACAGATATCACATGAATCTTCAAAATACCATGAAAACATGGTATGAATATGAAAGCATGAGTGCTTTCATATTAGATGTGTATCTGTGAAACCTAGTGCAAGTTCTACATTTATTTGTTTGTTTTTTCTGTTTGTGTGATAAAGATCGTAGCTGAAGAAGATGTGTGAGAAAACTCCCTTTTATTTGCAAGAGAAAGGGTAAGGAAATACTGAGGAACTCTAATTATATGGAGAATAGAAACTACTGGCTTCCCATGAATCTTCAGAAATTGTATTTCTAGGACCCAGTATGTTCCTGCTTTTGGTTTTCTGGGTGGAGAGATTGAACCTTATTTTATCAGGACTCATCCAGAATGGAAAAGTAAATATGATAGATGAAATTTTAGAACCTGGAACAGAGGTTGGAATAACAAACGGACAGGCAGAAAAGTCCACACTAATTGAAATGCAAATGAGAGAAGGCATTATTACTCAAATAATCATGCTGTTATACTGTTTCAGTACAGGGAGAAATTTAGCTGGCTGTCTTTGTTAGAAACATATCTGGTAAGTTACAATTTTAAGATTAGAACCTCTGCTCTGTAAATTTTTTTTTTTTGGTGGTGGATTTCAAGTCCCAAGTTTCTTTTCTCTTCTTCTATTTGATGACTATTAACAGATATTTTTTGAAACCTTAAGGAAAACTTTAAGATACTCTGTGGATTATAACTGAGTTTATATAAAATAATAAGGAAGGTAGACTGGATAATAGAATTAAATATCATGCAGCCTTGTAGATATTAATTATGTTTACAGATATATCCTATTTTCTCCTCATTTTGGGTCATGGTTTAATTTGAATTTCTCTACTAAATTTTTGTAAATTCTTATGAGCTGATTGATGTGATATTTTCAGCTTGCCTTCCGCATTGCAAAGTATGGAGGCAGACTCTTTTTTAAGTTTGAACAATATCTACTAAAACAAACTGTATTAGACATCTTTTATTTGCTTTAAAAGAGGAGCGAAACAGACTCTTATGAAATAACTAATAACTAATAAAATCATTCACAATATGGGCCTCTTGGGAAAAGTGATCAGTGATGGTAAAGAAGAAATATGTAGCTACAATAATTTGCATTGCCTCAAATCTATCCCTTTCATCTTCACTACTTCTCAGGGTTTTTTTTTTTTTTTTTGTTTGTTTTTGTAGTGATAAGATTATGTTTTGGGTTACTTTCCTCATGTGTTATCTAACACTTTTTCTCATACCTATTCTTATTTTCCCACTAGGATCATGCTTCCAAATACTTTTTTATCTATTTGTGTTGTTTTATTATCTATCTTTGGAATTCATCTCTTCTCCCAGTGAATTTTCTGTCATTTTCATTAAATTTCTGTTAACACTGATTATTTAATGATACTAAGATAACCACATTAGCCCTGATCTTCTGGTCAAGTCTCTTCACCATTAGATTTAATAGGGTTATGTTTAGGAGCATAAGAGTTTTAGCAGAAAAACTAGGGAAGTAATGTTGAAAAACAAATGTTATCCCTCAGAAATTAGGGGAAAGTATTTAGTACCATCTGTTTCTCCATTAGAAAAATCCACATGAAGGCACACTTTAAACATGTTTTAATTTGTAAACAGGAAGAAATAAAGCAGGTGATAACTCCATTGCTTGCCAAGGAGTCAGTTAAGATACCTTAATTTTTTTTTTTTCATTCCAACACTGTTGATACAGAGAAGTATGACAATATTGTGGAGATGTAGTTCATTTTATTACTCTTCTACTAGACCTGTAAGCAAGCTATCATTTCCTTTCTTTTATTCCTTTTATGTTATAATGACCTCCTGTATCCTTTTCAGAACTGACTCAAAACCCTTAAAACCTTTTGCTTCCTTATAGGTAGTCTTAATTCATTAGGATGTTTCCATGGGCCACTCAGGATGGCATAATTCCTTTCCTCATTCAATTCTCTGAGCTTACAAAAGAGGCTAACATCTCCACCCTTCTCTGTGTAAGTGCAGAAATAGGTAGTTACTTTGAGTGGGAGCAGCAACTGGAATGAGGTTGGAAGACCTGAAGTTGTTGTTGATCAGGGCATGGTCATTGCATGGATGATGGGAAATAAGAGATACTGCAAGAGGAAAGGGGTGATGAGGAGGAAAATCTTCCTTTCCAACAATTCTGTCTTGGCCTACTGCATATTCTATCCAACACTCAAAACTTTTAAGGAACAGGGACCATTTCTGTACCCTTCCTTCCTTCTCTTTCCCAGTGACACGGAAGATCCAGGTAGTTTAGCAGAGTTTGTCGGCAGTGTTTCTTGTAGAGCAGATAAGGTTAGAGGTAGCTGGCTTTGTGGAAGAAGAATATGGAATGATGGGAGAGAATCCTGTACTGCCAGGGAATATGTAATCTGAGGGAGACAGGCCTGAGGAGTGAGAGAGTGGACCTTCTCCATTTTTAGAGTCTCACAAGTCCTGCCTGCACTTTTCAGTTCCCACAATGAAACAGTACTCTCTCTCCCAGAACTATCTGCATTCAAGGTCTCTTAGGCACCATTTGTAGTTCTTTTTTTTCTTAGTCCCATTATTCCTCCTCTCTGTCCTCCTCTGTTGCACCTAACAAGGTCAATTTTCCTGTATACTAAGGAAGGGCTTATTTACTGTTAAGTAAATTAGCCTCACTGGCAGCTTGCAAGATTAATCTTTGGCAGTTTGCAAGGTTAACCTACTGATGTTAACAGGGCAACAAGTCTAGTCCTGCCTCAATATAGTGCTGAGGTTCCTGATACTTGTATTTGATACTTGTATTTGAATGGAGGCTGCTATTCTTTAACACCAAATGAATATGCAAATCATGTGGAAATTTATGAAGAAACTCTTGTCTTTTATTGTTATTTATCTTATGATTTTTATTTCCATAAAGTCACAGAAAGAATAAGCCAGACAAAAATAAGGAAGTAAGGAGAAATAGCTCTTCTCTCAATCTGCACAAAGTACTAAACTCAGTGGAAGTTATTTGTGGAAGTACTAATGAAGTTGAGAAAGGATTTTAAAACTTTGTGATATTGTTTAATGACAGCCAAAATTGCTAATTTCTTATATGTTTAAAATTTATGTAGAGTTTCAAAACCCATGTTTTGGATGTCAGAATTGGTTCATATTATTTAGTTTTGCTTTAGGCTTTTTTTAAAAAATTGTTCATTCTCCTTCATTTTCACATGCATATGGGCACTTGTGAGTGGTGCAGTGTCATTGCAAACTCAACAAAAATTCGCACACACTACAACTATATCAAATATGTGATTGTGTGGTGTATTTTCTTTATTGATGAAAGTTCCAAATGACCTTGCTTTATTCATTATTTTCAACAATATATACTGTGTCTTTTTTATTAGATTCATCCACAACTCTCTGGGTCAGAGCTATGAAAATAGTTAACACTTAGAAAATATAAAAGAAGAAAATATAAAGAAAATAAAAGAAGAAAATATAAAAGCTTTTTCTAAACCCACATTTTGACTTCAAGCCAGTAAAACAGCACTGGCTTTTTAGATCTCTCCTTCCTGCTTCCATTCTACGTAGATTGCTCTAAAAGTAATACCTCCTATTTATTTCCATGGAAACTAGAACGGGTACAAAGAACACAATAACACTGTTTGATAGAGCAAATTCTGAGCTACTATTTTTCAAAGAATTCACAGTGCAGTGGAATTGCAGGTCACAGCCTGAACCTGAGTGACTGGAGCAGGGGAGCCTACATCCACCCCCTCTCTCTCTCCATTCTGTGCGTGCTTCCGGAAGCATATATGTAGAATCATAGAATCACAGAATCATGGAATTGTTCAGGTTGGAAAAGACCTTAAAGATCATTAAGTCCAACCGCAGCCTAACCATACTACCCTAACTCTAACAGCCCTCTGCTAAATCATGTCCCTGAGCACCACATCCAAACAGTTTTTAAACACATTCAGGGGTGGTGACTCAACCACCTCCCGGGGAGCATATTCCAGAGCTTAGTAACCCTTTCTGTAAATAAGCTTTCCTGATATCCAGTCTAAACTTACCCTGGTACAACTTGAGGCCATTTCTCCTTGTCCTGTCACCTGTCACCAGTGAGAAGAGGTCAATCCTGCTCCCACTGTAAGCACCTTTCCGATATTGAAAGAGAGCAATAATGTCTCCCCTCAGCCTTGTCTTCCCCATACTAAGCAGCCCTAATTCCTTCAGCTGCTCCTCTTAAGGCATATTCTCCAAGCCCTTCACAAGCCTTGTTGCCCTTATTTGGACCTGTGCCAGCATCTCAATGTCCCTTCTGTACTAAGATGCCCAAAACTGAACACAGTACTCGAGATGATGCCTCACCAATACTGACTACAGGGGCAAGATTACTTCCCTAGACCTGCCCACCACGCCATTCCTGATACAAGCTGCGATGCCATTGGCCTTCTTGGCCACTTGGGCACACTGCTGGCTCTTATTGAGCTGACTGTCCATTAGTACACCAAGGTCCCTTTCCATCAGCCAGCTTTCTAGCCACTCCTCCCCAAGTTTGCAGGGTTGCCTGGGGTTGTGACCAAAATGCAAGACTTGACACTTGACTCTACTGAAACTCATACAGTTTGCCTGGCCCAACTGGATTTAACTCCACTGACCACAACTCTTTGGGCCCAGCCATCCAGCCAGTGTTTCACCCGGCGGAGCATATGCCCATCCAAACCATGGGCAGCCAGCTTCTCCACGAGGATGTTGTAGGGGACAGTGTCAAAGGCTTTACTGAAGTCCAGGTAGGCCACATCTTTCATCCACTAAGTGGGTCACCTTGTCATAAAACGAAATCAGGTTTGTCAAACAGGATCTACCATTCACAAGCCCATGCTGACTGGGCCTGATCTCCTGGCTGACCATTTGTCCATGATGGTTCCTGAGATTATCCGTTCCATAACCTTCCCTGGCACCGAGGTGAGACTGATAGGTCTGTAGCTACCAGGATCATCTTTCTCGCCCTTTTTGAAGATGGGTGTCACACTTGCCAGTCTCTAGTCCACTGGGACATTCCTGGTTAGCCAGGACTGCTGAAGGATGATGGAGAGTGGCTTGGCAACCACATCTGCCAACTCCCTCAGCACTCTAGGGTGCAATCCACCTGGTCTTATGGACTTGTGAGCATACAACTTTCAGAGAAGGTCCAAAACCATCTAATCATGGATTACGCAGGGCCTATTCTGTTCCCCATCCACCTACCAGCACAAGGGGCTGTGTGCCTGGAAGGAACTAGTCTTAATACTAAAGACTGAGGTAAAGAATGCATTAAGTACCTCAGCCTTATCCTGATCCTTGGTTACCATGTTGCCCTCAGTGTCCAACAAGGGATGGAAATTCTTCTTAGCCCTCCTCTTACTGTTGATAATGTATTGTATGTACTCAGAGCCTGAGTGGTTTGCCCCTTCCCCTCCCCCTCTGGAATGCCAGAGTTCGCACCCAGGAGAGCTGCATTCCTGGGCTCACCCTTTTTCTGAACTGTTCTTGGGAGGGGTGAGTAAATCCCTCTGTCTTTTATCATCTTGTTCTATAGTGCCTATATCTCAAATAAAGGCTCTGCCATCACCTTTGCTTGTTTTACACACCACCATTAGCTATGCATTTTGCCAGTGATAAAGAAGAGCCTCCATGCTGTGCTTGTAAAAATCTGCACCAGTGGAGGTGACCCACTGTCTCTGTTGCTACTACTGAAAAGCACCATCCACCACCTCACTGTGATAACATCCCCTGTTTGGTCTCCATAAACATTCAGCAAATGTCAATGCATGTCAATGGGTACAATTTTTTCCACATGGAGGAATTCAGTTGCACACTTTTGCTTCATATGCACTTCCATATCAGATGCTATTTTGCTAGACCTTCTCTTTGCTACCATCTCTTGCATGGCAAAAAAATGCAACAGAATATTGTTTGGAAAGTTTAACCTCTACCACCACCATCTGCCTCTGATGTTCTGGGCCAATAAAGTAGGAAGCATTACTTTTGCAGCTGTCGCAGCTTGAAGTTAATCATGCAACAGCCCTCCCTCCCCTTGGAAGAAAGTGGAGGGAGGGGATTGAGATAGGAGATTGAGATTACCTGATTGAGATAGGAGATACTAATTTATTAAAAGGAATGTGAGATAATACCGAATAATTAAGAGTAATAAATGGAGGAGAGAGAGAAAATCAATCCAAATATTTATCAGCAGGCTCTCCACCACTCACCCCCAGGAAGGAGACCAGAGAGCACTTTCCCTGTCACTCAGAATCAGAAATCTTATGAAGGCTCCTGGAAAAAGCAGTATATTCTAGTATATCTTCCCTTTGGAGAGTCAGATACATCTTCCCTTTGGAAACTCAGAACTCACGTGAGACTGATAGAAATAAGCAAGAAACGCAGCTCCACAGTGCACTGTGTTTTCTACGCCCAACAGCCTATCACATGATATTTTGATATGGAATACTGATAAAACCAGCTTTGTACTCTGCAGTACAGAACTATTTTGGCATTTCTGTATGTAGGTTTATGTAAAAAACTTGTGATCTGTACCTTGTTAACTAATAATCCCTTATACAATAATGGAATTCTCAACATCTTCGATTGTATTCTTACCATAGCATGTTCAAATATGAGTGTATTAAGGTTTTCAAAGGAATCTGAGAATTAGATATTCAGATTCCATTGTACCTTCTACAGAATAAGGGGAATGAACTGTCTTAGATCTCAACAGCTCAACAATTCTCTGCTATCTGTAGATAGAAATGCTGTCTGTACATTTTTGCTATCAATTCTGGTGTCTCATCTCTAATCTGAATCTATTGACTAAAGCTGCAGAAAAGTAATTCCAGAAATAAACTGGGCAATGTTTATAGTGAGGCAACCAATTAATGACATGAGTTTTCAAGGGGCCTTGAGCAGGAGGAGGGAAGAATCACAAATGCTCAAGGGTTGGGAGAGACCTCTGGAGATCATCTCCTAAACCCCCTTGCTAAAGCATGTTCCCTACAGCAGGTTACGCAGTAACTTCCTGTGTTCCAGCTTGTGTCCCTTACTCCCTTGTTCTGTCCTTGAGCACCACTGAAAAAAATGTGGAACCATTTCTTGACACCTGCCCTTTAGATATTTATAAGAAATTTTGTAAGACCCCTTCTCAGTCTTTTCTTCAGTCTCAACAGTCCCAGGTCTATTAGCCTTTCCTCGTAAGAGAGATGCTCCAGGCCCCTAATTATGTCTGTAGCCTTTATCTGGTCTCTCTCCATCAGTTCCCTGTCTTTCTTGAACTGGGGAACCCAGAACTGTACACAGCAATCTAGATGTGGCCTCAGCAGGGCAGAGTAGATGAGGAAGTTAACCTCCCTTGACCTTGCTCTTTTTACATGATCTTTTTACAAGATCTTTTCCATGATCTTTTTACAAGAGGAATTGGTACAGCTCAAACAAATTAATAAAACCTGAAAAAAAAAAAGTTCAAAAATAGATTTTTAGTTCAGATTAGCCGTAGTATCTGTACTTGTTTATATTAGATATGAGCCAATGCTCCAAACTGGATCACAATTCAAATTGAAAAGTTCACAAGGGTTTGGAAATGCAGTGATTGGTGAGGTTGGTCACCTTCTAGAGCCAATTAATTCTGAATATTGTAAAGTCTTTGTTTGCATGGTTCTAATGTGTATGATTTAGGTTGTTTTATAAAGTGTTCCTTAAAATGCTATATATGATAGTCAAGTTGCCAGTAAGTCATAGATTCGAGATGAATAGGCTGAAAGGAAGAATACTTCTGGCAAATGAAAATATCAGAAATATAAATATTCAGTGCTGAGACAATAATATTTCACAAACAAAAATCCAGGCTGATACTACCTGGTAGAGAATTTCATGGATAACAGGAAAACCAGGCTACTTGTGAGGCATTCTTATTAATGTGTGAAAAACTGATAAGTACTTAGAGATCTGGCATGCTGAAAACATTCTTACTTTATATTCACTTATCTAACTCTGCTAAGGGAACAGCAGGGAAAGTAATGACATGTTCAGTAGTCCCATCCATCAGATTATTATGTTGCAAGTTTGATTCATCAATCAACTTGGATAGGTGTTTGCCCAGGTGATAATAAATCTAGAATATATGACTTCTGAGCAGCTTTCATAGAAGGAAACTATAAAACATTTGCCTCTTTTATGCATCAATTATATTCTGTTTTAACTTTCTTTCAAAAATACTTGAGACCTCTGTGGTGTGTAATGTGCCTTGGACCAATTATAAGTTCAAGGCCCAGTTTCTCATGAATTTAATCTTGCTTAGAAGAAAAATACTTTTTCTTAGTCAGAGGTAACTGTTTCTAAGCTTGTTAATTTGTAGGATATTTAATCTGGAGGCCACAATGCTATGATTAGTGAAACAGCTATTTCAGATCAATTCTAAAGGACTTTGTAGTGTTTATTTTATCACTCTTTGAAAGAGCTGCAAATCTGTAATCCATCCAAAAAAGTACTTGTTCTTAAATAATGACAGAAAAAAGATTCCATAAAAATGCTTTCCTAAACAATGTCTCTGCAGTCAAGAATTCACACTGTTAAGCTTAATCAGACAAGAAAATAAAACAGTAAACAAAGAAATAAACAATCCATTCTTTAAAAATATTGGTTTGGAGAAGGAGTTCTATGCCTATACATGGGCTAAAAGAATAGGATCATAAGTCCATAGCTGTATCTACATAATACTCCTGTAGGTCAAGTGAAAACAATGAACATAACAGTGATATGTGCAGATATTTTAAATTTTCTAGGATCCAGGTACATTTTTTATCCAAGTTAGTTCAATACAATGAACAATGAAGTTGTTCCACTGACAAGTTGGGTGATGCCACATTTTAATCTGTTAGCACCCAGCTTTGTGGCTTTTTTTTTTTTTCTTTATGATATGTTTGCAATGTTTGTTTTCGTGGTGATTTCCCATGCAGTAGAACAAATAATTTTAAACATAAGTTCCCATAGCACTATTTGAGGGGCATCTAGCTTGAAACTTAAAATTCTTGTTACAAACATTGAAGTAGGTTGCATTTGAATCAAATTTAATAGTGAAAAATAAATGGTGCTATATCCCACTATGGTTTCCTACAAAGCATTGTGTTTTGATATTGCAATGGCAGCATATGTTTGTTTGGCTCCAGTTTAAGGGCACTTAAAAATCTGAGGGTACATTTCAAAATATATGTAGTACAAAATACATGGAATACTCTGGAAGTATTGCCTCCTCTTTATTTTCATGGAAATTACAACAAAGAGCACAATGACACTATTTGATAAAGCAAATTCTCAGTTACAAAACTATTTTTCAACATAGTCACCACCATTACCTATGCATGCCACACTTGTAAAAATCTGCACCAGTGGATGTGATCCACTGTTTCACAACTGCTAAGAAAATGTTGCCCCTGCAGTCCATTGTTCAGTCAGGAGCCAAATCCAGATCATATCATGGGAGGGGTAGGACAGTCCAGACAAGATTGCCAATGTGCTCCCATGTCTTCAAATCAATACAGAGCCTGGAGTTATTGTGTTTCAAGAGAATCATTGTCCCAGGCTTGATTCTGTATGTTTGAGCCTTCAGCTTAGTCATAATCACAATAAAGTGAGCAGGACTGATGGTTTTTCAGGATTCCTGAAAACCCAGAAGAATCTCCCTCATCCTACCCCCAAAGACAGTGCATACCATGTTACCCACTGAAGGCTGCATCTTGAGCTATTTCTGTTCCTGTGTGAGCATTTGTGGGGCCCACCTGGTGCAAACTTACATCTATTCCAACATTGTCACTGTCATTTCCAGTGCACTGAAGCCGATATTCAGTTCCATACACAGCTCCATGGTCATAATCTGCTGATTTGTATGGATTAGCTGATTGAGACATTCTTCATTTTGTAATGTGACAACTGTGCATGGTCATCTGGGACGTGGTTTGTCTTTCATGTCATTGTTGTCACTGCTGAAATGCACCATCCACTGCCTCACTGTGCTCATGTCCACTGTTTCATCTCCATAAGCATTCATCAAGCATTGCTGAATGTCAAAGGGTTCTTTTCTGTATGGAGAAATTCAATTCTAGATCTTTGCTTCGGACATGCTCCCATGTCAGACACCATTTATTTTATTTATTTGTTGCATGGCAACAAAATGCAACAGAATATTCGTGGGAAGGTTCAGCCTCTACTGCCATACCATCATCATTCACCTGTGACATTGTGGGCCAACATAATAAAATAGGAGGCATTGCTTTTAGAGCAAGCCTTACAGACACATGTAGCTATATGGCTCGAAAACACTACTGGTCTTAATTTACAATGCATTATACCTGTCTATCTATATAGAATATGCATTTCCATAATATACATAGTAAAATTTTTAGTTTTGATTGCTTCATTTTTGAAAAACCCGTTGCCTTGAGAGGTGCTGGCAACACTGCAGCACATATGAAGCCTTAAGATGATGAGGCTGCTGGGGGAAATGGGAAAAGGCAATGGGGAAAATCATTGGAAGTATTTAAAAGGGATTAAAGAGTTGTTCAAGGAGGTGACAAGACCCGCTGCCCAGCTGAGGTGCCTCTACACGTGCAGCTTGGGAAATAAACAGGAGGAGCTGGAAGGTACTGTACTACTAGAAAACCACATCACTGAAACCTGGTGGAATGTTTTCCATGACCGTAGTGTGGCTATTGACAGTTACAAGCAGTTTAGAAGGAACAGGCAAGTAAGGAGGGGAGGAGGTGTTGCTATCTACATCAGGAAATGAATAGTATGTGAAGAGCTGTCCCTAAAGAATAGTCATGAGCAAGTTGAAAGCCTATGGGTCACAGTTAGAGACCGAGGCGGAAAAGGGAGCCTTGTGATTTGTGTCTAATACAGGCTACCAGATCAGTCAGAGCTTGTTGATGAGGCCTTCTACCTTCAGGTACAGGAGGCATTGTGACTGCAGTTGCTTGTCCTTCTGGTGCACTTCAACCACCCAGATATCTACTGGAAAAGTAGCATGGAGACCTGTAGGCAATCCAAGAGGCTCTTGGAATACATTGAGGATAACTTCCTGAGTCATGGCCCCACCGGGGGGGATGGAATACTGGACCTGCTGCTCACCGAAGCAAATTAATTGATTGGTGACATCAGGATTGGAGGCTGTCTGGGCTGTAGTGACCATGCTATAACTGAGTTCAAGCTCCAGAGGGATATGAGACAGGCAAAGAATAGAATTAGGACGCTAAATTTCAGGGAAGCTAACTTCCAGCTCTTCAGGGTGTTAGTCAACAAAACTCCCTGGAAACTGTCTTCATGTGCGAAGATGCAGAGTGGAGCTGGCAGATCTTTAAAGAGGCTTTCCTCAGTGCGCAAGAGCTCTCCATTCCCAGGTGTAGCAAGCCAGGACAGGAAGGCAAGAGACTGGTGTGGCTGAACCGGGACCTGCTGGTCAAACTGAAGACCATGAAGAAAATGCATAGGCAGTGGAAACAGGGACAGGTACCATGGGAAGAGTATAAGGAAGCTGCTAGGGTGTGTAGGGATGGGATCAGGAAAGCCAAGGCCCAGCCTGAACTATTTTTGGCAAGGGATGCCAAGAATAACAAGAAAGGCTTCTACAGGTACCTCAATCAGAAGAGAACATTCTCGTAGGGCATAATCTGCCCAGTGAGTGACACAGGCAAGCTGGTAACAACAGACAAGGAGAAGGCTGAGGTACTTAACTTTTTTGCCTCAGTCTTCTCTGATAACTGCTTGCCACACAGCCTTCAAATGTTTGGTTTGGTAGGAGGGAATCAGGGAAGCAAAGTCCTTCCCACTGAAAGAGAAGGTCAGGTTCATGACCACATGAGGAACCTGAACATCCACAAGTCTATGGGTCCCAGTGAGATGCATCCCAGAGTCCTGAGGGAATTAGCTGATGTAGTCACCAAGCCACTCTCGATATTAGAAAAGTCATGGCAATAGGTGAAGTCCCTGGTGACTGAACAGAAGGAAACTTTAGACCCATTTTTAAGAAGGACAAAATGGATGATCCTGGGAACTACCATCCTATCAAGTCTCCCCTCTGTGCAGGGAAAAATCATGGAGCAGATCCTCCTGGAATTTATGATAAGGCACATGGAAGACAGAGAGGTGATACAGGAGAACCAGCATGGCTTCACCAAGGGCAAATCCTGTCTGACCAGCCTAGTGGTCCCTTATGATGGTGTCACAGCATCAGTGGACAAGGGAAGAGCCACTATCTGGACTTCAGTAAGGCCTTCGACACAGTACCCCACATCTTTCTCTCCAAGTTGGAAAGATATGGATTTGATGGGTGGACTGTTCAATGGACAAAGAACTGACAGCAAGATTGAGTCTAAAGAGAGGAGGTCAATGGCTCAATGTGTGGATGGAGATCAGTGATGAGTGGTGTCCCCCAGGAGTCAGTGCTACCAATAATCTTTAATATCTTCATCAGTGACATTGATGACAGTGGGGTTGAGTGCACCCTTAGCAGGTTTGCTGATGAGCAGTGGGATGCGGTCGACATACCAGAGGGATGGAATCTCATTCAGAGGGACCGAATCTCATTTGGTGGGACCTAGACAGGCTTGAGCAGTGAGCCCAGGTGAACCTCATGAGGTTCAACAAATCTAAATGAAAGATCTTGCACCTGGGTTGATGCAATCTTCACTACCAGTGCAAACTGTAGAATGAAAGAATTGAGTGCAACCCTGATGAAAAGGACCTGTGGGTACTGGTGGATGGGAAGCTGGACATGAGCCAGCAATGTGCCCTTGCAGCCCAGAAAGCCCAGGAAGTATCCTAGTCTGCATCAAAAGAAGCATGGCCAGCAAGTTGAGGGAAGTGATCCTGTCCCTCTAGTTTGCACTGGTGAAGCCTCACCCGGAGTACTGTGGAGTCCTCAGTACAGGAGATACATGGACCTGTTGGAGCATATTCAGAGAATGATCCAAGAGGTGGAACACCTCTCCTGTGAGGACAAACTGAAATATCTGGTGCTGTTCAGCCAGGACAAGAGAAGGCTCCGAGGTGACCTCATAATGTCCTTTCACTACCTGAAGGGGAGCTATAAGAAAGAAGAGGACTGACTCTTTACCAGGGTAAAGATAGATAGAATAAAGATAGATAGAACAATAGAAAATGGTTTCAAGCTCAAAGAGGGTAGATTTAGGTTGGCTATAAGGAAAAAATCTTTTACAGTGAGGGTAGTGAGGCTCTGAAACAGGTTGCCTAGAGATGTGGTAGATGCCCTGTCCCTGGAGACTGTCAAGACAAGGCTGAGTCAAGCCCTGAACAGCCTGATTTAGCAGTGCATGTCTCTGTTCACTGCAGGTGAGCTGGACTAGATAACCTTTAAATGTCCCTTCCAACTCTAAGGATTCTATTCTTTGTGTTACTTTAGAAGACCAAGTTCATATGTTCTTGTGCATTAACTTTCATCTTTAACATTTCTAGACTTACAGTAATGGTAATCAAGCTTATTTAAACTTGTGTATTAATTTTTCATAAATGAGTTTATTGGACTAGTGCTTTGGTCTAAAAAGACTGTGAGCATCTACCAATGATCCATTCATACACGTTGAGATAAAAAATAAATCTTCCTTGGATGAGCATCCCATTACTAAGACAGTCTAAATGGGTCTTTGGTGTAAAAGATAATCTTTTCCTTATATTCCCCCCCAACTCTCCACTATGTCATCATCAGAAATAATAGGGGCTTTCAACCCTTGATTTGTAATAGTTAACCCTTTTGTGTTGGAGAACAACAGGGCTTTCTGTTGTACTCATTCCAGGTTTCCCTCTTGGGGCATCAGTTGTGTTTCGGCAATTTTTTTCAGTGAATATTTGTGAATACCTTCTTTTTAATCAGTGTTCACTACTTCGCTGCTCTGCTTGAATTCAACAGATTAGGACAAGGCTGTTGAATGGGTTCTCAGTTCTTCTTAGACTTTCCTTAAGGAGTAAAACCAAAGCAGTGTCTTGACTTTTTTTTCTTGGCTTGTTAATCTGGGATGGTTTTCTATTTTTAGTTAGCCACACAGATATGTTTGTCATGAACATTTTGTAGAATTCTGTTATCACTTTCTTTCTAAACAAAAGAGAAATTCAGGAGATACACATTTTCTTTAGATATTCTTGTACTGGATCATTACATGCATAACTTTAATTAGCAATGTATATTGGACACATATCTTGTATGTTTGAGGCAAATGCCAGAGATCATTCTCAGGAAAAATTCCCACTGACATCAATATGAGTTTTGTCTGAGTAAAAATTTTGTAATTTGGCTTTTTTGTTTTACAGGATGGGAATTATATTTTTTTACTCTGATCACTCATTTGACCTCCAAGTACCTTGGCTAGCTTGATTTTCAATAAATGTCTGGCAGCTGTACTGGCACACTTCCAGCATCATAGGATTCATATTTATCCTTATATGGATATTTGGACTTCTTCAAATCATCAGAACTATTTCTAGCTCATTGTTCTGATTGTAGAACTCTTCCCATTTTCAGACAAAGAATTGGTTCTGAATACCACTATTTTTACAGCAGAGAGTTGAACTTTTCCTTTAAATCCATGTATATTTAATAAAAATTTAGTTCAAATATCTCTAGATCTGTATTATAAAGTATTGTTTCATGAGGTATTCTCATAAAAAATATATAGACACCTGCATTCCAGGAGGTGCTGTGGTCTCTTTATTCAAGGGTAAGATAACTTGGCAGATTCAGAGAAAACAGATAAACTGTTCCAATCCAGATGTAGGTGTGTGAAATGCAGTTAAAGGACACTGAAATAGTTACTAAGAAAATTAAACATAACTGGACCAAATTTGGACACTTCAAGAAAAACTGACAATAGAAAAGAATTGGTATAGTGATTCCTGAACTTCATTAATTGTGGTACTGATTTTTATGTGAAGCATAAGTAGTGAAAAAGGACTCTGATTTTAAGTGATACTTGCACTTTCAAAGCAGAGATCTACTGAACGTAGATCAATTGGTACTGTTTCTTACTTTCTTCTTGAATATATTTTATTAATCTGAATAGTATATGAAATTTGAAGTGTAAAACAAGCTACCATGCTAGAATTTACTTTAGATTTGTTTGGTATACTATCATAATGGTAGAGTTTCAGAGTCATATTTGTACTTGAATTTTAGAGAAAAACTTCCTGCAAGCCTACCACGTTACCAGATTACCAGGGATTGGTGGAAAGCAAATATCGCTCATGGGACTGCCTTTCAGGGCAGATATGCAAATTATCTCCTCATAGAGGTTAAAAAAATAAAAATAAAAAAAACCATGGAAATGCTAATTTATGATAGTTATTTAAATGTCAGTGTGTTCACATACCTGTTCTAAGATGTATAATGTACTGGATCAGAGTGTCTATGAATTAGGGTGCAACAAAGAATGCTCAAGATGGTAGTGAAAATGTTGCAGTTAGGAGAGAATGAACAGTGCATATATCCCTCAGGAGGACTTCTAAAGTTCCAAGCAATCCCTGTCCTATTACTCATCAGAATTTTTTTTTTTTCCAAAGTACTTTTATTCTCTGGTTTCAGATTTATGAAAAAGTATTACTGATTTTTTTCACTAGGCTGATAAATGTATAAAAAAATTATAGTAAGAGTAGATGACATGACCAATGATACAGATCTGAAATGTATGTGACTGAGGTAGCCATGCTCAGAAGGGGATACAGGAATGCATGTTTTTTTAAGTCATGATACACTAGCATTTCAGAAAAGGCTCTGAGCAGTAGGTATTTTTCCCACATCATTTCTGAAGTCATTCAGCACACTTCAGCTTTCCTTACTTGCTTGCATACCAGACTTTAGCTTTTAACATTTAGATATGATTAGCCTATATTTTAGCTAGTTTGAATGGCACAAGACAAACACAACAGACAAAGAACATTCAAATGTGGTTCTTTCCCCAAGAGATAGCGTAAGAGAGACGAGATTGCTTCACCTTCATGCCCCAAGGTCCATCCTGTAAGCAAAGTTGAGTGTGTATTCCCAGTAGGTACATACACACAGAGCACCTTTGCTGTGTGCATCATGAGTATATGTACATATATGTCTGGCTGCACAGATCACACACAAACACCAACAAAAGTGACCTCATCCTGCAGTGCTATGTATCTGAGCAAGAGAGATGTCTGTTTGCATGTAGATATATATATACACGTATATATACGTACTTATGTGCATACATATCTACAGTGTAAATCCCCCAGTTCCTGGGCTCAGACACTTGAGCTGCCCTTGAACTCTAGTGTCCTCAGTTGCTGGTACCCAGATGTTTAAGCCCATTAAACTACAGCCCCACTCGGGTGGTTCGCTTGCACATACACTCCTTGGTCCCTTCGAGTCACCTAGGACTCGTTTGGTTCCCCAGACGCAAACTATGGTTTCTCCACTAAAATCCTATGTAGTACCTAAAAGCTATTCATCTTATTAGTAAAATTTCTGCTCAAAAAGCTTGGTCAATCATCTTCATCCCAAAAAGAGACAAAGAAAGCTGAAGACTCTCCTCTATTCAAATACAGGGAGAGTCAAAAGGCATATCCCTGTGGAGTCTCACAAAGTACTGGGGGACACAGCCCCTCTTTTATCCCTGTACTAACACTAGTTAACTGTACTAGCTAATTGTACCACTAGTTAGCCCTTTCCACTTCCCCCATTTGCTGAGGTACTCTTCTCAATTCACCTACCAGCCATTCCTGCAGTAGATACCCTCCTTCATTTCCTTTATATACGCTTTGTAATCTGGGTTCAAAGTTTGTCATTTAGTCTAACTAAAAACTATCTTCATATCCTGTAAAGTCTACCACTCTTTGTTCTGCCCAGCAAACAAGATTTACACACAGACACTAAGCTAGCATCTCTTGCCATATACTTGCAACATAAATTTGTTTCACCAGATCCTAGTGATGAAATTCTTTTCCTCAGCATTTTCTTTATTTTGTTTTGTACAGACCCCCTATCCTTCCCTTTGTTCTTCCCAAATTTTATAGTGTAAGGACACTCTCCTTGTTTTTCCTTGACAGTGCATCCCATAAACATCTCCCACAGCACTACGTAGTGATTCCTCTAGTCCAAAAGGAGATGTGGCACTGACTCATCTACGTGGTTTAATTGCAAATACGTGAGCTGGAGTATTTTTCTTTTTTCTTGTCTTGTACCACTCAGTGGGTTTTGAGGGAGATGAATCTTTTTCTCCCTCCTGAGTCACACCTCCCTTAGTCAGCAGGGGTCACTACAGCGATGAAGTCATTCAGGACTCAAAGGACTAATAGACAGCAATTAATCATCAAGAGCTTTCTTAACAACAGCTAACAACAACTTGACGGTAAATTGGCTAATTTTCTAGTTACAATTAATAAGCATCACAGGTAAGACAATTTTAGGCAATGGCTACTACAAAGAGTAAAAAAAAAAAAGTTGAAAAGATAGAAAACAGGGAAAGAGAGACAGACAGACATATGAACACAGCAAAGCACAGCAGTTCACTGCTCTGTGATCCAGTGATGCCTTGGTTTCAGGTGCTGATGTTCAGTAGTGATGGGTCAGAGGAGGTTTTGTTGTTCAGTTGACAATGACTAACTACAACAGTACAAACTCTTACTTATAGTCTGAAGTGGTCAAGCCAGTACTTTTGGAGTAACAGCTTCTGGCTTCAGGATCCCAGCAGGACCTCCTTTATTCCTGTCTTCCAGGCATTGCAAATTTATCTAAGCAGGCAGACAAGAAACAGTAGGGAGACATCAGTGTGTATGTTGTCTTCACAGGATGCAACAGTATCATCTTTCTATTTCCTGCGTCCAGCTGGTTTGATTTGCTCCCAGGCCAAGTCTTCAGCCAATAAACACCCTTGGGTCCTCCCTTTCAAAGGCAAACAACTCCAAAGAGATACTTCCAAATGTAAAATTGTCTACGTAGTTGTGTTGATTGCTTCATGTTCATTTGAGATACTCCTTACCAGTCTTAGACATTTCCTGATCATTATGTTTATTTTCTTTTTTATTCATTTTTTTTTTTAGGAGCATCCCAGACCAGAGTATGAAACCAAACTGCTGCAGAAAAAGCTGAAAAACAAAAACATGAAAACAGAAAGTACAAATGAAGTAAGTTGTAGCTTACCTTTTCTCTAACTCTACAGCCCAGGCTGCCTCTGATCTTAACCTCTTTAATAATCTACTCTGCATTGGTTAGCACCACATCTAATAACACCTCACTTCTTGCTGGTCTGTCCAATACCTGGACAAGGAAGCTATCCTCAATGTGGATTGCTTGCAGCTTGCCATGTTGCTTTCCTACCAGATATCTGGATGGTTGAAATCACGCATCAGGATGTGAGTCTGTGTGTAATGCCTCTTGTAGCAGAAGCAAGAAGGCTTTGTCAACAAGCTCCCCTTGACCAGACAGCCTGTAGAAGACTGTTACCACCAGATGTCCTTTATTGGTCTGGTCACTAATTTTAACCCGGAAATGTGCCAGTGCTTTTCACTGCAGAAGATCCTGAAAAGTTAGACGTTAAATATGATGAGTACTGAATACTAGAATAGCCATTCCACCGGATTTTTCAAGGTTTTAATCCTTTCTCTCTCTGCCTTTGAATAGTTGTATGTTTTACTCATTGCAAGCCTCAATAGCTTTTGCATGGTTTCTTGATATTAGGGCATAGGCTTCCATGAGATCTCTGGCTCAGTAATTTCATCTCTTTGGGTAGAAGCCAGGGTACAAGACTTTACCGTATTAATAATGCACGTTCCCTAGTATTAGGCTTCCCATCAAAGTAGAGGTCTCTCTGCAGTTAAAAATTTCCTCATTTTATATGAATACACAGATGCCTGTGAAGTCTCAGTTTCACCATATCTTCATTGATTGTCATGCCATGATATAAATCTCTATG
Source organism: Gallus gallus (assembly GCF_016699485.2). Taxonomy (NCBI): domain Eukaryota; kingdom Metazoa; phylum Chordata; class Aves; order Galliformes; family Phasianidae; genus Gallus; species Gallus gallus. The sequence goes on along the minus strand of NC_052532.1, from coordinate 74,520,457 downwards.
AATTTCTTGCCTGAATATTTTTTGATAACTAGGATAACTAAATCATTTATTTTGCACATAGCTGGTAAATGGCTGTAATTTACTGTATGTTCTGACAACAGTTTATGGGCTGGTCTGGCTCAGTTCTGTGACTAGTGGGATGGGGGAAATCAATGTACCCACACCCCAGGAAAGGGAAAAGGGTAAGGAGATGGGCCTAAAAACAGAAGAGCAGCAACCATCTGCAGAGAAATTAATTTACTAAATATGACATCAGAATGCAAGATAACACACCATAATACTATATAATAAGAATTGAAGCTCATATATAGAGAGTGCCTGAAAACTAAAGACCTTTCTCTAAATAAGCTGAGGCAATATGGCTGGGAACACAGATGAACTGGAAGGTTGGAAAAAAAGAGGGATGTCTCATGATCTATAAACAATTTTGTCTTTCCCTCTGAAGAGAAAACAAACAAAACAACTCAAAGTCCTCTGGGGTGTGTAGTATGTAGTTATCTCCTGAGAACCTGGTACCTGGAACTATCCACAGAACTGGAGTATTAATTCTTTTAACTCCCAGTGTACTATATGATGTTATGATGCAGAATACAGATAAACAAAATCATAAAACAATGACAGCTCTGACACTAGTGGCTAAAACTTCTAATTACTTATTTAAAAATGAAGTCAGAATTCTGCAGTTCAGTCAGTCAGCTGATGCTTTCTGGGCTAGAAACAATGCTATAATAATTCAGTATTCTCAAGAGCATAAGAGCTTACTTACATGTATATTTCTATAACACTACTTGTGTTTTTCCAGTATGTTAGTTCCTCTGTTCTGGTGAGGATGTGACTAGTTCTACAGCAAGAAATTAAGTTTTTAATGTAGAAATCTTGTGTTCAGTACAATTTTTCATTCAGTGTCCTGAGCATGGATACAATTATGAGCTTTATCTAACTGAAGCCTAAGCTACTTATTTACAAAAGTGATTCAGATCTCATTCCTAAACTGAGTGGGTGCCTTGCTCCAGTTGTTGGAGGAGACGGTTCAATATATATACCCAGAACAAGACCAAGACACCAAATGAGGCCAAATACTGACCAACTGGTATATTGCAAGTTCTAAGCAGTTAAGGAATGCAGGGAAGATGGGAAAGTCAACAATAGTAAAGAAAGGAATCCTAGTAAACAGGTAATAAAGTAGATATAGTCACCATTAGGGATCCAACAATCCCTAATGATCTCGCTGGTTTGTAGGGGGCTGCAGGCTGATCAGTGATGTCTTGTTGATCTGTACAGCTGCAGTTCAGTGGAGGGGGCACCCACACTACCTCTGAACCTTTTTTTCCTGCTCTCATGCACCTCTGGTTGCTCAAGGCAACAACACCTGCTCCCTCCCCTCCTGATTGGGGGAGGGGAGTCAGCAGTTGATCATGCAGCAATCACATCTGCTACCTGGTGGGCTGTTGGGCACATGTGCTAACTCCATAGCAATCATTTGCCTCAAAACAGCCCCAGAAGTCAGCCTGACCTGCAAACATCAACCAAGAGCAAATAAGTCCAAATAAGTAATAAAATCTGCAGTTACTCCAGATGACTTGCTATCATTGTGTCCAGTGAAAGACTATAACACATTAAAGATTTACAGCAAAGTCTCAGATTAAAAATAAGACTCCTGAAGTCTGGTGGATTTTTATTTAATACCAATGCTTGAATAAGAAAGACTAGAGTATTTTCCCTTTCCTCTGTCTGGTTACAAACTCCTGTATCCGAGTATATTTTTTTACCTTCTGTTGATCATATTTATAGGGAAAAATTTAATGCTATTGATCTCCAAGGTTAAAACAGAAGCTTAGATTTGAGACAAATTTACATAAACAGGCTGTGGAAACAACATTAAATTAAAATAGTTGCCGAGATGATTATTATATTATTATATTAATGCATTCAGCAATTGTGCCTGCATTTTAAAATAAACTACATTTACATTAAATTTCTTTGGGTTTCTACTCCCTGAAGAGATAAAGAAGCCAGTTGCAACTGCTTAACTTTTTTAGCTATTATCACACTTAATTGAATAAACACTTGCCCACTGATCTGCTCATTCTTATAATACACTTGACTTAGAAAGAGGATGGCAAGCTGTTTGGAAGTTCTTTCACACTGTGATATTTCATGAAATACATAAACTTGAATTCTTACTTGGTCATTCAAATTATTTTTATCCTATTGATGTCACCTGGGAATCATACAAACAAATTTAATGAAAGAAGACTTAGTACATAATGTGAAACACTTGTAGACTAAGAGAGACATGGTATGAATTAAAATGAAATTTTATCTTTTGAAATAACTGCTAGAAATTCACCCCTCCATGTAATTTCCTTGTATTCTTGAAGTTCCATGGAATAAAAATCAGAAAAATCAAAAGGAAATTTCTACAGTTGTTTAATACCAACATGGAATAACAGTTCTCTATTTTACTGCGGTCTTTAGTCTAACTGTCAAATTTAGCTGAAAAATCTTACTCATGTTTGAAGACTCCACCTGACTGACATGGTACTGTATAATTCCAATCCTTCCCACTCCTTCCCTAAACAACAGTAAAGCAAATCCTCATAGGTTAGAAGTGAAACAGTTTCTTTAACATCTACCCAGAATATTCCCTAATTCAGACACCAATTGTCATCTCTCCTTTGTCTAAAAGATTCCAGTGTCTTAGGGAAAGCATAGACAACTTCCCAGATCAAGCATTACACTCTTACGCTTAATTTGGGCCGCATTTTCATGTTTTGTGCTCAGCTTTCTTATTGAGATGGATCATCTGAAAAATAGGTCAGACGTCATTTCTTAAAGCAATTCAAATAACATTTTTAAAATGTTGATACATCTCCTGTGTTTCAAATAGATTTTTCAAAAATCAACCTATTTTCTCCCTCCCCTTCTTCCTATTACAGTGGTCTGTATCTCCTATCATAGTCCTCTCTATTCTTCTTCTTCCCCAGCTTCTTTTCTTCTACTCCACCTCTAAATATCTGTCTTTATTTCTCCATTTTGAAATTTCAGGTTTAAGATGTTTCAATATACGCTATGTAAGGAAAAAGTCTTTTTATGTTTGAATTTTTTGTGGGACAAATATTCCAATATTAATTTTTCACTTTTTGTCCCGGTGCATGCAACACATATTTAAAGGTATCAGCAAAGAAGTTTTACCAGGCCTTCTGAGGTAGTGGATCTGGGACAATGATCAGATACAGTATCCTATTAATCCTCCTACTGCATACTGCATACTAATATACAAAAAAAAAAAAAAAGGTTTTTTTTATTGGTGATTATTATTTATTGTAGCTGTTTCATTACTTGTGCTTTTCTGAAGGATAACTTACAAATACTATGCAAAGCATCATTTCATGAAAGATATTTTCTCTTGACAAAAGTGATTCTGAATTACAAGAAAATTAAAGCCAATATGATCTTCCTGGGCAATATTTTAAGGGCAAAATTATCGAATATAGAAATGTGGAATATGTGGCCTTAACTTATAAATAAAGCAAACAATTAAGACAATTCCAAATAATTCTTATTGCTATAAATTTTAACCATAAGGAAACTATTGCTATTGCTTTCTTTTCACTGGATCTGTTGTGAAGTAACTGGTAACATGGCAAACTGCAGTGTTTAAGGAAATATCATTTCCTTGTGAGTTATAGTGCTGGATATTATGAAGGAAAACAGAACTCTAGAGGAATTGCTTCACATGTACTTCTTGAAATGGACTGCTATTCTCAAAACAATATTGACAGCAAATATGCTGCATGCGATAAATAAAAAATAACCTATAAATATTGTTCCTTACTGGAGTAAGATAATCTTAGAGAAATGAAGGGAATCAATTAGTGAAGTATGCTGGACTGGAGAACTTTGGGAGTTGAAGTGTGTTTTCTGTGTTTTAAAAGAGCGACACAGAATTGTTGTTTCCTAAAGTTTATAACAACTGCAAAGGAGCAAACTGAGTTTAGGATTTTTCTAAACGTGAGTTTTAGCTTAATCCATTGATGGAACATGAGGATATCATTGCAATTTCAACCAAGTCGTTTGTAGTTTCAAGCTATTTCAACAGCATGTTTAAGATTTGACCTAAGTTTCTGATTCTGAAGATATTACCAAATACTAAGTGACATATTGTGTCCTCTTACTCTGCTAGATTCTGATGTGGCAGTTCAGTACAAATAGGAGTCCTGTAACAGTTTGTGTAGTTCTTGAATTGTTAGAACTGAACTTTTAATTCTCTGGTAAGTATTAAAATTGCTGACTCTATCTGCACATTATTACCATTTTAAACAAAAATCTAATTCACATCCTTGTTTCTTGCTAGTTGCTTGAGGTGTCCAAATAAAGATTTTATTCTTTTATTTTTATTTTTATTTATTTTTTTCCCCAAAATCTGTGTATTACAGAATGTAACAATTTCACTGTGTTTAACTTAGGGCTAGATTCTGTAATTTTTAGACAAATGTGTTAAGGTTTTTTGTATAAAGCTTAAGTTAAATCCTTGCTCCAGAGTCATTCTGAAAGTCCTGCTGTAACTTTCCAGAGTCAAATTAGGGCTGAGTTTTGGGGAAACTGTAGTAGAAAAAAAAAGGATGTGTTGAATACATTCCAGTTGTATGTGTAGCTGCAGTGCCTAAAGTCACTAAATGTCACAGTTGTTGATCCAGTAAGTCAATTCCATTCATCTGAATATTTTTCTTTATAGAAGAAGCAGTTAGACAAATCAGAAAAATTCAAGGTTGAAATTCAAAGTCAAAATGCTAGAGGAACACAGTTCTTCTATCTGATATCCACCTGAAGGCATTTATTTAAAGAGTTTTCCACTTTCATGATTCCTAGCTGCTCAATAGACCCGTCAAGATCTTGAGAAACCAGTCCAACTGCTGGCTGTTTTTAAGGAGAGCTATCAACTTTCATATAATACTTAATGGCAAGGCTGAATTCTGAATGGAAGTGGATCAGCCAGCTGCCATCAGAACTGCTTGGTAGGGAAAATGACTGTTCTGATGCTAAGAGATTTCTTTAAATCCCTGGATGACTTTTGTTGGAAGAAATGGAGGTAGAAATTTCAGGCAAGAAAAAATAAAACTGAGCCAGCCAGATGAAATTTAAACAATGAACCTTGGCAAGCCAACTCTGAAAATATGGAGGGTTCCAAGTTTATGACAACCAGGTTTTTGCAGGTTTCCTGTTTTGCTCCTGGAGGTTTATACAGACAGGGTGCTGCTTTGCAAGCACTCAAGATAAACGTGAAACAGTCCTTAGGAGTGACCCAGTACAATGATGTAGCAGTATGCAATTTAAAATCACCGAGGATTATGCTCTATTTCAGAGTAAAAATAACTGGAGTCCGTACAGCACTCCAAAGCATTTCACTGCCAAGCCAACCAAATATTTTGAATGCAATATTATAAGGAAGAGAAACCTTGAGTCACTACCAGGTACACAGTACTGCTGTTGGTGGAACCCAGGTATATAGCAGAGGTAGCTGCTACTAGATCAGCTGTTGCAGAGCACATTCCTACTAAAGTCTCAGAGGGCCTACATTTAGACTGTTCTCAGGGAGGGATGCTACTGATTGATCCACAAGCTTGAGATAGAACTGTCTGATCACAGCTGTCAGGAATGCAGGCCAAAGAATACATTGAATTAAATTCATTTTAATTTTATATATGACTATATTTTCAAAAGTGTTTAACAGACTATATCACCCACTGAGAATCGTAAAACCTTTTGGGAGATGAGAGCTCTTGAAAGTCTGGCCGGATGTGCCTTTACAAAAGTAATCTCTAAAGTTTCTCTTTTTAAGGACTGAAAGAATGAACTCTTCTCAAATGAGCAATTTTTAGGATGTCTTGGCCTTTATTTTGTCTGGCCAGTGCTCCTCTCTGTAGAAACTAAAGAATGAGGGAAGTCTGTGTTTTCTCAGTGCCTTAGATACCTTATAAAAATAACAGAAAAATATTTCCAACCTAGAGAGATCCAACCTAGGGGGCACTGCCTGCTATTCTTTGACCACAGATAATTTAGGGAGAAAGCAGTAAGTAGGCATACTAACATTCCACTTGAATTTGCAGAAATCTATGAGATATAATGTGAGATGCTGTCCTCCAGCATTATTAGTCATGCTACTTTTTTTGTTTTGTTTTGTTTTGTTTTCAGCTCTTGCTTTGAGTGTTTGGTGGACAGAAATTGCAAGTGATTAAAGTGGCTGCTTTTATAAATACTGTCACAGGGTAAACGTCCCATTATTTTAAAAATGAGTATAGTTATCAGTTGACAATAGAGTTAAGGAAGAAAATGCAGCTGTGACTAAGCTGGCTGGGTCCGGTGTACAACTATAAAATACTGTCACAGGGTAAACGTCCCATTATTTTAAAAATGAGTATAGTTATCAGTTGACAATAGAGTTAAGGAAGAAAATGCAGCTGTGACTAAGCTGGCTGGGTCCGGTGTACAACATTATGGTGAGACAGAGCAGTAAAATGCCAAGCAGGAGGCAGGTACAAAGGAAGAGTAAGCTCCCAGTGGGAAACACTTAGGCTTTAACACATTCCGGTCAAAACTGCATTGATGGTGCATTGCTTACATGACGTTCTATGCTTAAGAAGGGTAATTGTCATAGGCAGCTCCCTTCTGAGAGGAACAGAGGGCCCAATATATTGATCAGACTCTACTTGTAGACAATTGTGCTGCCTCCCTGGGACCTTGGTGGTTAGCTGATGGAGCAAAAGTACAAGTGGTGTTTTCCTCTATGCCTTTAGCAACAACGAGGGATATTGAGAGAACCAGGAAAACCCATGTGATAAAAATGTGGCTAAGAGGCTGGTGCCATTGCAGGAATTTTGGCTTTTTTGACCAAGGAGTGATTTACTCAGCACCAGGCCTGATGCCTGCAGATGAGTCTCACCTGTCTCAAAGGAGGAAACTGATTCTAGCTGAGGAGCTGGCAGGGCAATTTCATAGAATCATAGAATCATAGAATGGCCTGGGTTGAAAAGGACCACAATGATCATCAAGTTTCAACCCCACTGCTATGTGCAGGGTCACCAACCATGAGACCAGGCTGCCCAGAGCCACATCCAGCCTGGCCTTGAATGCTTCCAGTGATGGGGCATCCACAACCTTCTTGGGCAACCTGTTCCAGTGTGTCACCACCCTCTGTGTGAAAAACTTCTTCCTAATATCCAACCTAAACCTCCCCTGTCCCAGTTTAAAACCATTCCCCCTTGTACTCTCACTATCCACCCTCATAAACAGCCATTCCCCCTCCTGTTTATATGCTTCCTTCAAGTACTGGAAGGCCACAATGAGGTCTCCCCAGAGCCTTCTCTTCTCCAAACTAAACAAGCCCAGTTCCCTCAACCTTTCCTCACAGGAGAGGTGTTCCATCCCTCTGATCATCTTAATGGCCCTCCTCTGGACCCACTCCAAGAGTTCCATGCCCTTTCTGTATTGGGGCCCCAGGCCTGGACTCAGTACCCCAGATGGGGCCTTGCAAGAGCCGAGTAGAGGGAGACAATCACCTCCCTCTCCCTGCTGGCCACCCCTTTTTTGATGTAGCCCAGAACACAGTTGGTCTTCCATGCTGCAAGTGCACACTGCTGGCTCATGTCCAGCTTCTTGTCTACCAGGACCCCCAGGTCTTTCTCCGCAGGGCTGCTCCCAAGGAGATCTTTCCCCAGTTTGTATAAATACCTGGGATTGCCCCAACCCAAGTGCAGCACCCTACACTTGGCCTTGTTGAACCTCATTAGGTTTTCATGGGCCCACTTCTCCAGCCTGTCCAGGTCCCTCTGGATGGCTTCCCTTCCTTCCAACATATTGACTGCACCACTCAGCATGGTGTCATCCACAAACTTGCTGAGGGTGCACTCAATGCCATCGTCTATGTCATCGATAAAGATGTTGAAGAGCACTGGTCCCAGGACCCCTGAGGGACACCGCTTGTGACCGGCCTCCACCCTGACACAGAACCATTGATCACAACCCTTTGGCTGCATCCAGCCAGTCAATTCCTAATCCACTGAACAATCCATCCTTCAAATCCACACTTCTCCAATTTAGAGAGAAGGATGTGGTGAGGGACCATGTCAAAAGCCTTGCAGAAGTCCAGGTAGATGACATCCCCCACCCTTATCCCATCCACCAAAGCCATCATTCCATCATAGAATGCCACCAGATTGGTCAGGCACGATATGCCCTTGGTGAAACCATGCTGGCTGTCCTGAATGACCTCTTTATCTCATATGTGCCTTAACATAGCTTCTAGGAGGATCTGCTCCATGATCTTCCCAGACACAGAGGTGAGGCTCACCGGTCTATAGTTCCCTGGGTCTTCCTTTCTCCCTTTCTTAAAAATGGGGTAACGTTTCCCTTTTTCCAGTCACTGGGGACTTCACCAGACAACCATGATTTTTCAAATATGATGGAGAGTGGCTCGGCAACCACATCAGCCATCTCTTTCAGAACCCTATTTGAGAGGGCTTTAAACTAGGTATGAAGGGGGAAGGGGATAAAATGAGGCCTGCTGGGGAAGAGTCTGAGAGAATAAGGCTAGAGCTGAAGGTGAGGCAAATGGCTTAGCTGAGGTGGATTTGTGCCAAGGCATGCAGCATGGGCAACAAATTGAAGGAGCTGGAAGCCACCATATGGCAGGCAAACTATGACTTAGTTACCTTTACTGAAACATGTTGAGATCTCTCCCAAACTGGAATGCTGTGATGGATGGCTACAAGATGTTCAGAAGAGATAGATGGGAAGTGTTGATCTGTGTGAGGGTAGGAAGGCCCTTCAGAGAGATTTGGATAGGCTGGATCAATAGGCTGAGGCCAAAGGCTTCAACAGGACCAAGTGGTGGTCCTTAAGCTTTGGTCACAGAAACCCCAGGCTTCAGCTGTGTGACCGGAAGGGTGGATCCTAGCTCCACCTCTCTTAGACCTCATTTAAGGGTTGATTGCCCCTGGGGAAGGATCTTTGATAGGAGATCCTTTCCTTGTGGAGTCTTTCCTGCAAGCCTAGATCTTTGGAGGTGGGTGAGCACTTTTTTTTTTTTTTTTTCCTTTGTAATACCATTCTATCTGCACTAGTTCGTTTGTTGTTATGCTTCTCTATCACCTTTCCACTGTGCTGATCTTTTTGATTGTAACACAAATGCATAATACAGTTGGTATTATTATTACAATAACAATTATAGTAATTGGCTGACAAATTGAGCTCAAAGGGTAGAATTAAATGGGATTATATTGGTTGGTGACCTTTCAAAACTGGAATTCCCCAGGGTTCTATCTTGGAGCCACTTCTCTTGAATGTTTTTATAAAATTAATGCATAATTTATGTCAGGTTGGAAGTTAGAAAAACATTCTTCTCTGATTGTGTGGTTGAGCATCAGATCATGTTCCCTAGTGCAGTGATAGCAGCAGCAGGTAGGCTGCAGTTTGAGACGTTTTTGGAAAACGCTCTCAGGCAGTTTGAATTTTGACTGGTGCTGTGGGTAGACTTGATGGTCCTTTTGTGTTCCTTCTAACTCTATCTATTCTATGCTTCTATGAATATAGGTATGATAAATATATACAAGGTCTTTATTTTGCCATAGTATGAAGTTGACTTTTTAATACGTTTCTCAAACTTCTCTATACAAATACAGTCAAATTCTCTGAGGTGATACAGAGGCTACATTTTTATTCTGATAAAAATTGACCAACAATTTCTGAGAAGATAAGACTGTATTTGCAAAAGCTGGATTTTTGCTCAGTATGTTGGTATTGTATGTACATGATTCTGGGAAAAAGTTTTTAGTTCTCCACACCTCCTTCTTTCTCACTTTATCATACAGACTTTCTAAGGCAAACAAACATCATGAAACAATTGACATATCTGAAAATGGCATTACCTAATGCCTCATTTACATCCAGATAAAAGTATCAAAATTAATGTTGTTCAGGGCCATGCTGTATCCACCTTTGTAAAACCTTTCTTGTCAAAGGCAAGAAAGTCTTCCATAAATCTGCAAGGAATGCAACGATATGGTACTACACCAGTGAGATTTGACCAGGGTTTCATGTAGGAGACTTTAGTTTTCAACTCATTTCCTCATCTCTTCTTGAACTATTTGTTTCACCAGCAGCTGTTGATTAGGTGGAAAGCATTCAATGCAGTACACAATAAAGCATTGACAGTAATTATTTCAAACCTTATTTGCAGGATCAGATAAACTGAAATAGTTTATTATGTGTTCAATGCCAGTGGGTAGGTACTATGTGGAAGCTTCCATTACCAGTTAAAGTAATTTTCCATAGTACTGTATGGCATGAATAAGCATTAACAGTAGGGTATTCACAGACATGAAAATCCAGAGTTTTGCCTACAGCATTTCCCTTCTACAGACACCTGTTGTTTCAGTGTTGGAAGAACAATGATAACGGATCTTTTCCAAAAAATAGTAGAACTGAAGCCCAACTACACTGGAAAATGTGGTTTAATTAACATGTATGTATTTAAGTTTTGATTTTAGTGAAACGTCTTAGTTCAACTTTTAGAGAGTAAGGAGTTTCCAAGTTCTGTTATTAAATGTATTTTTCCCTTTAAAAGGTTTTTAAAGAATTGAATAAATAAAAAATATTCTAGGTTGTTGACATAGGACTTATGGTTCATGGTAATTAAAAACACTTGAAGACAAACATTTTAACTTTATGTTCTAATTTGGGTCATATCTCCCTTTATTTCTTTTTCCTGAAATATTATGTTTTTCACTGGAGAAAGCAAAAGTAATGTTTTGCTATTCTTAACCTTTAAGTGCCTATGATGCCTAGCTTTTCATTTGCACCTCTTCAGAACAGATCTTCTGACTACTTTTTTAGAGTGAAATTAACACCTTGGTGTTTCTCCTTTGTTCTTCATACCACTATGAGCTTAACTGAGAAGAAAGGTAGTAGCTTTGGTACCATCACTAATTTATTCTAACAGACTTTGGAAGTAAACCAAACATTTTATAGAACCGCAAGTTGAAATACCATCCCTACCAGTGAGAGATTCCAGTCTAAGATGAATACTTGAAGAGAGTCGGTGAATAACATGGCAATGTGAAGAGACGAGTGAGAATAAATAGAAGTAGAATGACTATGTGTCATAGTGAAATGAGTGGTTCTGTGGACATAGTAGGAATAATGGACAAAAGAGAGAGCAAACACAGACACTTTCAAAAAGACAGGCAGAAAGTGATGTCAAAAAAGTAGGATTTGACAAGAATTAGATGAACGCTGTATGTTCTTTAAGGTGAAGCCACACACATAGAGTGCTTGAAGAAATCAGACTAGAAGAAGAATGCTATGAATGAGGTAGCTGAAGTTAATAGATTTTTCTGAGAGCATCAATGTATGGATGCCAACTTCTGACTCTAGAGAATTCTCCATCTGAGAGTTAGAGCAAAGGAAATATCTGCAGTTGCCTTCCCTCTGTAAAAATTAAAACAAGAATGGAAAAAATATGGATTCTAGAAATTCTGTGATAATGATGCCTTAATATTTCTGGATTATTTCTAGAGTAGCAGAAATCCACAGGGTTAGGAATCATGTTAGGGTTTCTTTTTAATTGCTAGGTAACTTACCACCCACTCATTGTCCCCATTTAGAAGACATTCTAAATTCAAGGGTTGACAATCTGTACTGAGTAGCATCTTTGAATAACTTGTTTTGCATGTAGAATAGCCACCTGGCATCCCTGGAGGTACTGACAATAGGATAATTCAGCAAAAGAGAAAGGGGTAGATGCAGATGATGCTAGTGTAATTTATCTGAAGAGCATTTACCTTAAACGTGTCAGCTTCCATGTTTCAGATTAATAGTAAGAAAGTGGGAGCTAAATAATTTGGTGGGCCTCCTGCTGCCCAATGAAGCTCTTCTGTGCCAAAATAAATATTAAACAGAAATCCCAATAAAAGAAAACACATTTTCTTGATAAACCTGCACATTTAGTCAAACAACATAAAGGACTTTGGATGCTTATATCTGTTGCTAATTTGTTCATTCTTAGTTAGACTTAAATGGCATTGCTTTATTACTGAAAGAATAGGTGATGCATTTTCAATACTTCTGTCTGCCCTTGGTGGGTTTTAACAGTTTCAGGCCAACGAGCTATGTATATAAAATAATAGTAGCATAATTGAACAAAAGAAAAAAAGAAAAGTAAGAGAACATAGTCTGTCTTCACAGGGAACTTTACTTTAATTCCATCAGTTGATGGCCCTATTCATTGCAGAGTAGTTGGACCTTTAAAGGTCCCTTCCATCACAATGATTTAGCCTTAGTTATCAATCTTATTTGGGGAAAGGATGTATTATCTTGCATAAATGTACAGAGAACAAGCTCCCAAAGTCCAAAGGAGTACATTTGCAACATGAAACCAGAGCTCACTCATTTAACAATAATTCACATGTCTGTGCATATGTATTTATTTTTTGGAGCTTAATGGGAATCATTTGTGCTTATAAACCCTCAAGGTGAGTACCATCTTCCTCAGCAGCTCTCTCCAGTGGTTCCTAAGGAGTCATGAGCTAGTGAAAAACTATAGTATTATGGGAGAATTTAGCTCCACCAGAGGGCAAAGATAGAGCAGAAGCTTACTCAACAAACACATCTCCTTAAACTGGAGTGGATAGGTGAGATATCAGACATTGCCAGATAACACATTTTTGTGAGCTTGCTGATTGGGTAGACTGTTTTGGGTTGATGTTACTAGCTCCAAACTTCTGGGTTGTCATATCTGTGCTGCAGGTTTGAAGCTCTGAGGTCTCTGAGCAATCATTTCATTGGTGGAGTGGTGTCTAGGTTGCAAGGATTTTTAGAATTAGCACTTGTAGTTTTTGGCCTGATATTGAGTGACAGGATTCTTTAGGTCAGGTTGATTCGGAACCTCAATTTATTTGAAGGTATTTTTACTTGACAGTAACATCCACAGGTCAACTTTTCCTGCTTTCTCTGTTTGTGTCGTATCTTTGTTGGCATAGAAAGCCACATTTGCCAAGCAGAGAGAGGTTAAGGGGCGGGCCACTATTGTGTTTCCTGTGTCTTCCTGTAAATATAGATTTCCCTGGGAACATACTGGCTAGCTGTGTTGTTGGGTTGCCTTGACATGGAAGAGTGATCCCATATTTGTGAGGTGGTACCTCAGCCAGTCTCTAGTTCCTTGGCTTCATTCCAGAGCTCTGGTTGCTGTGAAGTGACTGGTCTGGTATATCTGATTTTCCTGGTTATATTCTGGGTGTAGATCTCCATGAGGTAATCATCATACAACAAATACCCTCTTTCACTTTATAAGGAGCATCTCTTCAGTGGGTATTATTGTCCTGAAATGCAGAATGTGAAATTTATCAGCATTTGAATTTTTTTTGAAGAACAAGCAAAAGAAACAAACTACTCAGAATTATTTTTTCTAAGACTACAAAGGTCATAGGCATCACAGAAAAAAAGCATCTGAGAAAGCATCTAGTTCTGTTCTTGTGATCCAAAGCTACACTCCATGTCAAATTTACTAGATGTTTCTTTAACCTCTTACTAAAAAATCTTCAGTGATGAAGATAGGAACTTGTCCCAGGCCTTATTTATGCCTGCTTGAAGGACTGAAGGGTTTACTGTTCAAATAATTTTCATAGAATCATAGAATTACTCAGGTTGGAAAGGACCTCAAAGATCATCAAGTCCAACCGCAGCCTAACCATTGCACCCTAACTCTAACAACCCTCCACTAAATTGTGTCTCTGAGCACCACATCCAAATGGCTCTTAAACACACCCAGGGATGGTGACTCAACCACCTCCCTGGGGAGCCTATTCCAGTGCTTAACCACCCTTTCTATAAAGAAGTGTTTCCTAATGTCCAACCTAAACTTGCCTTGGTGCAACTTGAGGCCATTTCCCCTCGTCACCTGTCACCAATGAGAAGAGACCTACCCCATTCTCACTGTAAACACCTTTCAGGTACTGGAAGAGAGTAATAAGGTCTCCCCTCAGCCTCCTCTTCCTCAGACTAAACAGCCCCAGCTCCCTCAGCCTCTCCTCATAGGGCTGATTTTCCAAGCCCTTCACTAGCTTTGTTGCCCTTCTCTGGACCTGCTCCAGTACCTCCATGTCCTTCTTATACTGAGGTGCCCAAAACTGAGCACAGTACGCAAGGTGAGGCCTCACCAATGCCGAGTATGGGGGCAGGATGACTTCCCTAGTCCTGCTCACCACACCGTTCCTGATACAAGCCAGGATGCCATCGGCCTTCTTGATCACCTGGGCACACTGCTGGCTCATATTCAGCCGGCTGTCCAACAGTACACCAAGGTCCCTTTCCATCAGTCAACTTTCCAGCCACTCCTCCTCAAGCCTGTAGGGTTGCCTGGAGTTGTTGTGACCAAAATGCAGGACCTGACGCTTGGCCCTGTTGGAACTCATACAGTTAACCTTGGCCCATAGATCCAGTCTATCCAGGTCCCTCTGTAGTGCCCTTCTCCCCTCAGGCAGATCAACCCTCCCTCCCAGCTTAGTGTTGTCTGCAAACTTACTGAGGGTGCACTCAATCCCCTCATCGAGATCATCAATGAAGATATTAAACAGAAGTGGCCCCAGCACTGAGCCTTGGGGGACATCACTCGTGACCGGCTGCCAGCTGGATTCAACTCCATTGACCTCGACTCTTTGGGCCTGGCCATCCAGCCAGTGCTTCACCCAGCGGAGTGTACACCCATCCAGACCATGGGCAGCCAGCTTCTCCACGAAAATGTTATGGGAGACAGTGTCAAAGGCCTTACTGAAGTCCAGGTAGACCACATCGACAGCCTGACCCTCATCCACTAAGTGGGTCACCTTGTCCTGGTAGTAATTTAAGCCTCCACTTTTTTTTTTGTCTGTATTAACAGTGAGCTGTTTTTCTTTCATTATATTGATAGCTATTTTAAAAACACTTTTTGTTTTAAATTTTGATAAAATCTGTTTTATATATTATATATCTATTAACCTATATATCTATTTTATAACTCCTGCAACATTATTTGTAACAACAGTTTGAAGCAGAACAAATAGATTACAGATAAGTACACAGCCTTGAATTCAACAATGCAAATAATGGAGAATTCCTCAGTATTTCTAGGGTACAAATAATCTTCCCTCTTTCTCTTTTCTCTGCAGGTGTATCAGTGAGTAATGCATATTCTCACAAGGGTAAAAACAAACAAACAAATTCAAAAAACAAACAAAAAACAAATATACCCTTTGACTTGTTCACTTTCTGTGACAACACTGAAAGTTCAGAACATCTGCAGCTTGGCATGGCAACTTTGAGAAAGTGTCTGAAAGGAAAAAGGGTCATCCTAAATCACCTTATTAGATTCAAGACTTCCCAGTGGTCGTCTCAGTGGTATGACTTTCAGAATTATGTTGAATATTGGACAAACTCCTTACTGATCTTTGTTTAGATACTACATGCCAGTTTCATGCATAGATGGTGACTGCTTCCAACTCTTTCATTTTTCTGGTACAGAACTACAGAAATTTACTTTGTTGATATACCTACTCTATTTTTGTCAGCTTTGCTAAATTATGTCCATGAGCACCACATCCAAATGGTTTTTAAACACATCCAGGGATAGTGATTCAACCACCACCCTGGGGAGCATATTCCAGTGCTTAACAACCCTTTCTGTAAAGAAGTTTTTCTTGATATCCAACCTAAACCTCCCCGGCATGACTTGAGGCCATTTTCCCTTGTGTCATCAGTGAGAAGAGATCAACTCTGTTCTCTCTGCAATCACCTTTCAGGTATGTGAAGAGAGTAATAAGGTCTCCCCTCAGCCTCCTCTTCCCCAGACTAAACAGCACCAGTTCCTTTAGTTGTTCCTCTTAGGGCATATTCTCCAAGCCCTTCACAAGCCTTGTTGCCCTTCTTTGGTGTCAGTGGTTTACAGGCTGGTTCTGCGACTAGCGGGGTGGGGGGACCCATGCCCCAGGAAAGGGGAAGAAGGGTAGAGAGACGGGCCTAAAAACAAAACAGTGGCAATGATCTGAGAAGAAACAAACTAATCTGCTAAATAGGATATCAGAATGAAAGCTAACACACTATAATACAATATAGTTAGAATCGAAACTAATAAAATGATTAAAATGAGTGTCCGAAAGCTCAAGGCCTTAGTCTAATGTTTTGATGAGACGACACCTGCAACAGAGACGAGCCAGACAATTGAAAAGGGGGGGGGTTTGCGACTTTGTCAGGAGTTTTATCTCCTCTCTGAAACCAAAGTCCTCTGGGGTGTGTAGTTCTTCTTGTCTTCTGGGACAGGTACTGCAAACTGGAACTCTTTAACTCCCAGTGCACCACATGGTGCTATGATGTGGAATACTGATAACCAAAAATCATAAAACCATTACATTTTTGGACCTGCTCCAGCACCTCAGTGTCTTTTCTGTAGTGAGATGCCTCAAACACAGTATTCAAGGCGGGGCCTCACCAGTGCCAAGTATAGGGGTAGGATTACTTCCCTAGACCTGCTCACCACGCCATTCCTGATACAAGCTGCTATGCCCTTGGCTTTCCTGGCCACCTGTGCACACTGCTGGCTCTTATTGAGCTGACTGTCCATCAGTGCACCAAGGTCCCTTTCTGTCAGCCAGCTTTCCACTACTCCTCCCCAGGCCTGTAGGGTTGCCTTTCAGTAACACTGCCAAATGGGAATATAATTTTGAGGTCTTCTCATCCTAGCTGTCAGATCTGATCACTATTATGTATCTCCTAGCATAACCTAGGTATGTGTTATTTCTGCAGAGAGAAAATATGAAAGTGCTTGTTGGAATATTGCAGATTACCTTTGTTTGAGAAGAACTAGCATGTTTGGGTGTATGTCCACGTTCCATAACTTGGAGTAGAAGACTGATAATATATTTTATCCATGAACTGTTGCTCATATCTTAGTCCTAAATTTAAAAAAGAGTTTTTTTCCAGGTTCTCATAGTATGCATGTGATATATATGCATATGCCAACACGCGTGCAATTATCTATATGTATGTCTGTGTCTATATATGTATACACACTACTTGGCATTTTTGAGAAAGTTAAGGAGAAAGTTGTTAAGTTGAACTAGACTATAAGGACTAGACACTTTTTAAATTATCTTGTCCGTCATTCTGCTAGTTTTTCTGCAGAGAAGAGGCTGGTGTCTTTCACCAGGCTTCTTTGTGCTCCATGACCCTCATCTAACACAGTAACCATTGCATCATATGTCTGTTATTGTGGAAGGGATATAAATATAAGTATCTTGAGGTAAAGGACCTTGGCTGCTTATGCATGCTTCTCCATTTCAGGGCAAGTCTGTAGCCTGTAGAAGAATTTTTTTCCAATATTAGTTAAACCAGATTTATTATCCTTACAGAAAAAAAAAAAAAAAGGTATAGGCATTGGCATACGGTCAGGGTGGCAGCAATTTTACCTTTCCTCTTATCTTTCAATTTGGGGACCCTAGTACAGACTTGCTCAAATTTCTGGAACAGTCCCAGGAATTTCGTTAAACAGTTTTCTACCTGCTGTTGTCACTGTGGGCCGCTGTAAGATTCCAGAAATGTTCATGTGACTTATTTGTACCTCCTTTTCTGAGATCATCCTGGCATACATTTTCTTCAAAAACTGCCTGTACTGCAGATTCCTTCTGGCTCTTAGCTTCTTTTACCCTCTCAATAGCCCTGAAGTATCTGTTTCTCCTTCATCTTAGGTCATACTTAAAGCGTCACTGTAATTTTACTTTGTTTCAGAGTAAGCTCATTTCGTTCCTTGTTTGAGCTTGTAATACACGTGCAATTTTTGGTGTGTGATTCAAATGCAGGACTGTATATGATGCCACTGTTTTTACTATTGGATGTTTATTTTGACATCAGATTTTTTGCACATTTTAAAGCTTTTGTTTCTGCTCAGAAAAATGTAGATATAAAAATGGCATTAACCTTGATTTTTTTGTGTGTGTGTGTGTACTTACAGATGAACTTCTGCATTTTGTTATTGGAAATATAATTCTACAGCTTTACTATTGATTGCTGTGCAAATCTTAGGAAGCCAAAAGAGGTCCTAGATTCTATTCTTCCCTGATCATCTTTTACTAAATTTCAGTCAATTACTGCAGTTCTATGTCTCAGTTTGGCCTGGTTTGACCTAGTTCAATGACAAGGAGGTGAAGGGACTCACAGACCCATACTCTGGGAAAGGTGGTATGGGTGAGGAAAAGGTAGGGAGATGGGCCTGGACAGAGGACAATGACAGCAACTAGCTAAGGGAAAATGTAATTTACTAAATATAGTAGTAGAAAGTGAGATAATAAAATATAATGCAATTTGACTATAACTGAAGCTAACAAATAAAATAAAAATGAGGGTTTCTGAAATCAAAGTCCTTACTCTAATGCTGTAGGCAAAACAGCAGGGGAGCAAAGAAAGAAGAGGACAGTCTCGTGACTCCAAGTCAGTTTTATCTTTCCCTCTGAATGAAAAAGAGAAATGGAAAAATGGAGTCTTCTGGGAATTGTAGTTCATTCTTTTCTTCCGAGTCCGGTAGACCGGAAATATCAACAATCCATGAAGCTGCGGCATTAACTGTATAACTCCCAGTACTCTGCATTATGTTATGATGTGGAATTCTAATTTAAAAAACAAAAAAACAAAAAAAAAACAACATGACATATGTAAAACCTAGTGATGTCATCCAGGTTGCTTATGTGCAAATGAGTGAATAGCCTGAACTGCAAAACTAGAGTTTCAGATCAGGAAACAGAAGATATAAAGATGTTGTTTACTCCTTGAAAGCAGGTTAAGCTGGCATTATTGATGGTTAGAAACACCTCCTTTGAGATGTTCTCTTGTGGGAAAATTTGAATAAATAACTGTAATACTTGTGATCTGAGCAAACTGGCTGTGATTTAATTCATGGCGAGACACAGAACTTTCACAGAGCTGCTTGGTGCTGTCCAAGGGTGGTATATTTCTATGCTTCCACATCTAAAAGGCTAATCTGAAGATGCAGATGCCCTGCGCAGATGTGCTGGATCTTTATGAAGTTAGGTAACACATGATGTTATAAACTGGAAATAAACCATCCAGCAAAACTTTGATCGTGGGTGTGTAACGTTCTGGCTTGCTTGTGCCACACTGAGTGAAGAAGAATTGTCTTGGTTGCATAGTTTTGTTCCAAAAGTATAGCCTCCTATTTATTTCCATGGAAATTAAAACAGATACAAAGAATACAACACTAGCTGATAGAGCAAATTCTCAGTACAAAACAATATTTTTCAACACAGTTCTGCATTTCCATTAGTGATAAACAAGAGCCTGCATGTCATGCTCATAAACATCTGCACCAGCAGAAGTGAAGCACTGTCATTGTCACTACTGCTGAAACTCACCACCTACTAGCTCACTCTGGTCACATCCACTACTGGGTTTCCATCAATATGCAGCAAGTGTCTATGAATTTTAGTGACTGTAGCTTTTTATGCATGAAAGAATTCAGTTCCACACCCTTGCTTGCATATGCACTTCAGTGTCAGATGGCATTTTGCCAGATTGACTCTCTGTACACTTGTCACGAAACAATAAATTATAAACAAATATTGGTGGGAACGTCCAACCACTACTGTCATACCATCAACATCTGCCTCTGATTTTGTAGGCTTACATAACAAAATAGGAGGCATTACTTTCAGAGCAGCTCTCATAAAATATATAATGCAGTTAATGTATATAAGTAATATATACTTTTTAATTTTTGGTATTTTTTATTAAAACATGAAAAGGGAGAGCAACAAAATCATAAAACTAGTGGTATATTTGACCTTGTTTTTGTAAAACTAATGCATCAATCTGGTTTGATTGAAGTGGCTGCAATTCTTAGTGAGTTCTTGAGATGTTTGTCAGTGATTTTTGAGGAAATTTGACTCCTCCTGTGCTTCATCCTTGAAAACAGTTGTTCACAAATATGCATACTACCAAAATAAGGCATGCTTGTGAAGTGAGGGATAGTTCTCTCTGCTAAGATAAGGCGTGTAAAAGTCCAGTAGAGAGACATGATCAATTTTTTGAGTTGAACATCTGATTGCAACTCAGTACGTTCCATTTAAACATTTACAGGTCATGTATTTATGTTAACTGAAAATGGAGTGGCAAATATGCTAATTTTTTTTTCACTGTTCACAAGACTGTGTTTAGCCAGTTTATCAAAATGAGTAAACTTATTTGCTGTAAATTGAGCCTGCACAGCACTGTGCCCCATGCTCTGTTTTTAGCGCAGAGAGGGTTAATTGCACACCCATGGTTGACTGTTGCTGAGTTGTGCCTAAGGCTGAGTCAGGCTACTCAGTGGGGTAGAGCCACCACCGTGATGAAACAAGGCAGAGGTCTGGCTGCAGTGTGATCTGTGCCAGGATGCATATAGTCCTTGGGCTCCAGGTTGGATGTGCCTGGCCTAGACGGTGTTTGGTTTAGTTTTCTGATTTTTTTGTATTACATTTTTAAAATTGTAATGAGCAAAAAAGAAAAATAGTTCCAGAAAGGAACATAATCAACATCACATTAAATCAGGAATACATGACTACATCCAAAACAGCTACATACTTGGTATCTTTTTCTTCTAATTCAAGAGTGAAAACAAAATTGTGTTCAAAGAATTTAAAAATGATCTGTTATCTTGTCCTGTTTACCACAGAAACATAATCTCTGTTGAGAACTTTTCTGTCTGCATGTAAACACTTCCATGAAACGTAGTTTCCTTTGGGGAACATGACACAGCATGACAGCTGCCACTGAGACTGTTATTCAGATGATCAGTTTTAGTCTACTATGGCAGTAACTGTATACATTTCTTGAACTGCTCCAAACAGATTCCTTACCTATCTGGCTGAGTTTTCATTAACATCCTAGAAAGCTTTTCTACCTCTAAAATTCAAGAAATGTTCAGTAATGAATGTTAATGATTAAAATGAGATGAGTTTCATAAGAAATAGAATCATAGAATCACAAGGTTGGAAAGGACCTACAAGATCATCTAGACCAACCATCCTCCCATTACACTTGCTACCACAAGCCACTAAGCCATATCTCGTAGCTCCTCATCCAGACACCTCTTGAACACTGCCAGGGATGGCGACTCCACCACCTCCCTGGGCAGGCCATTCCAGTGCCTGACCACTCTCTGAGAGAAAAAGTTTTTCCTTATGTCTAACCTAAATGTCCTCTGGTACAACTTGTGGCCATTTCCTCAGGTCCTGTTTGTTGTCTGGGAGAAGAGGCCAAATGCCTCCTCATCATAACCTTCCTTCAGGAAGTTGTAGAGTGCAATGAGGTCTCCTCTGAGCCTCCTCTTCTCCAGACTGAACAATCCCAGCTCCCTCAGCTGCTCCTCATAAGACTTGTGTTCCAGACCCCTTACCAGTTTTGTTGCCCTTCTCTGGACATGTTCCAGGGTCTCAACATCTTTCTTGTAGTGAGGGACCCAAAACTGAACCTGAGAAAAAAGAATAGTTGATTGCGCAGTTACTTGCATGACTGGGGATGCCAGCCCCCTTGCACTTAGGGCTGCCAGAAGAGACCAAAGGCCCTACATTGAACTGACTATTTTTTTGGTCCTGGAAGAACATACAATGAGTTATGGCATTAGTAACATGGGTGCAGAAACCTCAATTATTGAAGGTGATCTGACTAAATTCCACGGAGATAGGGTGATAACTGGTGGGTTTGGGGGACAGACCAGCCTTGTAACCCAGACATGGTTGAAGCTGGGGGTTGGGCATCTCCTACCCTGGGATTATAAGATGTCTATTCCTCCAGTCCTGGTGTATGTACTGGGCATAGATACACTGTGGAGTCTCTCTCTCCAGATGACTGTGGGAGAGTTCAGAATGAGAGAGGTGCATTAGTATCTGGGCAGTATAGGTGATATTTAGAGACCATGTGAAACACGAGCCTATTCACCTGACAGATTTGCACTGGATTACTAATACTAAACAGTATAGACTCTTGGGGGAGCAGCAGGAAAGTCTCCAGAACAGTATAGGAACTAGAAAAAGTAGAAATCTTAAGACCTGCACATAGCCTGTATAATTCCCACGTGTGGCCAGTATGGAAGTCAGACAGTGTGTGGAGAACGACAGTGGATTACAGAGAATTAAATAAAGTAATGCTGCCCATTCATGCAGCCATACTCAATATTGCCTCCCTGATGGACACTTTGAGTAGGGAGATAGAAGCCTACGACTGCGCCCCAGACTTGGGAAATGCATTCTTCAGTATTCCCATCCATGAAGAATCGCAAGACCAGTTTGCATTTATGTGGGGAGCCAGGCAGTGGACCTTTCAGGTCCTGCTGCAAGGGTATGTGCACTCACCTACTTATTGTCATAACTTAGTGGTGTGTGACCTAGCAGACTGGAATAATCCCAATAACATCAAACAGTACCACTAAATTGATGATCCCATGTTGATGTCTGGATCACTGGAGGCATTAGGAAAGGCAGTAGATTCATTGACTACCTATCTCCAAGAGAAAGGGTGAGCTATAAACCCACAGAAGGCGCAAGAACCAGGTCTATTGGTGAAGTTCCTGGATGTAGTTTGGTCAGGGAAGACCAAAGTACTACCCAGTGAGATAATAGGCAAGGTTCAAGTGCTCCCAGTCTCTACTGCACCAAGCCAGCTGCAAGAGTTTTTGGGTATACTGAGATACTGACGTTACTTTATATTCCACTTAATGGAGCTGCTGAGGCCTTTATACCTACTCACAAAGAAAGGCCAAAAATGGGATAGGGGGAGAACAGAACAAGAGGCATTCCAGCAAGCAAAATTAGCTGTTAAACTAGTCCAGGCACTGGGTATATTCGATCCCACTCTTTCAGCTGAACTAGATGGCCATGTAGCTCAGGATGGGTTCAGCTGGAGCCTATGTCAGAGCCAGAAGTCCACTTGAACTCCACTTGGGTTCTGGTCTTAGGTCTAGCATGGAGCAGAAGAGAGGTATAGTATGACTGGAAAAACAGTTATTGGCTACCTACACTGTATTACAGGCAGTAGAGCCAATAACCCAAACAGCTGAAGTCATAGTTAATATGACCTTGCCAATTCAGGGGTAGGTGAAAGATCTGAACCACCTTTCTAAGACAGGGGTGGCCCAAGCATGGATGGTGGCACAATGGGTCACCTATCTCAGCCAAAGGAGTAGTCTGTCACCATTGAAAGAAGAGCTCCAGAAGATCCTTGTCTCAGTGATGTATCACAGTGATGGGCCAGAAGGGACAATGCTCACTCCCCAGGAGAAGAGTCCTGTTCAGGAAGGGAAATATCTCATTCCTAAAGATGCCTGGTATACAGATGGGTCCAGCAAGGGTAACCTGAGCAAGTGGAGAGCAGTGGCATGCCATTCCTCCACTGAAACAATCAGGTTCGAAGAGGGGGGTGGTCAGAGTTGCCAATGGGAAGAACTGTGAGCCATGTGGATGGTTAAAACCAAGGAACCCAGTGATGGTATCCTGAATATCTGCACAGGTAGCTGGGCTGTGTACCAGAGGTTCACTCTTTGGATTGCACAGTGGGACACCCAGCAATGAACTATTCATGCCTGACCAATCTGGGGCAGAGATATTTGGTTAGACATATGGAATGTTGTTAAACACAGGACCATATGTGTCTACCACATTTGTGGTCACCAACCTCTACAGTGACTGGGAAATAATGAAGCTGGCATTCAGGCTTGAGTTTGATAAATAGAGTCCAAAGTGGTGTGGCCTACTTGCACCTTGGGGGAGATAACTGGAGGTTGAGGGATCGGTAGTCCCCCTGGTAATAGGTATGTGACCTGCAGGCATCGTGGTCAACCATTTGGTTTTCATCACTAAGGAAACCTTAATCATGTCCCTGTGGCAAATCAGGACCCCTCTTTTGGTACCTGATGTGCAGCCTCAGATATCAGGCCAAAGGGTGTAGTACAGATGGCTGGGACATGCCCTGGTGTAAGCTGAAGTGTTGACCCAGGACAGGAATACGGCCTGTATCTTGCTGTGGAGGGTGGACCTATGTCTTTTGTGTACCTCTGAAACATCTATGCTACTCCCTGTGAGTCTCTTTGAGTCCACAGGATCACCAGGAGGAGTAATGTGGCATCAAGATGCTCCAGTGTCACTGTAAGATCTGCGTGACAGCCGGGGGTGGTCTGTATGAGACTCTTGAACCTTCCCTGGTCCAAGCAACTATGTGCCTCCAGGAGAACCACTGAGTACTGGCCCATGAAGGAACATAATCTTCAACCATGAACCAATCATAAATTGTTTCATATTTTGTCAAGCTACATTGTGATGGGCAAATTGTACAAGCGTTCTGGTGTAGTGGATCACCATAATGGAAAGGGCTGACCTTCAACCTGCTCAATCATTGGTTCATGTCATGAAGGGGTGGAGTGTACTGGAAATACTAAGTCACAGCTTGAAACAGTGACTGAGCACTTGGTGGGAAGATAGGGCTGCCCCAAGATGCATGGGAATGACTGGAAGGGGTGGAGTCAGGATCCACCCCTTCCCAGACCTCATTTAAGGATTGGCAGCAGGGGCAAGGGTATTTCACTGGGGATTCCTATGTACCTGTGGTCTTCTGAAGGTAAGCAGGTTCTTTCTTTTGTTTCTGTGCCCTTGGCTGTTGCATTTGAGCAAGTCCACACTTGCTTCAACCTGCTCTGCTGTCATAGCGCTTTCTATCACGCTGCAGTGTTACAATGTGGGTTTTTTTTTTTTGTTTTTGTTTTTTTAACTTCTCTGGCTAGCTGTCATGGTGTTGTGGTTTATTATTGGCATTCCACATTATAACATTATGCAGTGCACTGGGAGTTAGAGTTAATCCTGCAGCTCTGGTCCTGGAAGAGAAGAACAAACCACTATTCCCAGAAGACTTTTTTTTTTTTTTTTTTAATAATCTTTTGGGGAGAGAAAAAGATAAAACTGACTTGCAGTCACAAAACTACCTCTTTTCTTACTCTGACTTGCCAGGGAGCACTTTAGTTTTCAGGAAACTCTCTCACTTGTTTTATTAGCTTTAATCACAACTAACTCATGTTTCTGCTATTGTAGTTAGTAAACTAAGTTTGTTTTCCTCCCCAGATTGTTTCCTTTCCACCTTTCTTGCGCCAGCAGGCCTGCTAGCACCCCGTCACAGACACAGATCTGGAGATAAAACTGTGACAGTAGCTGTTTTGCTTCTTTAAATGTTTCTTTCCTAATGAAAATATTAGGCATGGTCTCCTTCAGCCTTTCTTGAAGCATAGCAACTTAGAACTTGTCTATGTCTCTTCTAGTTACAGAGTTGTGCATGCCAGAATGAACTGAAATGTGCTTTCCCTGAACTATTTTTAAAGCAGCCTTCTAGCTAAATGGTAGACTCCATTAATGTGTTTCATACATTGTGCTGCTTCTGTTTGGAGTTGCTAAGATCCTATCCTGACAGTATCCTCCCAAAGGAGACGTTTAACTTGTCTGAATTGTTGATCTGAGAAGTGGGGGTGCTGAGTAACGCTTCTTCTGACAGTGCTTGAGGTATCAGCAGAATGGCAATGGTTGTGTAACTAGGACCCGGTGGATGGAAAACTTAATGTGAGCCAGCACTGTGTTGCTGCAGACTGCAAGGCTAATAATATCCTGGGCTACATCAGAACAGGGGTAGCCAGCAGGGCAAGGTAGGTGATTGTCCTCCTCTGCTCTGCCCTTGTGAGGCCCCATCTGAAGAACTATATCCGAGTCTGGGGTCTCCAGCACAGGAAAAGTCAAACTTTTGGAGAAAGCCCAGAGGAGGGCCACATATATGATCAGAGGGTTGGAGCACCTCTCCCCTGAAGACAGGCTGAAGGAGCAGGGCTTCTTCAGTCTGGAGAAGAGAAGACTTTGAGGTGATCTCATTATGGCCTTCTAAAATTAAAAAGGGAGATTAGATTATAAACAGGACGGAAATAAATCTTTAATGCAGGTAAATAGTGGTAAGAAAAAGGGGAATGGTTTAAAATGAAGGGAGGGAAGATTCAGATTAGACGTCAGGGGAAAATTTTTCAGAGAGGTGAGTGGAGAGGTGCTGCAACAGGTTGGCTAGAGGGGTTGTGGATGACCTGTCCCTGAAGGTGTTCAAGGCCAGGTTGGATGAGGGCCTGGTGTGTTAGTAACTGTTGACTATCACCCTTTCAACAGTAATGTTTTCTTCAGGTGTTCTGGTTCTAGGAGAAAAACAATGCTGATAACACACTGATGTTTATAGTTACTGCTAAGTAGTGTTGTACAGAATCAAGGCTGTTCTTGGCAAAGGGCCTAAGGAGCTGGGAGGGAACAACATTGGGATAGCTGACTTAAACTGGCCAAAGGCATATTCTGCACTGTAAAATATCATGAAGAAAGAGTTTTGAAAGTGGTGGGAGTTCATCTTGCTCTCTTCCACTGCTTGGGGGACTAGTTGAGCACTGGTCAGGGGGTGGTGAGCAATTGCTTCTACGTCACTTATTATATACATTCATAGATATATTTGTACAGACATAACTACTATCCTTTTCCTTTTCTCTATTTTAGAAAATAGTTTTATCTCAACCCGTGAGTTCTACTTTGTTTTTTAGCAATTCTCTCTCCCATCCCACTGGGATTCTATGCTCCTATGATCTTCAGACTAATTCTACATCTCAGAAAATTCTCTAAAATGAGTTCACTTCTATGATTCGAGTATATACTCTATTACTGTTGGTACTTTAGGAAAGATTTTTATGAAGATGTTATACTTTTCTATTTTTATTTTTATCTGAGGAAAATCATATCTTAAAAATGGCTTATTTTAAAACTTTTGAGCTCAGTTCTAATCTGATATAAATTCATTTAAATTTCAAACTAACTCTGGGCTAACTCCCGTGTAAGTGAAGTACTCATCCATGGGATTGCATTTCAATGAACCACCACTGCAAACAGCAATGGGCTCTGAATCTTTAGTTAACTTGTTTAGTTAAGTTTTAGTTTATCTTAAAATAACCACCTTATTATTTTACATAGATTTAAGAGGAGGAAATCATATTTCCTATTTTCATACCTCTTTTTTTTAGAGGAGATGGACTTGAGTTTGGGGAAAGTAAAAGCATGCAATATTTTACTGATCACAGATACTTTAAATTATTCAATAATGAGAGAGAAGAAGAAAACAAAGTTGGCTGCGAAATTTAAAGAGGAGGTTTGCCTTTGTAATTCCTCTGTTCTATAATCCAAGTACTCAAAGAATGATTAGGATATCATTACAAGAATTAACTTACTGGCCACATATAGTTAATAAGGCCATTAGACAGAAAATCTGGGTTCAGTGATAAATAGCATTCTTTTCATGATTTCTCCTGAATTTTTGCAAGAAGCAATTTAAAGTGAGTGGTTGAACCTTACTGTGACTAAAAGTAAATTAAAGTGAATTTCAGGTTCTAATCCTGACGTGATTAAATGTAGAAATACCTGGCTATTTTTTTTGTAAATATTATAAACCTAGTTACATGTGACTTTTTACATTCTGATTTCTCAGGTATCTTTTGTATAGTCTTTCTTAAACTTTTCCAATCTTTTCTTCCTCAACATAATGTCTGCTTTAAAAATATTGGACTAAATCTTCTAAGTCTTATAATCAACTTCTGTTCTAGAACAGGAGAAGGGAAAGTAAGAATATTTTTCACTGATAGATTTGTGGACTCTAATATTTGCTTTTGCACAGTTCTGTAATGCCTATTTTGTGTTTTGTCACAGGATGGAGAAGACAAGTTGACTTGGAATGACCGTATGCCTGGATATGCAGTAAATTTTGGACTGATTTTATTTATGGTAATATAATCTATTTCTCCAAACTTATTAGGTGTGAGAAACTTAGTGATGAGTATCTTAGATGGAAACCTGAGTAATACTCTCAAAAATGCTAAAATATGCAGACAGCTAGGGTAATGACCTACAGTTGATGAGAAACACATGTCCTACTAGGCAAATTCATAGAGCTTAAAATATGTCTCCAGCTTTATCCTTTTTTTTTTTCCTCCAAATGCTGCTTATGAGAGGATGACATGCTGTAATGACAGCAGCTTGTTGCTAGATGCCATCTCTCCACAGGGCTTCTACTCCATCCTCCATTATCTGAAAAAATGAAATCCACTGTGTATTTCCTTGAATGCATGGAATTCAGTGTGTTCTAATATTAAGAAACTTGAAGCCTACTGAACAGGTGAAGTATAGGATAAATAAATATGCTGCTGAGAAACATTTGTCCAATACACATGCTGATGGACTATATTGTAGTTGTGGAAGACCATGGTATACAATCCTCACCTGGGAACAAGAATAAGGTGTACAGGTCCATAACTGTAAAGTATGGACACTGATTCTAGAGAAATTCTGTAGCAGATTGTGTAATGAAACTGCTAGATTTTGTGAAGAGAAATATGAAAGACTGGCTATAAACCTTACAGTTTGTTGTCAAGAAACCATTCTCATCCACACCTAACAATGAAATATACCAGTTTGCACCACACGAGCCTCTTACGTGGGAAACTTACTTAAGAACTAAATTATTTTAAAATATGTACAAGTTTGTATTTCTAATTTACTACAAATTGCATATGTTGCATAAGATGTTATGTGATGGTTTAATTTCCTTTTTCTAATACTAGAAGACATTTCATGTTCATATTCAAGTCAAATTCATGTTTACATGTTTATAAATGTGAGTATATGTATAAAGATATATCTATTGTATGCTAGGTGTATTTTATCTGAATGTGAATATTAGGTGTGTCATTCATAAATATTTGTATATGTTTACAAAATTTTGAATGACTGTTGTCTTCCTGAGGTCACAGGAAACATTTTGCTTTTTATTCAAGACCCCTGACTGACATTATCTGGGACTTAGCTAAGCCAGAGTATTTTTTGTCTCTGGAAAAAAAAAAAAAAATTGCATTTTAATAAGTCAATTGATTTTTTTTTTTTGGTATGTTTTCACTAATTTGGGATTTGAATTACTGAAACATCATGCTTATGCTTAAAATACTTGCTTTTTTTGGCTACTGAATAAAATGGAACAAGAAACAGCAATTGAAAAGTAACTAAGAGAATTACATTCTCAAAGTTAGCTTGGATGTTACCAGTCACATAGTAATAGTGGTTATGACTAAGCACAAAGACCTGATTAAATTTAACAAGTTGTTCTTTTTTAGATAGTGCTTACAGGTGTTATCAAGTTAGTTTAATTCATGTTTAAATCTCTGCTAACGATGAGCTTGAAGCGCTTTCCTGTGTCATAGCCTATGTATTATTGCTCCTGCTTATGGTAATATCTTAAGGAAATTTATAAAAGTAAAATATAGAGCTCCAGTTCTTCAGTTCCCTCTGGCGACTAGAGGAACTCTGCTGCCTTTCACCATTAGGAAGGGTGGCCACAATTATTCTTCTAGAATATTTCGAGCATTTGTAAAGCATTACCACCTACAGAAGACAACTTTTAAACTATGTATAAAACTCAAGTCTGTTCTTGGTGAAGAGCCATCTCCACTCTTTTATATGAAGATTTTAATCTATTCTTTATTATATGCTACTTTTTTTTCCTGCTCATTAGCTATACAGTAATTGAAAACACCAGATTGAAATTTTACTGTCAGTATCTACAGTAGAATTGCACTACAGAAAATAAATGTTTCATCAGTCTCAGTTGTTATTCACATAGGATAATGTTTTTAGCTGTAAAAACTACATAAATCATGGAATTTAGAATACTCAGGCACAGATACAAAGTTACACACACACAGGCTGTAATTTCCAGTGCTGCAGAAGAGGGTACAGAAAAGTGGTATTTAAGATCATCTTTTCCAGGACCAAAGGTGAGGCAGACAAACTCAGTTAGTATGGGTACCTAACACTGGCTTGCTTGGGTCCCATTTACTGAACAGTAGTTGTCTTAGGCCACAGAGAAAATATTTAACACAATATATGTTTTTTTTGAAACTAATACATCAGTCTGGTTTCATTGAAGTGGTTGCAATCCTTAGTAAGTTCTTAAGATGCTTGTCAGTGATTTTTTTTTTAATGAAATTTTACTCTTCCTGTGCTTCATCCTTGAAAATAGTTGTTCATGATTACTGCCAATAAAAGATGACATAAATGAAGTGGGATTGTGAATCAAGGGATATTTTTCTCTGGTAAGATAGTCCTCATAAAAGTCTAGTAAAGAGGTATGGTCAAATTTTGAGTTGCATATTTGATTGTAACTATACATTCCATTTAAAAACTCACAGGTTATGTATTTGTGTGACTGAAAATAGAGTTGCAAATATGTGGAAAAAGCTGTATTTTTTCAGCAGTCTTGAAACCTGTTCTCAAATTTCTGCATCAAAATGGAACATAAGGCTGCTTATTTTTTACTGTTCATAGTACTATATTTAGCCAGTTTATGAAAATGCTTAAAGCTATTTGCCATAACTTGAGTTACCACCACATTGTGACCTCCATGTGTTCTGGTTTGAGCTTGTACAGTGCTGATGACACACCAGTGTTTGGTTGCTGCTGACAGATGGTGGCACACCTCTCAGTGAGATGGAGTCACTGCCATGAAGGCATAGTGGCAGGGGGCTGGCCACAGTACGGGCTGTGCTGGCCTCTTGCAGCCTGCAGGCCATTGGATGTTGTATTCTGTTCTTCTCTTTCCCAACTTTATATAGTGGAGTTTCCCTGAAAATTCTAATCCCTGAAAGCTGCTAACAATTTTCTTATTGCAAGATTTCTCTTTATTTCTGTTTCAAGCAGAATAGTGTTTGTTTTTCTTTCCTGGCCTTTTTCTTCTTAACTAAGTGTACTAGTTCTCTTGCTCAGTCTCTACACCCAGTTTATATTGTTCTATGCCACCATATATTTCCAGTGTTTCAAATCCCAGTTTTACAGGTGCTTTAAAATCTTATCATAGCTTTTCATACCTAACTGTAGAGGGCACAATATCCAAACTTGATTTAAGCAGCCTCTTTTGAAAGGATTTTTGAATTAAGTTCACAAATCTTATTTTTGCTCAGTAAGACTAGTGGAAGGAGGTCTAGCCCCAGCTGTCCATGTGCCATTTTTGCTTGTATGTCATTAGTAATAGCATGTCACAATTCATAAACTTTACACTTAGAAGGTATATATTGCAGCAAAAATTTGTGAGTGTAATAGCATTAGTAGCTGCTGCAAGAGAGTAGTCTGGCATCACCTTTCTTTCTGTTACTTGTGCTTGACTCAGACAGAAGAAGAAAACCAATTATAGTCATGGCAGAAGAGTTCAGTCTGTTCCTTCTTTTGAACACTACTGCCCTATTTCCTATGGCATAATACTTGACTCTGGAATAGTTCCACTGGAGAACTGTTTGGACATAAAAATGTTACCCTACTTGGAGGAAGATATCAGTTTGGCTCAAAGTTTTGTGCCAGGATAATATCTCATCCTCCTTTAATGTTCTGTTTAAATCTTTTGGTCAAGATTAAAATTCTGACATGATGGCATCAATCAGTTGAAATTTCCACTTTCTCTGTTTAGTGATGGCTATTCTTATGATTATTCTACTTCCTAAACTGTAAAGCTTTTATTTTTAAGTGGGTGCTTGTGATGGAGATAGTTGTCTTTGGAGGTCCAGATTGCTCATTGGCTCCAGAATGATGCATGCAAACTTACTTCACTGGTTTTGCTTGTCCATCAAAAGAGTAAAAATGTCAAAGAAATAAAGAAATTCACAGAAAAAAGAAGCAGAAAAAAGAATTCTTGGAAGTTGATGGAGGGGAAGGTGGCTGTGATCCAAAATAAGAAAAATAAGCTTCAAGTGACTCTAGAAATGCAAGGTGAATTAGATTACTACAATACAGTTCTGTTTTATTTTCTCTTATTATTAACCTTAATCTCTCTATGTGGCAATTGGTAGTGGGCAACTTCAATGGCCGAGTTAGGTAATAGTTCTGATCCGTGTGTTCCTGAACCACTTCTGTTAATAAGAGCTGTGCAAATTGTATGCTTGCATGCTTGGCAGAAAAATCAAAAGAACAACAACAAAGGCAATGTAGTGAAAACTAAAAAAGGAAGGAAACTTTCCTTCAGAATATTGTATACTGAGATTCTTATTCTTTAGACTAAGATTTGAATGAAAAATATTAGCATGAACCAAAAACTTGTAGGTTATCTCCATTTAATTTAACATTAATGAATCATTCCTTTAAAGAGATAAAATGCAATGTGTTTTTAAATTTAACATTTTATTACAGTTATCTCAGAAAACATTGTTTGTGAATTCTGTCTGATATCTCCAGGATTTTCTCCAGTTTATAATGAATACTCTAGTACAAAATTTGCCTAGCTTTTTTTCTGCAACTTATAAAAACTAGCTCTTAATCCTGTTCTGATTCTTTTGATCTAGTACCATTCATAAAATAATATTCCTCTGTATGCAGAGAATCACAGAATTATAGAATTTCTCAGGTTGGAAAAGACCTTCAAGATAATCAAGTCCAACCACAACCTAACCATACTACCCTAACAATTCTTTGCTAAATCATGTTCTTGAGCACCACATCCAAATGGTTTTTTAGACTCAACTACCACCCTGGGGAGCCTATTCCAGTGCTTAACCAATTCAGATTCAATAAAGTTTTACTGAGTCATTAAAATCAATAGTTCAGTTTTGCTAAACTCGTGCTTTGAATCTTGGCTTCTAGGCCCACTGAAATAATTACAATAGTCTGATCATTCACATTTAAGTAGTTTTTTTCATCTGAGGTTCTCAAGATGTTTTACATATAGTAACAAATACCCATTAGAATACTTGCCAAAGGCAAAAATGGAAGAGGAAAATATACCTTTTCTCTTTCTTGGTATGGCTATGAAAATTGGCTATTTTTTTAGTTGTTATTTTATTGATCTTTTCTTGTGGGTTTTGGAGAACTTCTTTAACAAGAACAGCATAGTCTTGTGAAATTCAAATTCTTCTTGTGAGAATTTGACTTTTAGTCAGAGTGCTGAATTTCCTCATCTTATGGGCCAGAGTCAGCCCCTGAAGGACCCCAGGATACTGGCTGATTTTTAGGACAGGTATGTGAAATGAATCTCTAATAACTGTTTATCTTAAAATAATAATAGTAAGGGAAATATTTATATGTTTGAATTTGTAGCAATAGCTACACCAACAGAATTGCTATCAGAGAGTAAAGTGGCTCTTCTGCAGGACTTCCTTCCTTGGCTGCACACAAATGTAGGTCCTTCATTCCAAACCACCAGAACCTATTGCCGGGTAAAAGATTTTGTTAATACCTGCATTTGAACCTGAACCATCTGAGTTTTACCAAAAGTGAATGGATTATTTCTGGAGCTTTAATATCAGAGAAAATGCCCTTTTTTTTTTTTTTTTAGGAATTGTTGTGTTAGCTCATAATTCTGCATCCGTTTTCTTTATTATGTCCCTGTTAGTTTTGAGTTCTCAAATTTTAGTTTAATTATCTCCTCATTATTGCATTGCTTGAAGAAATAACCATGGAGTTCTAAGTCATAGAACAAACTGAACATATAATTCAGTGCTTCTGTTTAAAAGCTAGTATAATAGTTAAACTAACATGTATGTATATTTCTTTGCAGATTACACTGACATTTTCTGCAGTATTTGGTGTGATCGTATACCGCATTACTACATCAGCAGCTTTGTCACTCAGCACAAATGAGACAACCAGGTCAAATGTTCGAGTGACTGTGACTGCAACTGCTGTCATCATTAATCTGGTTGTGATACTCATACTTGATGAAATTTATGGAGCTGTAGCCAAATGGCTGACAGAAATTGGTAAAGCTAACTCACCACATTCCTCATTAGTACATTTACACGTATTGACATGAGAATATTCAAGGAGGTTCTAATAGGAATATTTCCCATGGAGGAATGTCAGTGAAAATATTCAGGCCTATGGGGCAAGATGCTCAGACATGCCTTTTTAAACTGAGGGTTTGAGCCACAACTTGCAGTGTGCCACTAATAGGACTAATTATCTTGGCCACAATGCCATGTTAATACAACTGTGCTAGTTCCAGAATCTCAGCTGGTATTTCTGCATTGCACTGGCTCTGTACCAAGATCTAGAATTAGCTGAGAATTTTTGACCTGGTATGTATGTTGATATATACTTTTACCTCCAGGAGATGAAAGTTAGTGGGTTGTTATAAAGACACTGCTGACTATTACAAAGCAAATTCTTCCCCTGTTATTTATCTGGTGTGATTTTTTTTTTTTTTTTTAAATCAGGTCAAAGAATTTTTCTGCTGTTACAGAGATTTGTCCAGACTGGACTTTTTTAATGATAATGCCTGTTTTAATTAAGGGTTTGATTTTTCTGATGTCGTTGTATTATAATAAGACTGGTGATATACTAGAGTCATTTAAAGGTTCTTTGACAACTATAGAAGGTTAGGCTAGGGCTTTGTTTTGTCATATAGATTAGGCCAGAGCTGCCTACTTATAGGACTCTAACAATGCTAACAACAGCTATCATTAAATAGTGATTCCTATATTTTTATATTGCCTATAGTTCTAGATGCTACAAACACTAGGAAAGTGAAGTCAGTTATTCTCAGGACTGGAAGACAATTGGTGACTACAGATGTCTATAATTGTAATAAGTGCTCTGCTTTGTTAATTTTTGGGTATCTCAACTTAGGCAGTCAAATGAGAAACTTCTTGGCAATTGGAACTTGACTTACCCATTCAAAATCTTATACTGCCTCCCATGAGAAATTGCAGGGATCTGAAGCTGTTTGGATCTAAAACATTAGGAACTCATAACTTATGCTTCTTTATTCTCACTTTCCCAAGAAAAGTCTAAAGTGAAACCATCTATTTTAGTCCTATTTCTAAGTTTTGTAGTTATCATATAGGTTGAGTTGAGTCCTGAATTTTTGAAATACAGTACCAGTAAGGACAGTTGTAGCATTTATATTAGATTCCAAAAGTATTTGAAAGAACAGAAGACTAAGCAAAGCATTCTGGGAAAAAAAAAAAAGTCATATGGGGTTAATTTGTTTGATCGTTTCTATTTTGCATCAGGCTTTGGGCAGAATCTAACAGATTTATATAAATTAATTCTGTGCTAGTTTAATGAAGCTCCTGCTTCGTATCATTCAGGTCAAAGCTGTATCCAGATTTTCAGCTTTCATATAACTGAAAAGTTACAAACTGTGCATGACCTGAGCAGTTTTGTCAACTGTACCTGCCCAGGTAAGAAATGGCATAGTTTTTAGGGCATGACATTGTTGTGTGGAAAGAGTAGAAGGAAAAGAAGTTGAAGCTTCTCTTCCCTGTAGGGTTCCAGGCTAAAGCTGGGAAATGCTGTTGCATATGTGGGGCAAGCGCAGAAGGAATCATCAGCCTTGAGAAAGTGTACAGCTCTGAATTGTGAGAGAAAGAAGAATTTCTTTCTTGCTTTCAGATTATTCTCCCCATCACTTTGCATTTCTTTCTAATCTTGCTATATGCTAAAAATAACATAACGCAAACATCCGTACCTGACATGTCAGCAAACGGCAGTGTTTGGGCAAATCCAAACAAAAACGATCAACTCCTTAGTTAGAGTTGCTTAAGTTTTAAATATTTGTAGTATTACAAATCACGTAAGTTAGAAAGTTCATTCAGTCAACTTTCTCTAGTGCTTGTCTCAGATACCAACCATAACCAAAATGTTTTTTTTAATACAATTCATTAATGGTGATAAATGTTTACATGATGAACTTCCATTGTGCTGCACAGATCAAGATGTGCTTAATTTTCTTTTTACATTGTAGCTAATGTAAAAGCCGAGGAGCATGCTTGTTGGGTAAGAAGAACAACTCTTGAAAACATAGGGTTCTATTCCAACACCAAACACTCCGTGCTTTGGGTGAAAAATTAAGTACATCTGTAAGCACAAGAGTAGTACCACTGATATCAATTGCATTCTTCATAGGATCAAAATAATGCATCTGCTTCTATACACAGCAAAGCAAGGCAATGATATCCCTTTATTCTAGATCATAACAGCAGAAGTGCAGATTATATCCTGGTATTGTAAAGTTGAACATGTCACCTTCAGTAAGCAGATAATGACAGACATGATTTAGAACTCACTTTCTCACTCTGAATTTCACCAAGATCAAAGAAGGGTCAGTCAAATAGAGACAAATTTAAAGCTTCTTGTGTTTGTGACTTACAAAGGCAGCAATGTATTTAGTGAACTAAGGCTCACACCAGATATCTATGCTCATTCTCCACCTGGAAAGTTTCAGATACCCAATTTTTTTGTGTCACATGCTGCACATACAGATATTTATTATGAGTATATTGGCTTGGTTTGGAGAGTTTTCTCTTTCTAATGTGTCTATTCTAGCTGAACCCATTTATTGCATAATAGACTCCTCTAACTATAGGGTAAATTCTCTGCATACTTCTATTAGTAATAGCATATCTGAGAATGGGGAGGGAATGAGGAGCTGAATGAATCTCTGGAACCATCTGTGGTG
This sequence comes from Gallus gallus, assembly GCF_016699485.2. Classification (NCBI taxonomy): domain Eukaryota; kingdom Metazoa; phylum Chordata; class Aves; order Galliformes; family Phasianidae; genus Gallus; species Gallus gallus. The sequence goes on along the minus strand of NC_052532.1, from coordinate 74,483,854 downwards.
TGCAAATTTTTGTCCAGTGGCTGATCTCATCTTTGTGGGAGTTCTGCACGAGGCAAAAGCTAGAGTTTCTCTCCCTCAGTTTAAAAACTGCAGTGCTGTTACTGGGTATTCCTGTTGCTCTGAGCTGTTCTATAGATCTATCTGTCATATGGGGTTATCTACAAATTTTTCAAATTGTTTGAAGACTTAATTTGGGTTTTCTATACAAATAGGTGAAGGATGGCTCATCAGACTACATGTTGAGTTCTTATGAGGATATGGTTGGAAAGATCACAAGTAACACTAGGCTGTGGGGCTTATCAGCAATTTGTTATTTCCTTAGTGTTCAAATAAATATTGTTTCTTTCTTTCTTTCTCCTTTCCTTTCTTTTTAAAAGAAAACAAATATAAACAAACGAACAAAAAAATAAAACAATTGCACAAGCACAGCACTATTTTTAATGAAGTTCTTAAAACTGGATTTATCTCATCAATTCTGCTACAGAATTTCAGTTAAGAACTTAGCGTAGTAAAATTATCTGCTCTCATATTAATTGAAAGCTCATGATGAGCATAGCAGTACAAAATTTATCCCAGATATAATCTTTAAATGAAGATCTCATTATAGAAAAAGGGCTTATACATATTTTTCTGAAAGAAAATCTGTGTTTTGTTTTCATAACTCACGAACTAAGAGTACTACTGCTTTCTTCAACTGTTTAACTGATATATGCATTAATATATGAGGGCTGCTCCAAAGTGATGCCTCTTATTTTATTGTATTGGCCCATGACATCTGAGGCAGATGTTGATGGTGTGACAGTAGATGTTGAATCTTCACAACAGTATTCTGATACATTTTTGTCACAGTGTGACTGATGGCAGCAGAGGGGCAATCAGACAAAATGTTGGCTGACGTAAATGTATATATGAAGCAAAAGTGTACAGTTGAATTCCTCCACAGGGAAAAAATTGCATCCACTGACATTCATCAACACTTGCTGAGTGTTTATGGAGAGCAAGCAGTGGATGTTTACACAGTGAAAGTTGGATGGCATAGTCAACATTTTCCTAGCAACTACGCCACCATAGCATCTGTAAAACAGTGGGTCATCACCCCAGGTGCAGATTTTTATGACAGCCAAAAATACATAGCTAATTGTGACTATATTGAAAAATAGTTTTGTAGCTGAGAATCTGCTCTATAAAACAGTGTTATTGTGTTTTTTTGTATCTCTTGTAGTTTATATTGAAATAATAGGAGGCATTTCTTTTGGAGATACCTACATATGCACACACACATATATATGTGTATATATATATACATATATATATACACACACGTATATGTATGTTCCACTTTAGCTTTATGGAGTTGAATACCAAGAACTAATTCTTTTTCTTTACACTCTAGATAGCTAGTAGAGCTGTGTAAATATAAGTTGTATCTTTATCGTTTTTCTTCTCCTTCCCTCCCTCTGTTTTATTGCTATTTTTTACCAATGTACACCTTATACTAATAAAATATATTTAATACTATTATATATTCAATCATAAATGTCAGAGTACTTGTAGGTCTGAGCTAAGATTTCACAGACATGGCATGAAGCAGAGGAAGCTGATGTGGTCTGCCTAGATTTATCAGCAGCACAGTGAAAAAGATGAGAGAAGAACTGAGGTATTGTCAGATTCAGGCAAGCTATCCAGATTTGTTAGTTTTTGATATTACCATATTGCATAGACAACCATAGGCAACTTTAAATCAAGTTCATTACATTGTCATTATTAATGTTTCTACCGAAGCATCTTTAATTTCCGACTGCAAGATTGGAAGAACTCTTTGGAAATTCAGAGTCAGATGGTGAAGGAGTTAACGTGCTTCAATAGAAATTAAAAGTATGAAATAAAAAACAGTATGAACCTGAAGTTTGTAGTTCAGTATTGTATTCAGGGATATCATGGATGTTTACATATTTACTAATTGATTTCTCTGGTTTGCTTTCTTTCTTTTTTACTTCTTCAGAGGTACCAAAAACAGAGAAAACTTTTGAGGAGAGACTGATTTTGAAGGCATTCCTATTGAAGTTTGTGAATTCATATGCACCAATTTTTTATGTTGCCTTTTTTAAAGGAAGGTAGGACAAATGTCTTTTATGTATTTATATACAGATAGATGGATAGAAAGATATGCACATAGATGTGAACACAGATATGTATCTGTGTTCAAAAATACAGGCAAAGAGCTGCCTAACTAATTTTGATTTGGGCCAACTTCACCAGTTATGACAAAAATTGTCTAAGCCTAGCACTTGAATGAGAGGGCCTGACGTTGAGTGCTGTTTTGAGTGCTGTTCTTTCTTTCTTCAAAGTAGAGCATTGTTCTGAAATGCAATTATTTTCTTACTAAAAATAATCCACAGCTTAGAAACTAATTCCTTTCAGTGTAAAAATGAAGGTCTGTGAATGAATACTAATTCTCACTTTTGTTCACTTTTCAGCTTTTAGTAATTTTTTCTTGAAGCACTACTTTCCAGTTTGGTTTAAAATTGTGGAACTATTTTCCCTATCACTTTCTTCACATTTTGCACTCTTTGCCCAAGTTAAATTACAACATAGTTAGTCAACTGGAAGTTGAATATTTTGGCAAATAAACTGGTAGACCAAAAAACTAATTCAGCTGTTCTGCTAAATAAAATGTTACTTCCTGTGGTCCAGGATCATTGTCCTTTGGGACACAGTTATCCACAGCATTTCACATGCTTTTGAATGGGAAACTTAAAATAACTATTTGCTAAAACTTCAGCAAAAATATTTAAAGCATCTTCTGAATTCTGATTCATATTAATTTACATTCCTCTTGGGGGCTGTAAAGTCAGTTAATCTATGTTTTTTACTAATCCTATGCGGCATCATTGATTTAAAAATCAATGATAAAATTTACCAGAAGATGTAAATATTATAGGACATTAATGAAAAATATGAAAAATGACTTCTTTCTTTTCTAACCCTTTTTTTGGTGTCATGTGGTCATAATCAAGTCAATTTCACTGTTTCTCCCAATTTAGTGAGAAGAACATCGACACAATTTAAAGAACCTTGATTATGCATAGGTGTGTAATAATGCCCTCCATTCAGGGGATTACTCAGATGCCAAGAGCATGTGATTTGGAATACATATTGCCAGTTTTGTCTGTGATCTCTAATCAAGGGAGTGAGATTTTTGCTCTTAGCACAGAAAAATATTTTAGTAGAATTATTTTGTCAGTATGTAGTAGAAAAGTGTATAGGCATAATACTTTGAAAAAAATTCAAATAATTGAAGTTTTCAGTCTTTTACATTCATTAGTTGAAGCATCTAGTTCTGAAGTGTTTTAACTAGTATGAAAGAACAATTATATTGCTGAAGTTAACTTTTTATTTCTTAATTTTATATTGTCATCACTTTCAGATTTGTTGGCCGACCTGGTCATTATGTATATGTGTTTGATGGTTACCGAATGGAAGAAGTAAGTACACAAGAAACTGAAAAGAGAAATCATTGAAACAGGTACATGTACAGTATTTCAGTGGAATCTGGACAGTGAGGGAAAAATAAAACACTTACTAAGAACTAGTAGTAGTAATTAGAACTAGTTTGAACCAATTTGTTCAAACTTTAACGTAAATGAATATACCCCCAATTTTCTCTTTGGCAATTGTATGTTCTCTCTTTCTGAAGTTTTGACAGTCCTTCTTAGGTGAAGCTTCACAATTTATCTGCTTTACAGACAGCCACTGAGATGTAAACATTCATGATTTGATGAAAACCCTGTGGAAGCCTGTGGCAGAACTGAAGTACTAGCCTGGGTTCTTATTCTATAAATTACTGGAAACCTGGTGACTTTAATAGCCTAAAACTACAGCCACTTGGTGCAAATCTGTAAACTTTTTTCCCCCAACATTCCTTTAAAACTGCTGTGAGTATCCCCTTGAAAAGCAACAGACTTACCCAAGGTTTTACTGCATAAGCCTTTGAAAGATTGAAGATTTTCTCTTCCCTTGGGTGACATCAGGTTGGAAGAGTATTGGTGATACTGCATTATGGTTATTACATTGATTATACAGTAAATATATGAAAAGCAAATATATAACTCAGGGGCACAACTGTTTCACTGTTTTGTATATTTTCTGTAGTGTGGTTTTATGAGTAGAGTTAAAATACCTTGTTAAGGATGGAATTGCGTTGATGAATGAGTTCTGTACTTTGGCACAAATTTGTGCAGGTGTGGAGGGGCTCATATGAACTCTTCTAAGTGGATACTTTTAAATTAATTGTCTTATTTCCTTCACACTCTACATTTTTGTTTAATTACAGTGTGCTCCAGGAGGCTGTTTGATGGAACTCTGTATTCAGCTGAGCATCATTATGCTTGGAAAACAATTGATTCAAAACAATCTGTTTGAAATTGGAATCCCGTATGTAACCCAGCCTTATCTGTTTCCACACTTTATTCCTATGACACAGTAAATTACAGGCTTGATCTTTATTCAGCTGAATGGGTGTTTTACCACTGACTTCAGTGGGTTCTAATTGAATGTGATGATAAATGATATATTTGGTTGTGATAGAATGGCTGTATTTTATGTTGAATGATTGGCTATATCAGCAGTAAATGTCTGAAAGAAAATGATTGAATATACTAAAAAATTGATCTAAATTAATTTTAGAAACCTGGGAAAACAGGGAAGGCGTGATAGATCACTTGGGAGTTTTTAGAGAAGCTTTCGGGGTAGCAGCACTGAATACAAATTAGTATAAGGTAGAGGAGAAATGGTCTGGAGAAAAGCAATAGTTCCCAAAGGTGTTAAAATATATTACTTGATCTATAACTGTTTTAAAGGTTTGCATATGAAGTTCATACATTTCTAATTTGCCTCTATGTCCCTGTGAATGACAGAGGAGGTAGAGAATAGGGGAGATGTTGCTGCGCTGTTCTGCAGCTGACTGACACAGGGTGCTCTCTGCATAGTGTCCTGTGCTCCAGACATAATAGAGCACATATCTCTCTTTGTGTGTCTACAGTGCCAAGGAGATCTTCAGGTAGAAAAATCCACTGAGAACATCCTGCTCCTGCCTCTTAGGAGGTTTTGTTTCTGTTAAGTGAATCATCCCTGTTGGTGGCAGTGCTCTGTTAATTGTATTAGTCTGGCTTAGGTGCATGCCTTAGCCCCACTGAAGTTAGAGTATTTTCACTAGTTTACATAGTTTTTGAATCACATCATTACTGAAGGCCATGATGACACTAACAAGGAACCAAAATGAGTGATGCCTTGAGTTATGAACTATTTAAAAAATGAGCCCTTTATACAGTTAAAATACCTTGCCCTTTCCTGGCAAGGTATTTTAACAGTAATTTAAATGTAGAGAAAAACTTCCCAAACAAATCAAGTATGGATTATGGATAGTTTAATTATTCTTGCATCAAAGTTCACAAGGGAGGCCTGTTTTTTGTTTACATCTCATTGAGTTTGTGGTTTATTTTGAGAAAAGGGTGGCAAGTTGTTCCCCAAATATCTGACATGCTGAAGGCTTAAAACTTCCTCAGTGTAAATCTGGTGTGATATTTTTTTCCCCACCTTCCAAAAACTTACTGTAACTGGACTTTTCTAATGAGAATTTTATGATGTTAAAAATACTGTATTTATTATCTTTGATTCATGAAAGCAGAGTCAAAACAGAATACTACTGTCAAACTGTTTCTCAGTTCCCTGTCTACATCTCTTAGGGCAATTTCATCCCATTTTTCTCTGCTTTCTGCTTTCTCACACTGCTGCCATCAACCTATAGTGACCTCATTTTTTAAGACTGAATAAGAGTTTAAAAACAATCATACTCTCATCCTCTCCTTCCCAGATAAATACTTCATTTCAGTCACAATAGTACCTTGTCATCATGAAATAAACACATCTGGTTTTCTTTGCTGCTCTGTTTTCTCATGCAAATCAAGAGGGTATCTATATATCTTATCACCAGCACTATTTACAACAGGGGGAGCACTGTGCTTTAATAAGCAATTGAGCTAATTAAATCAACAATTTATTTCTTCGTGGACCACTCTACTGGTTTAGGCCAGGTCCCTAAAGCTACTTTGTTCCGTCTCATCTGTCATAGAATCATAGAATGGCTTGGGTTGGAAGGGACCTTATCACCTTCACGAACTGCCAGATTGAGTCCTAGATCGGGCTGCCCAGGGCCCCATCCAACCTGGCCTTAAACACCTCCAGAGACGGGGCATCCACAACCTCCCTGGGCAACCTGTTCCATCACCTCACCACTCTCTCAGTGAAAACCTTCCCCCTGACATCTAATCTAAGTCTCCCTTTAGTTTAAAACAATTTCCCCTTGTTCTATCGCTATCTACCCATGTAAAAAGTTGATTTCCCTCACATTTATAAACTCCCTTTAAACATTGGAAGGCTAAAATGAACTCTCCCTTCAGCCTTTTCTTCTCCCAGCTGAACAAGACCAGTTCCTTCAGCCTATCTTTGTAGGAGAGGTGCTCTAGTCTTTGGATCCTCTTTGTTGCCCTTCTTGGAACCTCTCCAAAAGCTCTACATCCTTCCTGTGTTGGAGACTCCAGACTTAAACACAGTACTCCAGCTGGGGCCTCATGAGGGCTGAATAGAGGGGGACAATCACTTCCCTTGCCCTGCTGGCTACTCCTCTTCTGATGGAACCCAGGATATCATTGGCCTTCTGGGCTGCAAGTGCACGCTGCTGGTTTGTGTTAATTTTTTCATCAGCCAAGACTCCGAAGTCCTCAGCAGCGCTCTCTCAAGGATTTTTTCTCCCCAGTTTGTATACATCTCAACCACACTGCTCAGCTTAGTGTCATCAGTAAAGTTGCTGAAGGTGCACTCAGAGACACACTTTCAGTATGGATCAGGCAGATTTTGAGAGGGCTGGCCACAAAGATTCTGGGCACATATGAATACAGACCAGTAGGGACTCCAGACATGCATCTGTCTTGTGCAAACATAGTTTCTAGCATGTCTGTTTCTTACATGTAACGTGTTCTATCTATACCTGTTTCTGTTAGCAGATGTAACAGACGTGTAGATAAACACAAACCACTCTCTAGCCTCTGGGTTTCTTGCGTGCTTTCCTAATATATTCTGTTTATTTCTGCTCTGCTACCTCTTCTTGATCATGAGCTTCCTGTCTAACCACACCTCTTATGTTAGACAATTCTTCATCTACCATTAAGGGTTTTATGTTTTTGTTTTCTTCCCAAGGTATCGATGTCATAATTGGATTCTTTTTCTATTTCCCAGTGTCTACTTTCACTTGGGCAGTGCACTGGAACAAATAGTCCTGTAGCAGAAAGATGGATCACTCTTTTCTATCTCCAGTTTTAGCACCTGTGATTTTTATCCCTTACTTAGTGTCTGTTCAGAAGTGACTCTGAGACACTTTAAATAAGATTAATTCTTCCATTGCCTCCCTGCATTTTCACTGAGGTCAGAGTGTAAGTGTTGCAATCAGCCTTACTAATATGGAGAGGTGGAAGGGATATCATAAGTGGTGATTTATTCTTCAGAATCTGGAACTGTCCTCTAAATGTCTATAACATGGAATTATCTCTCTGATAAATTATATAATGGCCCAGATCAAAAAGGTTTTCCTTTTTATCAAAATCTGAAGATTTCTGGAGTTATTTCCATAAAATCTTCATATTTTACTTGTTATAAAACCCAGCACAGTTTAATTGATTTGCAGAAGATCACAAAACCTTACAAACCTTACTCCCATTTTCTACCTCTTTCACTAAAAAAAAAAAAAAAAAAAAATACAGCTAGGCAGACTATAGACTGAGTTTATTCGCAGCAGCCATCCATTATGTCTCTAGCACATCAAATGCTCAAGCGGTTAGGAACCATCATTTGAAGTGTTCCTTATGGCTTATCAGTGCTGACTGAAAAGCTATGGAATTAAACTTCAGATAGCGGTTCTGCATTGCTCAGGGTCACTGGAACACACACTTGCCTTTTCTTGTTATGTTTCTGGAGAAATTGCCCCATAGCTATGAAAGACGTGTCTTGCTGGTGTTCTAAACCTTTCTGCAATTTCTTTTCCCATTTCTGCATTGAAGAATACCAAAATAGTTAGATTAACGTAACAGTATTAGAATTATTGGGGCTGGAATTCAGAAGTTCAGCAGACATTACTATTCACTGGTTCACTCAAATTTGTCACATACCATAATTCTTTTTCTGTTTCCATGGAAATTGACCAGAAAAGGCTGCAGGTCTGGAGAACCTTAACCTAAAGTACTTTTCTTCTGTTCTGAATTTCTGAACTTGCTGGGGAAAATAAATAAATAAAATACAAACGCAAAATAAAACCCCAACAAACCAGAAGATAAAATTAAAAAAATAAATAAATCCATTTTATTACTCTCTGTTTTTGACCTTGATGATATAATCTCTAGGTGAAATCCTGGCCCTACTGAAGTCAATCACAAAATTCCCATTGATTTCAATGAAACAGCAATTTTGGCCTTTTATTAGTCTCTGTCACTTATTTCAGAAAGCTCTTAACTATGCTGGATGAGAATACCGAGAGATAATGAAATCAATTTAAAGCCACACCATAGCTTCCATGTTGTATGTTGCATTTCAGCAAAAATTACTCTTAATTAATGGGGTAACTTGTTTCCTTTTTTTTTTTTAATTGTTAGCAAACACAGCTGAAGCTCCCATAGAATTCAGGAGGTTTGAATGGACCAGCAAAGAATGACTTAATTTTGTAGATGAGAATGTGAAATTCAAGTACGTCAATTCTCTCATTGCTTTCTTCTTGTATCCTCTGCGCATTAGTATGAGAAGTTCTTTCATTATGTGAGCATACTGCAGGAATATGACTGAAGAAAAGATCACGTTCTCAGTGCTCATTCCCCAAAGCGGCAAACAGGAGAATCTGAGTCACTGAACTTTCTTCCTCTTCTCTAAGTATAGATGCTCCATGTACTTAATTCCTATCTAGTTTTCTCCCTCCAAAGTTTACTAGCTTTCTACAAAAGAAAAAGTATTAATGGAAAGAATAACTTTAAAACCATCTGATAGAAATAGACATTCATCTGTAGTATCTGGATTCTGGGGATTTTCTGTCTTTTCTTTCATTTAAATTCATGCAGAGACCCCATTTGCACCTCTTCTCCATAAGGAATTATCATACAATGCTTCAGCTAAGGTTCTAGGTGACTGTCGCAGGTGGTCTTTGCAGTGCCCAAGAGCATTTACTGGCTAAGAGTCTTGAGAAATAGGTAAGTTCATACTCGGTTCCCATCTTTCCAGAAACCTTTGGTGGACATGCACTATGGAAACGTGGGTTTTTTTGTTGTTGTTTTTTTCTTTTTTTTTTTTTTAATTAGGCATTCTGTAAGTGAGCCATGTGCTTGTAGCTCAGTTAGGAGCATTGATTTCTTCTCTCATTTCCTCATTTTGTCTTTGTCTCCAAAGTGTGTGAGGCTCCTCATGAATGGACTGTTTTCCTGTTGTGATTTTCTGTGCTCTACAAATGTTGATTACCTTGCATAACAGGATGCTTATCTGTTACAAGGAGTGTCATCCGAAATTCAAGAAGAAAACTATCTAACTCCAATGTGGTGTTAGAAAGTGGCATTCCTTTATTCCTCACAGTACATACTGGGTGACCTGACAAGCAAGTGTACCCTCTCAGAGATCAGGTTCTACATTTGAACAGTTAAGATATTCACATACAGTACATTGGCATACATATTCATTCTTTTTCAAGGACATGCTAATGTCCCTTTGAACATACTCAGTGGTATCTAGTGTGGTTGAATGCCCACTTACTTCTTCCATTTTGTCACCGTCACCATTTGACCCACTTCCATCACTTTTACCTAGTTTGGTAGATTTCCACTGCTTATTAGGCCATAGTGTGCCACTTTTTAAAAACAATGTATGTGGAACCTGAGGAAAATGTCCCTGCATGTTTTGAGGCAAAAGATTAAAGTATTCTATTATGTTCCCAGTGCAAAATTATTGAGGTAAAAAGGACTATTCACCCACTAAAGCTGAAATGGAAAGTTTTTAAACTATCATTTATGGATTTATTTTGTTAAACTAATCTATTGGTTCTTAAAATAATCCCTTTTGCTAAACAAATCAACCTGTATCAATCCCTCGTTTTCTTTTTAAGGATATCTTTTAGGATTTCTATATCCTAATCCTCAATATCCTTGACCTTTCATATTTAGAGATACATTTCCCACATTGAATCATGCAACAAGCAAAGATACATATAGCGATTAAACACTCTGTCCCCAAGAATAACTTCTTTAACCAATCCAATTTGGGAAGCTAGCAAGTCATTTTGGTTAAAATGCCAGTTAAATTCCAGCTTATATGATCCTGGTTTACTTTATGCAGTATTTCAGTTTGGTGTTCGATCTAATATATGTCTGTCTCTATTCTACCACTCTGATCTACATAAGCACAACAACTAGCATTTACTACTGCACAAACTCCACCTTGTGCAGCTAACAACATATGTAAAGCCATTCTATTTTGTATTACTACCCTGGCTAAGCTTTGGACTTCTTAAAGGCAATAATGGCATCTAATGTTTCAGTTTTGAGGTGTTCCATAACTGCTGAGATGTTTACTATAACCTTTTCCAATTCTGCAACTCCTAAAGAGGGAATTAACCACCTAATGAATGAGTGAAAACTATTAGGCCTTTCTACTAATGGATTGAATGCTTCTCTCTTAACTTTTGAGGGTATTTGGTCCTGTATTATTGCAGTTAACTGATCTGTTACTATCACCTTTGGCATTACTGTTCCTAGGGTACAGGTTGTGGTCCATCTTTGTAATACCTTCCAAGCTCAATCTCTACATAATTATCCTTCTTCTTTAGCTGACACCCAGTATTTATCCGTTTTTCAAAAATACTTATCTGTCATTTGTGCTATCCTTTTACAGTGTGTTTATTATCCTACTGAAGCACTCCCTACTGATTTTACAGTACTGATTCAGTACTGCAGTAACCATATGGGGGATATACAATGTTATTTTATTTCCCAAAGTCATTTTTCTGTCCTCCTCTATAAGTAAGATCATAGTTGGAACAGCTTTTAAACCCGGGGCTTTCCAACTTGAGGTCTCTGAAGGACTACCACATTCCGGAAGCCACACCAGGTTTTCCATTTCTCCTTTTAAGACTTCATACAGCAGCTAGCAAGCTAAAATACCAAAGGCTCTAGCATCTATAGTTCCAAAGAATATTTTTGTCTTACTGGTGCTGCTCCCATCTTCAGCTGGAGTTACTGTTGCTGGTTCAGCTTGTCTCGATTGTCCAGGTGTCTCTGATGCTTTGATACACAGTATTATGGCCTTTTCCAAGTCCTCTGGTACTGTCTGGTCAGGAGAGAATGATTTCTGTAATGTAAGAACTTGAGCCTCTAGAATTTTATTTTCTGGAGTATACATTTGGACTTGTCCTTGTACCAAACATAATTTGGGCCTGAAGTTTGTTTAAGTTATCTCTCCCCAGTAATGGCATCGGATAATCAGGTACATATAGAAATTGAAATGTATACATTTTTCCAGTCGTAATGGTTGGAAGAATGGCTGCACTTCAGCTTTCCCAGTGGCACCGATTATTGATGTTTGATCGCTATTTGTCCCTTACATTTATTTATAACTAAATATATTGCATCTGTATCTATAAAAAAATTCATGTCTTCATTGCCAGCCTTATTGTAATCAGGGGTTTGGCTGGGGTCTCACCCGCCTGTCCCCTTCTTTTTGTATTTATTGCCGTTATATCCATGGCATTAGAGAGGTCTGGCTCTGATCTTCTGGATCTCTGCTGTAGTTTCTTCGTGAGCAATCCCATTGCCAATGTTCAAACTTCAAACATTGTCTACACTGATCAGGTTTCAGTACTGAGATCTCTAGCCTTATATTCTCTCTTCTTGGTTCCAGCATTTATGTTATACCTCTGTATACACTGTTTTGTTTGTTTCTTTTTCCTCATCCTCTTTTCAGTTCCCTGCTATATGGCCAATGCTAATCATTTCCTGTCTCTATCCTTCTCGTTTCTTTGCTTTGTGAGTTTCCTCTCTGTTCCCTCCTGTGCCTTCCTCTGCCTATGCCTTCCTCTGCCTATGCCTTTCTCAAGCCTCTTTTTTTCTTCCCACACTTTCATTATTACAAACTGGCTCAGCTCTCTTTGATCTTCCAGGCACCTCTCCTGCCTAGGAAAGACCCCATTTTATAATTTTATTTTTCACTCCAACCAATCTCGACCAGTTAAGGGCTTTGGTGCCCCTAGTAAATACAAAAACCAATAGTGTCTACCAAATTTCAGTTTCATCTCCAGCCCTGGAGGCTTCCGGCTCTAATGCTGGTATATTGGGTTTTCTAGATCTGTGTAGATAAGGACGTTCTCACTTACAGTGTATTCCTCTCCATCCCTCAGGTAACACTGTTTTACAACAGTAGTTTGCAAGTTTCTCTGGCCCAGGCTCTTTCTCCCTGTGAGCGTTCTGTTCGCAAGCCGCAGGGAGGCGGTGCTGGGGTTTCTCCTCACATTACTCATCTGTTTTGGCAAACTGCAACCGATCACAACAACCTAAATACACAGTGATCAAAATACGCTTTATACTGGACAGTTGTCCCACCTCAGATTGCTAGGTAATGGAGTCCACCAGCTCGCTCAAGGCACAACTGTAGACCAAATTGCTTCAAGGAGAAGCCATAACCAATATCCCCTAGCAAGATATAGCAAGATGGGAACTATACTTTGTTTTCAGGTTTCCACAAATAATTTTAATAATTTCTTCAATCCATCATTACAATTTGCAACAAGTTTCCTCTGCGATTTCCACAACCAACTCCACCATGTCTGGAATGTGTGAATTACCTTCACACACTGTAACACACACACGCACTGCTGCAGCTACAAAAGTAAAAAGCAAATCTTAACAGACTCTGCAGATCCACCATATACACACACCACGGAGTGACAGAACTGAAAAGGTTGGTGCCGTTACAATAATACTTACATACCCATGCTCATATACAAAATCACAATGCTAGCTACCATAATGCAACACAGTTATCAAAAAATGACCAATAAATGAAGTGCTTCAGTTTCTCTTGGGGATCTTGAATCTTTTAAGCACCCCCTCACCACGTTACTTTCGGGAAGATGTAGACCCTGGGAGGTACTTATGTCAAGCACCCCCCTTATCAGGGAATAGCACTCTGTTTCTCTTGAGGGGCTTCTCTCAAGCACCCCTTCACTATTTTACTTCAGGCAAACGTGAAACCTGTCCTGCCACACTCGGGATGTCTCCCTATTGGCATGTGGGGTACTTATTCAGGGATTTCTCTTTACCCTTCCTCTCTGTACATGATACAGATTTCTGTCACACTTTACAGGAGGCAATTACAAAAAAGGAGTGTTCTACCATATTCCAGGGAACCTGCAGCCAGGCTCAACAGAGCCAGGATAAGGGGGAGCTCCTCAGTAATCACTCGGTGTGCATGCTTAACAGAGGTCCCCTTCCAGTCCTTCAGTCCATGAGGCCTCAGTCGTGAGTGCCCCATTTGTGTGCCAAGAGTGTCATCTAAAATCCAGGAAGAAAACAGATTTGGATGCCTACTAGTGGTACCGTGAGACTTTCTTTCTAGTGCCTCTTGAGCACAAATCTTCTGAGACTGATCCTGGAAGGGGAAATCTATCTCTTTCTTACTTAGGGGTCTGCTTGGCATGCAGAAATCAGACACTAAAATAGCTCTTGATTATTACTAAATGACAACTTTGTTTACTACTTCATTTAAAGATATCATTATGTTCACAAACAAGTGAAACTGCTTTTGACAGGTTCTTGGAGATACCAGGCGAAATATTCACAGGTAGGCCAATAGTCATATACAGAAAGAAGAGCAGAATGTACAGAAGTGTGTAAATTGATTCGCTTGTGTGTGCAAGTTTTGTAGTTGTTGCAGGATCACACACAGGTTCATAGTTGTCACAAGACTGTAGATGTTGCAGGATTAATTCAATAGATGTTTCCAGAATGTCCAGTTTTTTCAAGAAAATCCACCACCAGGTACCACTGAAGTGCAGAATGTTATGATGATTCTTCAATGACACTGAAGCATATCAGAGTTCAGTGATGTTCCTCCTGCTGGTGGTCATGTGGGTCACAGATCACAGGGGGAGTAAAATACATGTTTAACTGGTACCAGAACAAGCAAGTTCACCCTCCAAGGTAAAATACATGAAGTATTACAGTCCTGGGTCAATATTTCTGCCTGAACAGGGGCCTCATCCACTTGACCTTCTTGATCAGACGGCTTGTAGCAGACTCCCACTGCGATGTCTCCTTCCCCTACTCTCTTCCCCATAAGCTCTCTATCAGCTCCTCATCCATCCCCAGGTGGAGCTCCATGGACTCCAACTGGTTGTTGATGTAGAGGGTAACACCCTCTCCTTCCCTTCCCTCCCTGCCTGTCTTTCCTAAAGAGTTTATACCCGTCTATTCCTACATTCCAGTTGTGAGAGCTATCCCACTTCACCACAGTAATGCCAATGACATCATAGCCCTGTAGGTATGTGCACATCTATAACTCTTCTTGCTTGTTCCTCATGCTCTGTGCATTAGTGTACAGGAATTTAAAGTGCTCTCTCATTGAGGCTGTTTTACCAATTGAAGTTCCTTTATCCTGCATGTTAGTCACTGTCTTCCTGGCCTGTGATCCAACTCCAGTCCTAGGGCATCCATTACTGTCATCAGTCTCAAAGTAGGATGGGTTGAGGATACCCTCCCTCAGCAACTCTAGTTTAAAGCCCTCCTGACTAAATTGGAAAGCTTTTTGCCCCTTCTCTGAAAGATGAACCCCATCCTCTCTCAGAATACGAAGTTTATCAAAGCTAGTCTCGTGATCTAAGTAGTCAAAGCCCTGTTCATGACACCACTCCTTTAACCGTTTATTGATTTTCTCAATTCTTTCAACCCTTTCCCTCCCCATCCCTTTAAATGGGAGGTTTCATGAAAAGACTACCCATGCTCCTGAGTACTTTAATGCTGCTCCCAGCTCCTTGTAGTCCCTCTTTGTATTCTTCAAGTTACTCACAGCTATGTCAGTGGTTCCTATGTGAAACAGCAGCAACAGGTGGTAGTCAGTGGGATGTACAAGGTCAGACAACCTCTCTGTCACATCCTTGATGCAGGGCCCTGGCCAGCAGCAGACCTCTCTAGATAGTGGGCCATGGTAACAGATGAGTGCCTCTGTACCTCTAAGAAGAGAATCACCCACCACTCTCACCTGTCACTTAGTTGCAGTAGATGCTGTGCAAGTGGGAGCTGGTCTGGCTGCCTTACTCAGTTTTGAGGACTTATTACAGTTTCTTTCCCCTCTGTTTCCTGGTTCGCAAAAGCTTCTCAGGCTTTGAAGCAGGCTTCTTCGTCATGTTAGTCTTTGTCCTGGCAGTTTGCCATTTCTCACCACTGTTGGCTTCCCCTCTTACTGGATATGTCTCTGAAGGAATCTGAGGCTGTTTGGCTCCAGACTGTGGATTCAATGCAGGTTGCATGTGAGTCCAGCTGTCTATCTCCATTTCTGCCTCCCAGATAGTACGTAGCCTTCTGTCTGTCTTCTAAAGCACAGTCACCTGTTGCAGGAGGTCCTCTACATGGGCATATCTTATGCAGGTGAGTTTACCACCCACCTCTGCTCCAGGAGCAAGGCCCAGGCACTTCCCATAGATCAGAGTCTGCACAGCTGCTTCTGCCTTCAACAGCTCAGTTTGGGTGGAGGCACTGGTCATGTCTAGGGTGGTTCTGTGAATGGTGCATATCCCTGTGCCAGAGCTGCAGTCTTAGCAACAAATTATACCTCAAGGGTCAGTTGGAATGAGCACCCTTCACTTCTGCAGCTGGCAGAATCTCAGTGTAGTGCTATCTGAGATAGTACTCCAGCTACTGACCACCTTACTGTCCTCTGGGGGCATGGGTTTGGCCTCTGTATGCCCTGGCAATGGCCATGCCGTGTCAGCCTCTCTCACAAAAGCTGCCAGTTGCTGTAGGTTTGCTTCTCTTTCTCAGTATTTCCCCAGCAAAGGAAACCTCCTTGTACTTTGTGATCTGTTGCTCCAGTTCTTACTGGGCTGGATCTGAAGCAGCTGCTCTTGGCAACTGAGTCTAAAATGGCTGATGCTGTTGTAAAATGTGATCAAAAGGAGAAATTAAGATGCCAACTCATCTGATGTATGGGATGTGAGAAACATAACTGACCTGCGTTTACCTAACTTTTAGCAAACTGTTTTGCAGGCCACCAGCAGCCCCAGCCCTGTGCTTTAAAGGCAGCTGCTCTTCTCTGCCAAGCAGTCCAGTCCAGCCCGGCCCAGCCCATGCATGCTCCCATCTCTCAGTAACAACCAAACATCAGTGTCCTATTAATGCTGTCTGGGCTGAAACCAGGACATGGAAAGAGTGCAGTGTGGTGGTAACCCAAGTCATGGCAAAGAATTTTATGTATTTTGATATATTACGTAAACATAGTACTATGAACAGTGAAAAATAAGCAGCCTTTCCATTCTGATACATTAATTTAAGAACAGGTTTCAAGATTGCTGAAATATTTTTTTTAAGTATTTGCAAATCTATTTTCAGTTGACATGTTACCTGAGAATTTTCAAATGGAATGTATAGTTGCAATCAGCCATTCAACTCAAAAATTTGATCATGTCTCAAATTTACTAGCCTTCTATAAGAACTATCTTACCAGAGAAAAATATCCCTCAATTCAAACTCACACTTTGTCTTTCCTTTTTAGCAGTATGTATATTTGTGAACAACTAAAAGCAGAGGAAGTGTAAAATTTCATCAAAAATCACAAACAATTTGAGAACTCACTATGAGTTGCAGCCACTTCATATCGATGTATTAGTTTCACAAAAAACAAGGTCAAACATCCCACTAGCGTTGTGGCTTTATTGCTCTCTTTTTCATGTTTTAATAAAAATATAAATAGTTATAATAAGTTTACTTATATGTATCAACTATATCACATATCTTATGAGGGCTGCTCTGAAAATAAGACCTCCCATTTTGCTGTATTGGCCCACAGTTTCATAGGCAGACCGTAGTGGTGTGGCAGCAGATGCTGAACTTTCCCACCAATATTCTATTATATTTTGGTGCTTTGTGACAGATGTCAGCAGAAGGTCAGTCTGACAAACTAATATCTGACACAGAAGCGTGTCTGCAAGCAAAGGTGTAGAACTGAATTCTCCCATGCAGAAAAAGTTGCACCCATTGACATTCATCAACGCTTGCTGCACATTGATGGAGACTGAACAGTGGATGTGAGCACACTTAGTTGGTGGGTGGTGTGTTTCAGCAGTGGCAACAGGGACTGTGAGTCACCTTCACAAGTGCAGGTTTTAACAAGCATGGCATACAGGCTCTTGTTCATCAGTGGCAAAAATGCAGAGCTAATGGTGATGAATATGCTAAAAAATCAGAATTACAATGCTCATTGTAGTTTCCCTGAAAATAAATAGGAGGCATTACTTTCATTGTTGCCTACGTATATGTAGCCCAAAACAATTCCTTTTCGCTCAGTGCAGCCTAGGCAAGCCAAAAGGTTGGACACCCATGCACTAGGGCATAACTGAAGGACAATTCAGAACTTGCAGATCTCATATGAGAAACATGTAAAGAATGATGATACACTCGTACAAGTACGTAGAATATCTAGCTTCTGGTGAAATAAGTTTTTCAGGGTCTACAGAGGTCTGCATACTTTGTCTTATATATTGTCAGTAAACCCTGAAAAGAGGGCAGCAATTTCAGAAACATGTATTTTCTCATATAAGAATTCAAACAAATCTCTCAAATTTGATGTTGCTAAACTTATGTAGTTTTCAGTAGTTTAGAAATAAACTTGCAGATAAGTCCCAGTTCTTCTCAGTGAGTTCCAATACAGCTGCTATAGCAGAGTTCTGATGTGATGTCACTACATATATCTCAAGTGACACTTTTGTAATAAGTTTTTTTACTGAATAAAAAGTGACCAAGGTAGAATGTCTGTTTGCGTGTGTGAAAGGAATGACAAACCACTCTAAGGCCAAATTCTACTGACCTTACTGAATCTCCCTTTCTAATCTGATGCTCTCTGTTTATTTGAAGACTGGTTAGGTAGATAGGTAGCTGTAAGGGAATTAAGTCCTTAAAAGAATTAAGGTATTGTTTAAACTTGACATTTTGTAGGTATATATTTCATTATTTTTATTAATTGTAGCCTCATTTTTTTTAATATAATACAAGTGGTTTCTCTTTAAGATTCCCCAAGCAATAGATATGTATATAGAGAGATATCTAGCTTAGGAGAAGCTGCAAACCAAGCCTGTGTGACACCAAAGCAACTTGATATTCATTTTGTGTTCTAGTACAAAGATTTAGGCCAGAACCTATTGGGAAAAAAAAAAAAAGATTTGGTCTGCCCTTTGCTTCTCAGGAAATTAAAGAAGCTTTTCAGGAAGATGAAGGATGAAAGAACTGAACCAAAGGAAATGGACACCAACCAACCAAAGGACCCTCAGCAGTGGGATCTTGACTACAGCTTGGAACCTTTCACTGGACTGACTCCAGAATACATGGAAATGAGTAAGACTTGTGAATTCCCTTTCTGCAACAATTATTTTTTCCATAGGACTAATGAACATGTATTGTATGACTGCCATAACTTGGTATGATAAAAGGAAGAACATCAAAATGCTTTTGTAGCTTTTCATGGAAGACAGCAGGGGTACGAGATGACTGAATTACAAACATAGGAGCAGTGATAAGTCCTAGCATCTGTTACTACTTATATTGTCAAAGAGGCTGGTGTTCCCAGCTGGAAATCCTACCGCAGAATGCCTGTGGCTGGATGGGACCCCCATATCATATAACCCAGCTCCTGTTGACAGCTCAGTCAGCTGGAGCAGGTTTCCCATGGCCTTGTCCAGCTTGGTTTTGAATATTTCCAGGAATGTATATTGTACAAGTTACCTGGGCAACCTGTTCCAGTGTTTGACCACCCTTATACTTGACATGGTTCTGTGACTAACAGGGTGGGGGGACCCATGGGGAAAGGGCGTAGGGGACTGAGAAAAATGTAGGAAGATAGGCCTGAAAGCAAAACAGCAACAACAAGCTAAGGGAGAAAACTAAGTTACTAAAGAAGATGTGGAATGGGAGATAACACAATATAATAGAAATTGAAGCTAATAATAATAAGTGGCAGTCAGCCCTTAAATGAGGTCTAAGAGAGGTGGAGCCAGGCTCCACCCCTTCTGGTCACACGGGTGAATTGCCTTCACCTATGCTCTCAGGGCTGACTGGTTTTTTCCCCAGGTGCTTAATCAGTGGTTTAGGCTGTGTCTCAACAGTTTCCATACACCCTGCAAATGAATGGATTAATTATGAATCTAAGCATTTGTTTACAAAATAACTAGTTTATTGAGTGAAGGGAATGGCTCATGGTACCTTGCTGTGTGCCACAGAAAGCTATGTGTTGTCCGTGGAGTTTGAGATGAATGCATAGCAATGAAACCCAAGCTGCACATCCCTGGCCCACTTGCTGCCCTACAACCATATCATTGCACTCACCTGTCAGGTTCACTGCCAAGTGACTCAGACCATCCACAATGCCAAGGAAGCACTTTGTGTGGCTCCTGCCCTGAACTGGTGATCTGAGATTACTCTGAAGTGAATTTACCTATTTTTCTAAATTTTATTTGAGCAGGGAAGAGAAACAAGACAGCAAATGAGGGCAGAGGACTTTATTTTTCTGACTTGTTTATAAAGACAATGACTGGGATATTAGAAATACATTATAGTATAAGAGATTCATTGTTAAAGAGAGGAAGAAGAAAATCTGTCTGCTGTTTCAGAACTTAATTCTGAAGACTTTACTGAGAGAAACTTCCACTTATATCAGTGGTTGTCTGCTTGATCATGAATGAAAAATCTGAATAGAGACTTTAGGCTGGGCTTTCAGTTCTCCTACTCAAATGATGAAAGTGTTTCATTCAGACAGTTATGGCCAGATTACCTATCTCTGCAAATAGTCACTCCATTCAGGTTTGTCCTGACAAGGTGCTCTGGCTTTTGAGGATGGATGGCATCCTTAAGACTATACAAAAGCTTCTGACCAAAACAAGGCTCTGGAATTCATATCTGCCATTCAGTAGGCTGTACCACCCTAAGCACCAGGCAGCCATGGCCTTTTCGTAGAATCATAAAATGACTTGGGTTGGAAGAGACCTCAGAGATTGTCTACTTTCAACCCCCTTGTCATGGACAGGGTTGCCATCCACTAGATCAGACTGCCCAGGAAACCATCAAGCCTGGTCTTGAATGCCTCCAGGGTGGGGCATCCACAGCTTCTCTGGGCAGCCTGTTCCAGTGCCTTAACACCTTCCAAGTGAAGAATTTCTTCCTAATATCTAACCTAAACTTTCTTTCAGTTTAAATTCATTCCCTCTCCTTCTGTTGCTGTCTAGCTGTGTAAAAGGTCAGTCTCCTCCTGCTTCTAAGTTCCTTTCAAGAATTGGAAGATCGCAATGATTTCTCCCTGAAGCCTTCTCTTCAAGCTAAACAAGCCTGACTCCCTCAACCATTTACCATAGGAGTGGTGCTCCAACCCTCTGATCACCTTCATGGCCCTCCTCTGGACTCACTCCAAAAGCTCTGCATCCTTCCTTTACTGGACACAGTACTCTAGATAGAGCCTCACAAGAGCAGAGTAGAGGGGGATAATTACCTCCTCCTCCCTACTACCTACCCCTCTTTTGATCCAATCCATGATATCATTGGCATTCTGGGCTGCAAGAACACACTGCTGGCTCATGTTCAGCTTTTCATCCATCAGGACCTCCAAGTCCTTCTCAACAGGGCTGCTTTCTAGGAGTTATCTCCCAGTCTGTTCTCCTATCTAGGATTGTCCTGACCCAAGTGCAACACCTTGTACTTTGCCTTATTGAACCTCATCAGGTTCTTGTGGGCTCACTTTTCAAGTCTGTCCAGATCTTTCTGGGTGGCTTCCTTTCTATTATACTGACTACACCACTCAGCTTGATGTCATCAGCAAACTTTCTGAGGGTATACTCAATCCCACAGTCTAAGTCACTGATAAAGATGTTGAAGAGCAGCAGTTCCAAGATGGACCCCTGAGGGGCACTGCTCATGACCAGCCTCCACCCTGAAGTAGAGCCATTGGCAACAACTGTCTGGTAATGACCATCCAGCCAATTCATTATCCACTGAACAGTCCACCCTTCAAATCTGTATCTCTCCAATTTAGAAGTAAGGATGCAGTGCGGCACTATGTCAGAGGCCTTGCAGAAGTTCAGGTATAGGATGTCAGTTGCCCTTCTATGGTTCACCGATGCCGTCACTCCATCATAGAAGGCCACCAGATTCGTGAGGCATGATCTGCCCTCAGTGAAGCCTTTCTGAATGTCTCAGATCACTTCTTCATCTCTCATGTGCCTTAGCATCTCTTCCAGGAGGATCTGCTCCATGATGTCCTTAGGTACAGACATGGGATTCACTGGCCTGTAGTTCCCCAGCTCCTCCTTTCTCCTTTTCTTAAAAATGGGAGTGATACTTCCCTTTTTTCAGTCACCAAAGACTTCACCAACCAACCACAACTTTTCAAATGTGATGGAGAGTGGCTTGGCAACCACTTCACCCAAACCCGTCAGGAAACTTGGGATGCATGTAAACTGGTCCCATAGACTTGTACACATTCAGACTCATGACGTGGTCTCAGACTTGCTCTGCTCTTACACTGGAGGGGATTTTGCTCCCCCAGCTCCCACTTGGAAGTTCAGGAGCTTCGGTTCATTTCTATGAAAGGGCACCCTCTCTGGAGGAAACGTTAACTCTGGTCATATATTCTCTTTGCTTTCCCTTATGAAACAGTTATCCTTGAGGAAGCACTACTTCTTTGAGCGATAATATTTGGAGCAATGTCAGGATGTGCTTTGCAGTACACATGTCAAGAATAGAGGAGTTTTTGATATAACTCTCTCACTTCTGTTTTGAAATGGCCATTTCAAACCTGCTGGGATTTCCTTTTATTCTGACTTATAATATTAAGAAACCTAAGCAACTTTGTTTAGCGTTTCTTTTTTCTTTTATTTATTTATTTATTTATTTATTTTATGTCTACTTAAACTAATAGAAATAATGAGATTTACTGTTTTGTTTTGTTTCTTAAATCTCTCGAATTTTTGTGTGGAGAAATGTGGTTCTGCTTTTGTTCTCTGGACTTTTTTTCTACTAATTTGCATTCACAGTACTCAATTTCAGCAAAGTTAGAAGCACCACTCCACTAAAGCAACAGGCAGTGTGATGGCTAATGGGATCACCAAGCTGGTGCCTTTGTGGTTAGTCTGTTAACAGTAAACATTAAGAACAACAAACCTGGAAGAATCAGCAGTTTCTGTCTTAAAGCTAGTCTATGCTCAGGTGCCCCAGGAGAATTACCTTCCAGTTCATGCAGTTCACAAGGCCACTTAATGCTGCAGTAGAGAGTGTTCAACTTTTTAAATGCTCTGTTGGACTTGGATGTATAATGTCACCCTAAGTTAAATCAGTCACAGGTGATCCTGTTCCTTGAGACTTCCACTTCCAGCTATCCCTAGGCCGGCAGCTATACCACTCTGCATACCTCTGCCACTTCAGGAGTGACTTACCACCCAAAGCCAAACAAACATGTCTGTCTGTAGAAAGGTTTCCCGTCTTTTGCACTAGATGTCATCAGCAGAGTGGTAACTTCTACCAGACTGTTAACTTCTCATTCCTCCTCCCTGTTCAAAACAAAACAAAACAAAACAAACAAACAAACAAAAAAACACCACCACCAACAAAAAACCACATTAGTTTGCTGAGAGCTCTTTCTGCTCCATAAGGACGTACTCAGAGAAGTATGGCCACTTGTCATTTTACTTTTTTAGTCAGGCAAGTGTGTTTATTGAGGCTTCAGGCTAAAAACTTGTGATTCTAGGATGTTTTGTGGCCCTGAATAAAGGCTCAATCCATAGCATTAAAATGATAATGAAGTAGACAGCTAGGGAGAATCCAGGAAAATGAGTTCAAAATCTATTTCCTATTCATAAACTGGAGCACTAGTTTTCTTTAAGAATTGTGTTAGAATAGCTTGGAACCACTTGACTGAAAGTCAGAAACTGCATGTGGAACAAAGGCACTGGAGAAAATTGAGGACAGACAGTGATAAGAATGATGGCTTCATGGATTCTGATTATTGCATAGAATTGTATTTCAAAATTCATGAAATTGAAACACTGAACTGAGAGCAAGTCCATAGAAGGCAAGAACATAACTTTGATTTAACGTACAGCAAGCAGGAAATTGAGACTAAGGTACATCGTTTTCAAAGCAAAAGTCGTAAATAAATCTGAAAAACGAACAAGAAGTAAACCCCAAAGTCTACAAGGCAAGTAAATTTCCATTGCCTTCACTGGCAGTGTGAAAGACTACATGCTAGTAGTGTGATAGGAAGAGGCTAATGTTTAGTGGCAAGTAAAATGCTTTCCTTGGAGAATGCTCTTGTGGGTCATTTCTTAGGTACTCTGAATCTGATTTCACTCAGCAGACTGTACTGAACTTCTTTCTTAAACAGGCCTTATTAATTAATAATAGTTTTGATTCGCACTAGTGAAATTTCTGATGATCGTTTGATCTGGTACTGATATATAAATATATATATCCTGAAATGTAAATTGTCACTGTTAATGTGTCAGATTTTTCATGAGTACTTTCCATTGCTGAAACTCTGAAATGACTTTTGACGCAGTCCAATATATTAGAGTGTGCTCCCAAAGTATGCAGCATGTATAGCAGTTTTCCCATTCAGCTGGCAGTAAGTTCACAACAAGTAGCCTACAATATTAGGAGCTGGCAAGAAGTTGATATTAAAAGGAGCAATAAGCATCACTAATGAAAAGACTTTACAAAGTCCTGTCCAAAACCATCTGAATGATGCATGTGAATGTGTGAAGTTTGCACCACTACTGACTTTTCTCTTGAGAAGAAACTGACATTAGCAGTGATTTTCAGATTCTTGCTCTTCTCCAGTCTCTTAAGAGCCCAGGGTTTTTAAGGCAATTAAATGAAAACATATTTTTCTCAGAGATATAATAAAGAGTTTCATCATCTGACTTCTGTTAAAAACCAATTGGGCAAAACTCTTTTTTGAATTCTAAGAAGCAAATGATCAGATCCAGTGTCTGTAGCAAATGACTACCATAAGGAAGGTTTGGAAGAACTTCTCCTACAGCAGGAAAAGCCATCAAACAAGCAACGTGTGAAGCAGCAAAAGGAGGGGAAAAGAAAAGGAATAATTGAAGAGCAACTTACATTTTTCTATGATCTCCATAATGAATATGGATTTGAAAATACCAGCTCAGTCTGTTGTGTGTAGACTTGCTATATGTATGTTTACTAGAGAGTAGTAAATGACACCTATTTCTTAATTTCTCAGCCAGGCTTGGTTATCTGTTGAAAAATTTCTTCTTAGAAACTGATTCCATTCTTTACTTAGTGTAACACATAATTCTATGACATATTGTTGATAAAGAAATGAGGAAAAGGGAAAACAGTTATAAGTAATTACCTTCATTCAGGTTAGGTTTTGATACAAAAAAATGCAAAGGTTACCCATGCTACTCAGTGTGTAAATCAGGTAGAACCTGAGTGATATTCACTGTGAAAGATTTTATACTGGGGACTGATACTTACACAAGAACAATAAACAACAATCTGTGCTCTTAATGTTATCTTGGAGGCCACTTTAGAGGGACAGTGTTTGCTGTGTCTTTCTTTGTTGGGATTCAGTACCATTTAGGTCCTGCGTACAGGTGATTAGTTTCCTCAAAAAGTGATTTTCTGAGAACTGTTGTGATCTGGGAGGCTTCTCATGATGCTGTTTGTCTAAGGGTCCAACCAGCCTAAGCCTAAATGAAACGTTGTTTATGTGGCATCAGATGTTGGGAATGGTATTCCATGTGTACTGGCGATAAGGCCTTTATTTATTTCCTGAGTAAGACTCACAGTGCAGGTGACTTGTCCTCGACACTAGCAATCTGGATTTTTTCTCTCATCAGAAATAAAGCTCATGTCATTTGACCACATGTCTAGTGCTCTGTTTTGAGGAGAAGGTTTTATTTCCTGTGTCCTCAGGTTCTCCCTATATACAACTCTCAATTTGCTCAGTAGGTTTTGACATGAAATGGGGTCATATTCATCTTTGTAGTCCTTCAATCTGGCTTACAAGTAGGAAATCCATGAAAAAAAGCTGGATGTACAGAAGTTTGTCTTCTTACACTGTTCTTTGTAACCTTTTGCCACAAAGCATATGAGAATAATCATCCAAGTCAAGCAGGGATCCAATAAGTGGTCATAGGATTATATGCGAATACTAGAAGAGCTTTGCATGGAGACCTTGCGGTAGGTATAAAGGTGAATGTAATATAGATATTCCAGGGTTGCCATCATGTACTCTGTCCAAAAATAGGATGTATTGACATCAGCAGTCATTGGTGGAAATCCTTATGAGTGTGATAGAAGTGGTGTAAATCGTTCTGTTGTAACCGAGCAGGCATCTGCATTCCAGAATGCTACTATTAGGAGGTTGGAACACTGAAGAGATTTTAAGAGGACCACACAAATACTGCTGGTATAGACATTTCAGTGACACTTCAGAAGACATTTTTAAGCAGTTATGCAGAAGACCTTTGCACACCTTCAATATTTTTTCATGAACTTGAAAAAAAATGAAGTGAATATTCTCAGGCAGTGAATAAAAGGGGTTGCAAGCATCATCAAAGCAAATGTGTGTGGCTTATACTTGAAGCATTGCAAATGCCTTTTTTGTTGTTTTTAATTGAATCTTTCCAGTTCTATTCCAGCTAAATTCACATAAAACCAAATAAGGCATACTTTAGCACTGTGTATTTTTGTAAGCATGTCACAGGTTTTCTGGGGACATTACTCTAACATGTTTTTATTTCCCTGATACTTAATTTTCCTGACTATGAATATAAAATATTCAGGAAAGTATGATTTCAAGGGTAGAATGCTCATATGCTTTGAAAAGACTCTGTGCTAGTGTATTGAATCACAAAATCATTAAGGTTGCAAAAGACCACTAAGATCACCTAGTCCAACAATGAACTGATTAAACCAAGCCCACTAAACTATGTCACTCAGTGCCAGATCTACCCTTTTTTTGAAAATCTTCAGGGATGGTGACCCTACCACCTCCATGGACAGCCCATTCCAGTACCACACCACTCTTTCTAAGAATAAACTTTTTCCTGTTATCCAACATGAATCTACCTTGGTGCAACTTAAAGCCTTTAGTGCTCACTGTACTGCTATTTAACAGGGAAAAGAGGCTGACCCCCACCTTGTTACAACCTCCTTTCAGGTAGTTGTAGAAAGCTATGTCTCCCCTGAGTTTCCTCTTCTTTAGACTAAACAATCCCAGTTCCCTCACCTGCTCCTCATAAGACTTGTGTTCCAGACCCTTCACTAGCTTCATTGTCCTTCTTTGGATATGCTTCAAGGCCTCAATATCTTTCTTGTGGCAAGAGGCACAAAACCAAACACAGTACTTGAAGTTTGGCCTCAGCAGTGCTGAGTAAAGGAGGACAGTCACTTCCCTGCTGACTACACTATTTCTTATACAAGTCAGTATGCCATTGGTGTTCTCAACAACCAGGGCACCCTACTGGCTCATGTTCAGCTGGCTGTCAATTAACAACTCAGATCATTTTCCTTTGTGCAGTCTTCCAGCTGCTTTTCGCTAAGCCTGTAGCATTGCATGGGGTTGTTGCGTCCAAAGTGCAGGACTCGGCACTTGGTTTTGCTGAATCTCATACAATTGGTCTCAGCCTATTGATCCAGCCTATACAGACCCCTCTGTAAGGCCTTCCTACCCTCAGGCAGATCAAAACTTCATCCTATTAGGATGTAATCTGCAAACATACTCAATCCTCTCTTCCAGATTGTCAATAAAGATATTATATAGGGCCAGCTCCAGACATGACCCCTGAGAAACACCACTGGTGACTGGTTGCCAGCTGGGTTTAGCTCCATTCACCATCACTTTCTGGGCCCAGTCATCCAGCAGATTTTTTACTCAGTCTTCCCTCTGGAAGTCCGAGGTAGCAGTTTTACTGATCCTCTTCCTAACTTCATAAAGAATAGAGAACTCAATCATTTCATGGTTGGTGTGTTCATGGTTGGTGAGAGACTACCACGTCTCTCACCATTCCTTTTCTGTTTGTAACCAGAAGGTCTAAAAGGGTGCTTCCTCTGGTAGGTTCTCTCACCAACTGTGTCAAGAAGTTATCTTCTCCACACTCCAGGAACCTCCTAGACTGCTTCCTCCGTGCTGTATTCCATTTCCAGGAGATATTCCTCCCTTGCTCTTGTGGGAGACTTCATCTCCCACAAGAGCAAGGGTTACCAATCACCTGACTTATGCCAGCTGCTTGTAGAATGCTTTGTCTGTCTCTTCATCCTGGTTGGACTCCCACCTGGATGTCAGCCCCATTGGCCTTTGCCCTGATCCTCACCTATAAGGATCAAACCTTATCATTCCCAGTATTGATCTCTGCAGAATCAAAGTGCTTCCTAACAGAACCCATCACCTCTTCTTCCTTGCCTATCCCCACTAAAAAGCTTATAGCTCTCCATTGCAGCATGTCAGTCATAGGAATAATCCCACCATGTTTCTGTGATGGCAGCTAAGTCATAGTTTTCTTGCCACACAATGGCTTCCTCCTGTTAGTTGCCCATATTGCATACATTGGTGGAGATGCACTTCAGCTGGGCTATTGGTATCACTTCTGATACTGGAATGTTGTCCATAGGCTCATCCCTAACAAGCCTGGTCTTAACCCCTTCCCCCTTCAAATTCAGTTCAATGCCCTATCAGTGAGCTGTGACAAATCCTGGCTGGAATCCTTTTCCCTCCTTTTACCCAGATGGACCCCATTTGTCACCAGCAGACCTGATGCCTAATAAACTGCCCTATGACCAAAAGAAACAAAAAGGCACCAGCCTTTCAACCACATTGATCAGGTGGGTTTTCCTACTCCTCTCAATATTTTTCCCTGCTACCAAAGAGATTTTGTAAAATGTCACCTGAGCTCCTGCACCCATAAACTAACCACCTGAATGCCTGAGATTCCCACTTGGTAGCCTTCAGGCTTTTCCACTTGACTTCTTCACTGCCTACGTGAAATATAATAAGTGGGTAATAATTTGAGGACTGTACTAGACGAGGAATCTTCCTTATGATGTCTCTGGCCTGGGCACAAGGGAGGAAGCAGGCTTCCCTGTGAGTAGGGTCCAGTTGCATAGCAGGCCCTCGGTTCCCCTCAGAAGGGAGTAATCTATGACAGTCACCTTTCTTTTATTGTTGTCAGGAACTGTTTTTTGGTGTGGGGTTGACTGCTTCAAGCTAGAAAGCCCTCTGGATAGACTTTCTTCAGTATCCTCACTCGCCCTTTGAATCCTAAGACTTCATACCTGTTATGCAAGAGAACCTGGGAAGGTGAGGTAGGTCTCCTGCCACCTCAAGCAAGAGCCAGTTTCCACTCCTCCTTATCTCTTCTGCCTGGTGGCAAGAGGGTAGGGGATTCACCAGTACTTGTGAAGTGTACCTTTGGTCCCTCTTCTTTCAGGGATGCTGGGGAGTAGCTCTATCAGACTATCTCACTTTCACACTCTGATGCTCCTTAATCATTCTATGTCCTCCTTTAGTTGTCTTACCAGGAAGAGTAGATCATCCACCTGTTCATATTGTATGCAGGTGATATAGCTGCTACCTCCCAGTACCTGTGCCAGGCTCAGCCACTCCCTGCAGCCAGAGACCTGGATGGCCACGTTTGCATGGGTGCTCAGACTGGATTGTTACAGCCTTCTTGGCAATGGCTTTTGCCCAAGTAGAGAACATGGCTTATCTACTTCCACCAAGAAGGTGATGAGAGTTAAATGGGCTGGTCTCTTCACTGAGGAGGAGGACTATGCCCTCCCTGCATTAGCTGTGGCTCAAACTGCTGCACCATACCCTGCTGACACATCATGTCCTGTTTGCATGTTCTCTTCACAACGTTCCGGGTCATTGCACTCTGTAGAGCTGCCTTTGTATGCATAGAGGTTTGGCTGCCATCATTCATGTCTCTGCCTACACAGCATCAGACCTGCTTCTTGTCAGGAACTCTTCCCACTTTGAGAAGACTGGATCTCCCTTGTGCACCCTGTGCTTCTTTTCATAGTGTTTTGTCACAGTTTCATCACAGTTTTGCCTCTCTGCATAGCGTCCCTTGGTATGAGCCTCTGCTCTGAAGCCAATCCACTGAAGTTCTTTGATGCTAGGATATAATCTATCTTAAAGCAGAGCAATGAGAATGAAAATCAAAAGGACATTTGTAAGACAGAGATAATACTTTACCATGCAAATATATTGTCACTTGCAAGAGAAATACAGGAAAGTAAATTAGAAGACTTTCAGCCTGCACACACAAAAGAGAAAGTGTGCAAGATCCTGAAGAAAGTTTTTTTTAGTTAGGTTTAGGCTGCTACTACAGTGCCTAAGGGAAGGATTTTAATTTAAACACTGAAGCTGTGAAAAGGTGTGATTTTTACAGAAATGCAGCAGATTTCTCCTACGGTGGAGAGAGAACTTACACAGGGATTTGATGAAAAAGATGCCACAGTGCTTAGCGCCTTGTACACATTAACCCCTATTTCATACTGCTATTCATTTAATTCCATGGTGTAAATTATTGTTAGATTTATTTGTTTAATTTTATTCAAATTACTTTGCATTTGGGCAGCGTATTTTTGGTCCCCTTCCCCTTCTACTTTTCATTAGTTTTCTGGGGTAATAAAAACCTCTCTCACTTCCCTGAAGTATTGCATTAAAATAGTGTATCATTTTTACAACAGAATGATCTAGTCTCGAAAGTAGAGATAAAGGAGCTCATACCTCCTGCTTTTCATGAAAGAAGAGTCTTTTAGGCAGCTTATTGATTTCTCGGTGTCTTAGAGTAAAAGAGTGATGGCCCTTTCCAGGCTTTAGTTATGGATAAATGAAATTCCCTCAGATGGGTTTGACTTCATGTGCCTGAGTGTGCCACTGAAAGACAAGTAAATTAATGATACTCTACCCGCCCAAAAACTGAAGAAGCTTTATTGAAGAAACTTGGTTTTTTTACCACATTATTCTCACATTATTATCTCTAGAGCACTGTGAGTTTTCAGAAAAATAATGTTTTGTCAGCATTGTGCTTTACAGGGTGATGTTGGTTCCTCAGATACTTAGAAGACACTTTGCGTAGAGACAAGGCATCATATGTCCTAGAAAACAGGCTTAATTCATTCAGAAAACTGTAGTCTTTTTTTAATACAATTATACAGTTGGTGCTGAGCTGAAACCTGTGTTACTGGCAGTCTAACAATGGAAATAATGTGTCACCTGCTTCAAAATGAAAGGGGTTTTATTTTTGTTTGCTTATTTTCAACCTATGGAAGAAGCCAGGCTTATTAGTTGCATATCTATTTTGGTAAGCAGAGAACTCAGGATGGTTTCACTTGTTGCAATACTACTTGTTCTTTAGAGCCAGCGGACCATTGCTTTTTTTCTCCCCAGCTACTTTACCCAAATTGCAAACCTTGAAAAAAAAATACTTCAGTAGGACTCTCTTTTGCTAAGACTTTGAGCAGAAGATCTCTAAGTTTGGAGGATATAGACAAAATTAGGGCGGAAAATGCTGTATGGTACCACAGTCTCATGCATCCACAAAAATATTTATTGTCTTCCTACTCTTGCAATATTGCCACCAAATTTTCCAAAGGAAGCTGTGAAGAAATAAGGACACTGTAGATTTCCTACCCTAATGTATCAGTTATTCTTAATGATATTCCCTAGAGTATCATTTACATACAGGCAAAAACTGGGGATGAATAGTAGCATCACATTCAGCTGATTATATAGAAAAGCAGAATACACTGCAAACTCCTTGTTCTTTATTAAATTTATTATTTACTTTGGCTTGTGTTGATGTAATACCAGAGGATTATTAGAACCATTCATAAAACATAGTGACAAACCTTCATCTCTTTCATAGCCTTGCTTTCCAATATATACTGCTGTGTTCAAACTGCAGAGTGGAGTGTTCCAGGTTTTGTCACCCACAAAGCTCACCAACAATTTACTGTCAGCTGCGTTTACCAGTTCTTTTCAAAATATGTCCAAGGACAATATCTGTTTCTCTTCCAGTTATCCAGTTCGGCTTTGTCACACTCTTTGTTGCCTCCTTTCCTCTGGCACCACTCTTTGCTCTTCTGAACAATATCATAGAAGTCCGGCTTGATGCAAAAAAGTTTGTTACTGAACTAAGGAGGCCAGACACAGTAAGAGCAAAAGATATAGGTAAGTAATGGAAAAACATTAAAATGATGAGAATACCAAGTATTCAGTGGGGGAAAAAAAAAGAAAAAAGAAAAAGATATTACTAAACTCCTAAATCCCTTAATAAGTTCTGTTTTTCATTTACAGGAATTTGGTATAACATTTTGAGTGGTATTGGAAAGCTTTCGGTTATCATTAATGTGAGTATATGATCTTAGAAGCTTATATTATCCCTCTAACATAATGTAAAAGTGATTCTTAAATGCTACAAAATATAATAAAATCTAAGTCCTTTCATGTGGAAGTATAAAACAAGATCTGAATTATAAAGGAGATGACCATTCACTCACCTCATTTTCTATATACTTGTGTTAGGTAGGACAGGAAGAGTAATTCATATAAAAATAATTCATATGAATGGAATCTAAATGGACAACATTCCAGAGTTGATAAAGATGTACTCATTTACTGCCATAATTTTTCTGTCACTCTGCTATTATAATTGTTGATACAAATGAAAGGTTGTAAACATAAAATCTAGAAGTGCATTCCACGAGCAGAAAGCCCTTAGATAGAAGAAAAAGTGCTATTTTTTATTCTGATTTTTACAAATATAGAGAAATAAGTATAATTTCTCCTGCAGAATGAGCTTTTCTGGAAGAGTAGCTTTTTTTTTTTTAGTTGACTCACACATTTTCAAAGCTACAAAACCTAATTGAGAAAAAATATTCTTTAATAGAATGAGACTGATTATACATGTAGAATACTTACATGTTTGTTAAACAGATTTATTATGTTTATTGTTCTACATGTATTCCCTAAGAAAAAATTTATTATGTATGCTTTAAGACTGAAAAAACTCATGCAAAGGAGTTTAGTTTTAATACTATTACTTTTTGACCCATAGATTTCAAAGCACTTTAGAGATGTAGCTGATTCTCACTAATAAAGAGGAATGTCTACACAGGGTGCTATGTAATGTATTTAATAAAATAGTTTCCAGCACAGCACCGTTCTGTATCAATTTGTAAGCTATCATTACAACTTGGGCAACTATAATGCCTCAAGAGAAGCAGAGTTGTTTGATGTAAGTCGAAGATTGTTCACTTAGTGCGTTAGCAGCTTGCAGAATTTAAGCCAGAATATCTGTGCAGCTTTGCACATATCTGTGAAATTGCTCTCAGACACAGGTTTCAGGCTTTCCAGAACTGATCTGTGCTGGATGAGCAAAGTTTTGCAGCTACTTGGATTTATCTGAATACACTTTGCAAGTTTATGATCCTTGACTATTTACTGTCTCAAACAAATTGTGAACATTTTTTATTATTAAATTTAGTTAAAATATCAGTTAGTTACTTCTTGCTGACAGAAATGTAAATATGTCCATGCCCAGTATGAAAAAATATTGAATGCCCAGATCTGCTTCTTTACTGCATCTGTATAATATTGATGCAGAATTATTTAGCAACATGTAGCTCTGAACAAATCTGATGAATTTTTGTTGATACGATCTAGATATTCATTTGTCTGATTCACTCACAATCATACTAGTTTTATTCCAGCATGAGATCCACTGATGCCAAATGTTTAAGTCCTGCTCCAGAATGGAGAGTAGAGGATGACTACTTTACACTCAGATGGTTTAATAGAGATACACTGTATAACAATACCAAATTATGCTTCAGAATATACCAACCAGCTATTATGTCTTACATTTTAAAGCTAAAGAGCTTCTAATGGCTTGTAGGAGAAAAACAGTTGGAGAAACGTACAAGGCACTAGTTGTTTTTGCTACTCTATGATCTGAGATATATACCACCTCCATAACTACAGCCTTCTCCTGGAGACACAAAGCAAATCACTGTGCTTATATAAACACCCATTCTGTACAAGGTCTGTCCATTTAACTTGCACTTCATCATTCTTCCAAACTTATTTGAATATGAAAATTATCACTGAAATTAATTTAATCTAAGACACATTAGACATAGATTCACCATGTTTTTTTTTTGTTGTTGTTGTTGTTTTTTCCATTTGTGTGTGTGTGTGTGTGTCAGGCTTTTGTAATTGCTGTCACATCTGATTTCATTCCACGCCTTATGTATCAATACGCATATAGTCAAAATGGAAGCATGCATGGCTTCATCAATCATACTCTCTCATACTTCAATGTCAGTCATCTCAAGGCTGGAACACAACCAGAAAACTCCCCATTTGCACAGGACATTTTATTCTGCAGGTAAAGTGCTTCTGATGACAGTTTTCTATTTCTTTTGACAGAGAAAAGTTTTCCCAAGTGGGAACTGCTAATATTTGTGTCTTTAAAAAGGTGGTTTTAAGAATACTGCTTTTAGACTGTTCTCACGATATTAGAAGGTGCTTAGAATGGGTTTTCCCACACATTAAAAGACAAAATATACAATTTTGCAGACTTAATCAAATAAAAAATCCTTTCCATATGTGTGCAAGATACAGTTCTCATTAAGAACAAAATTCAGCTTTTAAACTAGATTCCCGCTAACTAGAACCAGACTTTCCTTCTCTTTGTTAAACTCAGTGTTTACTTTATGAGATTTGAGTTTTCAGTATGCTCTATCTTTAAAACCTGCACTATTCCCTACATACAGATCTTATGCTTAAATTTCATCTTTTCAGACTGGGGAAACAAGGGTCAACTTCTAATAAATATGTTGAAAATATCTAGTCCACTACTCCTCAGGAAGAGCAGAAAACCTTACTGTGGAGATACTTCTGGAGCAGTTACAGTTTATAAAAGAAATCACTATAATAGTTCCAATGCTCTCAATGTAACCTTGCTTTTCCATAAAAATATCTGTGAATTCAGGGAACTACTTCAAGGCGATGCAGCAGAAGCCTGTTCAAAATTGAGCCCCATGGTCAGTTTTGTAGTCAACAGCCTGGCCCACCTTCCTTTTGGATTCACTTGGAATCACACTGTATTTAGCTTCTGCAGTCACAAGAGATCATTGCAAAATTTCCTCTTTGATTTCCCTTTGAAGAGCTTTAATTTGTATAATTTTTACTACATGGATGTCTTAAATTTGTCTCCTTTGTTTTGACATACAGATATTTTCTCATACATCCTCTCTTTTTCCTGATATATGCCATGTTTTTTTAATCTGATATTCCTGACAGAAACTTCTGTAACTCTCCTATTCCCAAAACTAGTTTCACCTCTATGTTTCCCAACCTCCATTCTCCAGCTCAGATTTTGGGTCTCTCACTTTCATTGTACAGTCTTAGTCAGAGATCAAATTTTGGCTGAAGTGCAAAACAGGTGGGATTCTGAAAATCTGTCAGCATATTCTCCCAAATCAGTGGCAAAGCAGGGTTACAAAGCTAACTACCAAGAAGAGCAGAATAATGAGACAAATCTTAAAGGTGAAATTCACATCAGATGTACTGTCTTTGCAATATATATTCACTGAATCCTGAGATAGTGGCAGAAAACACTTCTAGTTATTGAAGATATAACTGAGTGTTTCTCACTTGTCTTCATTCTCACTGACAAATCTGTTTTCAATATACAGATAGATTTCTCCCATTATTACTTCCAGTGATCCATATATTTCTGCATTCATAACTTTTAAAATAAATTGTATTTGAAGAGTAGATATAGATCTCCAAGGCAGCCAGATTTTTTTAAATAGAATTGCAGTTAATTTATGACTATTTATCTCTTCTACAAATTTTTAAGAGACACTCACAGTGGGACATGGAAGGCTTGTAACTAAAGCCAGTTAGAATGCACACTTCTGTCTTGCCAAAGCTTTTTCTTCATCTTATAGTTTTTGAGGGGAAAAAAAAATTGAAAAAAAATACATTTCAATTCAATAAGTAAATAAATAATACAATTAGTCTTACTTCTTTGTTGATTTACTCTTCTAAAAATAAAGTAAGACAGAAACAAGAAGCCATCTGAAAGCAAAGGGAGAAACTTACTTTGTAATTAGACTTCTAACTTTGGTTCTGTAAATTGCCCTCCAGAGCACTCTACCTCTTTTCATTGATTATTTAAGGGATCATATTCTAGTTAGATTACTGAAGTAGCCAAAAACGTTTCCTTGCTTCTACATGATTGCACATTTCTGAATTAAGACTACATACCTAATTGCTAATAAATCAATTTTTACCGTTCTAATTTTTCTGATTGAGAACAGCCCTGCAGTGAGGGACTTGGGGGTCCTGGTGGACGAAAAGCTGGACATGGGCCAGTGGTGTGCTCTTGCAGCCCAGAAGGCCAACATTATCCTGGGCTACACTGAAAGAGGAATGGCTCCCAAGGAGAGAGAGGTGGTTATCCCCTCTGCTTTGTCCTTGTGATGCCCCATCTGAGTACTGGATTCAGGACTGGGGCCCCCAGTAAAGGAAGGATATTTAGCTGTTGGACTGGGTCCAGAGGAGAGCCATGAGGGTGTTCGGAAGCCTGGAGCACCTCTCCTATGAAGCAAGGTGGAGGGAGCTGGGCTAGTTTAGCCTGATGAAGAAAAAGCTCCAGGGAGACCTCACTGTAGTCTTCCAGTACTTTTACACAGCCTGATAGTGAAAGGACAAACGGCAGTCTTCTTTAAACTAGAAGAGGGGATATTTCGATTACATGTTAGGAAGTTTTTTACTCAGAGTGTGGTGAGGCATGGGAGCAGGTTGCATGGAGGTGTTGTGGATGCCTCATCTCTGAAGGCATTCAAGGCCAGGTTGGATGGGATTCTGGGCAGCCTGATCTAGTGTCTTACAAACTTACAGATGGTAGAAGAGTTGGAACTAGATGATCCTTGATGTCATTCATCCGTGAAGCCATTCTATGATTCTTTGATTTTCTTAGGAAATAATGAGTTTTGCTGAAATTACTTGAGATGGGGTAGAAGGAAGTTCTTTAATGAGGCCTACAATTCAATACCCATCTCATGTAAAATATTAAATATTTCAATTAAATAATTTTTGAGAAAGAAGTCTAGAAGTTGGTGTAGTCTGCACATGCTTATCTTCCACTCCTGCACAGGCAAAATATAATCTTGCTTAGAATCACGCTGATATTAAGCGGTGGTATTTATCTCACCTGGCTGTAATCCATAGAACATATTCTTTTTCATTCCCTCCGTGGTCACTGGAGGCAGAGTACATGTAGAGAGAAGTCTGTCTCTCTATCTTGGGCACCTCTCTTAAGATTGCCTATGGAATGTACCTACCTGCTTACTTTGACTACACTCAAAGACTAGATGAGTGCACATGGATATGATTACTAGCTTTTAGGCAGTTAAGGAAAGAGAATAGAGCAGGAAATTCATTCCCAGTCATAGGAACTTCAGTAAAGGAATCTGTGCTGCTTCTTATATAGTCAGATGAGAGCTGAGAGCAGACAAAAAGAGAAAAAAAAAAGGTCTCCAGCACATAAAACTACTCGTGGTAGACAAGGTAAAATGTCTTAAGCTTCAGGGCTCTCCTCTTTCTCTGCTCATTATCCTGTTCCTGTGAGCTCTGCTATTTCCTGTGTTAGTATTTGCTGTGAGTTATTGCTTAGCATTATGTTAAGCATTATGTTAAGCAAAGTGTGCAGCATCTCTATACTTGTCTCGCCCACTCGTAAGACTGTGTAGCTCTTTATTGCTCTCAGTTCTTAGCATGTTTTAATTTGTATTACAGAATTAGTGTGCAGTTTTCTTCAGCAAATATCTCCATCCATATAAACCTCTTACTTTGTTGTGACTTCACTGTATTAACTTTGCAACTGTTTACCTGGTCACAGTTACTGTGAGTTTAATGGAGGAGGTGAAATACGGGGAGAAGGGAATAACGCACACTAGGTATGAAAGTAGTCACTACCTGGGAATATCAGGTCTCTGCTACCATTTAATGAATAAATAAATAGATTGCAAACACACTCACATACTACTCTGAATGAGAAACAACTATGAAAGTATTTCTGTTCCCTTATCAGGAAACAGTTATGAAATTATATCCACTCATTGTACCTCATTATCAGCCACTTCATTTGTTTCTTACCAAAGTCACAACTTTGTATGGAACTGTGACTGATAAAACATGAGGTATCTCGCTTGTGTGCCAGGAGACAGCAGGAACCAGGAAAAAAAATATTTTTTTGCACTTCTTGCAAGTATGTTGGGAACAAGTTGACCTCTCTTAGATTTCTGTGATCTCTAGAGATAAAAGTGGTTAAAATAAGCCTGAATTTTGATCTTTACAGGCATTGCCAGAGGTTAATGTATCTTAAAAACAAGCATAGCAAACCAAAAACAACTCTCCCATCAAAAATCCAGAATACATTCGTTGAATATTTTGAGCAGCATTTTATACAGTACTGTGAACTCTTTGACACTGCTTCCAAATAAACATTACTGTAAGAGCCAATCTGACACACAACATTATTGTAATTTTTTTTTTCAGAGCAAAATGGCATTTGTGTAGCTGAAGGCAAATTAAAACAAACCTTGCTAAGTTATGTGACATAACTCTAGTCCTTTTGATCTTTATAATTAGGTATGATAGTGGAGTACATGAAAACATTCTGGTTACACTGAAAAGAAAAAATGCAGAAGATAGGGGGTCATTACAAGGAGTTTTCCCTTAACATAACTGTGCTTCCATATTGAGCAAATTTGTAAAATGTCTTTGAAATAATTAATTTCCTTAATGCACTGGGATTCATCTCACCTACACCCAGTGATCAGTATTGGATTCTAATGTTTTCCCTGAACAATTCTTGTTTACCTCTGCACTGATGAAACACTTCTTCCTATTGATTCAGTAATGCTGTCTTCAATTTCCTGTTAAACACGGGCTTAAAAAGGAAACTGAACAGATCAGCATATTTAGATTCATCTGCAGTTCCAACTACCTACCCACAATTTTGATTACTTTTGTCTTTCTTTTTCGACAAACAATCTTCTTGTTAAATATTTCTTTCTTTCTCTGCATGTTTCTTTTACCTCTGGCAGCATATCAGTTTTGTCTAAATGATGCCTGATTTCTCTAGCTGTCTTCACTTAACTTCCCCAACATTTCTCTACTTTCAGTGTGCAGTTTTCTTTATTCTGTGCTCTATTCTTAAACCATATTGATTACTGTTTTTTTTTTTTAAGTGATATTAAGAGTTGTTTGTTCTTTAAAATTACTCATGTATGTATGCATGAGTCTTCGGAGCATCAGCTGTTTGCTCCCTATAGCATATGCTTTGAATGAAGTATTTTAAAAGCAAAGAATTGAAGAGATGAGAGGAAATACGGGATTCTGTTCCCCTCCCCTCCCCACTAAGCCTCCCGAGAAATTACCTGTAGAATGTAGTAATTACAAAAGACCTAGGTTACTGAACTTTAAAGTTTCTCATGCTATAAAATAATTAAAAAGGGGAATGGGTAGCCAAGGCCCACATACCTTGTCTGTACCTCTGACAACACCTCCTTTCACCATTAAACATTTACTAGTGTTCTTCTGACTATTGATGCAGCATCATAAGCAGCGGAATTTCCCACTTGGCCACGTGACATTTTCACAGGATCTGATGTCCTGCAATACTTGTATGGTTTGTGAATCTCCAAATACATTAAATGGAAAACCCACCACAGCTGGTGACCATCAAGGCTCTGTTTTATCTTGTCTAAGGCTAGTCAGATATTTTAGGAAGTGCGTTTCTTGTGGCTTACCCTGTCATTTCTGCAGAGGCAGGAACCACAAGGATTTGAGTCAGATATTAAGTTGGATAGTTTACTCCCAAATTGATCTCGGGTGTGATGAATGCAAGCTTGTCTCCTTTCCTCTAAGAATGCCTTGGACTGTCTTTCTGCTTAAGTTTCAACACTTTATTTCCCATGTACTGAGATCAGTTTACAAAATAAATGACACATTTTGAACTCAGAAAAATCGGGAAATGTCCAACACTAGAATAATGTTCTGCTCTTGTTTACATTCAGTGGCAATAGCCCAGCTCTAATTCTAGAGTTGTATTTCATAATACAGTTTAAAGTAGGAACATCTGGAAGATTTCATTCCTTAGATTTTGTGATTGGAAAATTGTGTTAATCAAAGCAGTTGGTACAGGACAATACTGCTGGAATTGTGTGACAAATGAATTGTGTTCATTGACAGGTTTAAAGATTACAGAGAACCACCTTGGTCCCAAAATCAGTATGAGTTTTCTAAGCAGTACTGGGCTGTCTTATCTGCTCGCTTGGCTTTTGTTATTATATTTCAGGTAAGTCTGTTAAGCTATGCAATTTTCTTCACAGGAATATTATGATAAATAGACTGAAAGGCACACACCAAAGAAGTCCATCTTCAATAGAGTTTTTCTGCTTGCAAATACTCAAACTGTTTTGCTTGTACTCAGTTCACTGATCTTTCTGAGGTGTTGTTAGGCTGCAACAAATATTCTCCCTTTGGAGCAGTGTGGCACAATTCCTTAATTTTCTTTCCCTTCATGGAAAAGCAGTTAGACAGCTTGCGCAGGATCTTGAACATTTCAGGTAAGTGGTCTGTCTCAGAGTCAGCACATAAATACTATCTAGGCTTGTGAAACCTTGTTCTTTACACATAACAAGAAATAAACAGAAATAATAAATCCTCCGAGGTCTTTTGTTACTTTCTACAAGTCAATGGAATACATTCTCTTCCAGTATGGAAAGTTCATCAGTTCATTGATTAGCTATCATGGCTTATATTCTGAATAGCAAGAGCCTATTGTATTCCTCCTTGACCTGGGATATCTTGATAGTTTAATCAGTGTCATCACTGACACTGAAATCTGCCTGTCTTTTCTTCTCACCTGTCAAATATTCCTAAGTGTTTCTGAGAGTCTTGCCTGGTTTATATTGCCATCTTCTGCTTCTTCTCTCTGACTTCAGTAATTTTCCACCATGACCTGCAAGACATTTAAAGCCAAATGAATATGATGGTGTAGGAAAATGCTTCCAGTAATCCTGCTCTTCAGTAATGGATTCTGAACCAGCCTCAACAAATGTGATGTTAACAACTGAGTACATTTGAACCTCTGTAAGAAATAAGACTATTTTAACTACTTAGGCCATTTATTTGATGAATCCAAGTCAAATCCTTTTTCAATCTGATTGAAACATGTTTAAATCAGTCTTTCCACCAAGGTGGAACTGCATACATACATGAGTAATTTTCTGAAAGAAGATCATCATCAACCATATAATATTATGTGACTTCAGGAAAGTGTGGTTGATATGTGCATTATACCTATAGCTCAGGTTTGGTTTTGCTTTAGAGGAAGTGTTTTGTATTATTCCTTCTTTCCTGTGTGTTTCTATGTTTGCAGAACTTGGTGATGTTCCTCAGTGTTTTGGTTGACTGGATGATTCCTGACATCCCCAAGGACATCAGTGAACAAATCAAAAAAGAGAAAAGTGTGCTTGTTGACTTCTTCTTAACGGAAGAACGCAAAAAACTGAAACTGATTGAAAGCTTTATCACATGTGACAAGCACAAACACAAAAGTGCGACCAAAGACCAAAGAATCCGAGCTGCAAGCTTCTCTCAGTTTAATCAGAGTCAGAAGGGCAGCATTGTCTCCTTCAGCTCGCAACACACGGAAGTGTGACTTCATAAGGAGGATAACCTCTGCAATAACTTTTTACTGTGTGATGTGATTCTGAAAAAAGCAAGGGAGGCAGAGACAGTTCAAGAAGAAATGGAGAAAAAAGAGGTGCATCTTTCTTAGAAACTCTGTATGTAAGTGTCTCTGTTACACTTTATATGTTACCTGAGCTTCTACATTTTCAGAGTTTACCAGTACAGGATATGGGCTATGTTTAGTTTGTAGCTGGTCCCCATGGTGATGCACGTTAACTGAGTAGGTAAGCAGGAACGCTCCTCACTTATGCAGTCCCTGAATACATTCCCTGTGGGGAATGGTAGGGATACTTCTGCCCTAGTGTCTGTCTTTTGGCTGATCTGACCAACCCTACTGAAATGTGCACAAAGCATGGTCTCATGGCTTTTAGCTGTCACTATATGGCTGATAAACATGTAGAGTCTTGGGGGTTGATGTGCCTTCCTAACTTGTACTGCCACTTAGTGATGTCACAGTAGGGCATTCAGGGCCATTGGTAAGTGCACTGAGCTTTGAGAACAGAAGGAACTGAAAATAACTGAGGACTTCCTATATATCTTCATATATATCATGCTTTGCTTTGCAGGAGACTGAACGTGGGTGATAATAAGCGGAGGTCACAACATATGCATCAGAATTAAGTAAAGCAGCTAGAACTAGAAAATTCACTGTTATTCATTGTCCTGAACAAAAACCAGCATGTTTGATTCTTCTCTCACATAAACTTAATTCAAAATTATAACTTGTTTTTGTGC
The DNA here is from genome assembly GCF_016699485.2 of Gallus gallus. Classification (NCBI taxonomy): domain Eukaryota; kingdom Metazoa; phylum Chordata; class Aves; order Galliformes; family Phasianidae; genus Gallus; species Gallus gallus. The sequence continues at coordinate 74,441,983 of NC_052532.1, read as the reverse complement.
AGTACTGTATTACTCCTTCTTCTACAGATTTTCCAAAACAAGTGATTTGAAGACCTTCTGAAACAATGTAATTGTATAGTCAACAAATATACAGAGTGGTGTGGTCAGATCGGTATCCACAAATAGTATAGCTAGAAAGATTATGATTGGAAATAGATGGAAAATGCTCACTCCAAGAGTAGCGATCTCCAGAAAGAGATCCTTCCTCAGTGGCAGTCAGCCCTTAAATGGGGTCAAGGAGAGGTGGAGCCAGGCTCCACCCCTTCTGGTCACACAGGTGAATTGCCTTCACCTGTGCTCACAGGGCTGACCAGGTCCTTTCACCAGGTGCTCAATCAGAGGTTCAGGCCATGCTTCAACAGTTCCCATACAGTAATGAATATGAACTATTGACAGTGTATATATTTGATGTTTATAAATGATTCCAATAGGTAGGAAAATTACAGGAAGCTGTTCTTTTTAAATATAATCTAAGTTTTGTCTTAGTATGTATACTTCACAGTCACCTGCAGGCAGATGAACAACATCCTTGTGAGGCACATAAGTCATTATACTGCATCTTGTGTCTCAGAGAATGCACTTGTTATGATCACAACGTAGCTATTAAAATGTAGGTAGGTTCCCTCTGTAGTCACCTTATAAAGAAAAGCACTGGCAAGCAGGCTACCCATCTCGTCTTGACACTGCTGTCTGAAAGAAATGCATTAATCACCTCTGGTAATTCCTGGCTCTTATTTTACTTTCAAAGGATCAACAAGCCCTGTCAGGGATTCCAAGGGCCCATGTTTTATGTCAGCTGATATTAATGACAACTATGATCTCATTTGCGCTATGTGGTATTTTGGTAGGGGGATCTGAGGGTTTGGAACTGCCTACTTGTAATTTACATTTCTAGTTGATTGATTCAATTAATTTTCCTCAAAGCAAAATGTCTCTGATGGGGAGAAAAGTTTTTAAACAGCAGAAATAATGGTCAAGCAAGAACTTTAGAATGTTTTATTCTCTTTTTCCAGATAGATGGAAGTACACGTATGGTTTAGAATGAGTTTTACAAGTTACACTCTTTTTCCAGTAACAAACTGGATGCAACATAGTCAAAGTTAAGGCTCTTCTTAAAACAGAACAATTTCTGCACACTTTCTCTCAACCTAGGAAATACCCTCTTGCCTTTTTAGACATTTCGCGTCACTCAAAAATGGTCAGAAAAAAAGCTATCCCAAAGTTGAATGTATTAGGCACAGAATTTCCATAATGAGCAACTGAAGTGCTTTCTGTGATAATGTGTTTCTAGATTTCCTAGCAAAAGGGACTAGAGAAGCCCACAGATGTACCCTGATGCTCTGAAATTTCTCCCGAGATTTATGTATCTCACCCAAACAAGGCTGGGAAAGATGCACTGCAGCAAACACAGCTCATGTACAGATTTGGATCTTCTACGATATCACAAGCAGGACACACAGCTAAGTTATCTTTACCTGTGATATGCTTTCTATGTGTCTCTTAATTTGAGAGTTTCTTTCACTGAAAATTACTGCACATTTGCTACTTGACCTCAGTCCCTGAGGACTGCATTCACTGTTACATTTCTGTGGTAGCCTCTGGATTCTTCTGATACTAATTTCCATCAGCTGCTGTAATTGTAGACCACTGATTGGTCCTTTATTCATTCCCAGTTTCTAACTTTTCTCCTTTGGACAAAGAAGGACTTTATCTGATCCCTTTTCATCAGCATACTTGTAAGTCCAGACACAAAGCACCCCCTTACTATTACACATATTTCAGAAGCAGATGATGACTATTTCAAGAGACGTGCATGGAAAGCTCTAGGGAAGAATAGAGCAGAGATGCAAGTAGAAATGCAAAGCAGTTACAAATCCTCTGAGCTTTTGTGATTCCTTGCAATGAAAATGAGTTAAAATTTCTGCAAAGGAAATGAGAAAAGGAAGTAGAATTTGTGCAGATGCCTCTAAACATTCTGTTCAGATTTTAGTAGATCCATCCAAAAGTTTCAACACTAAAGTAAGAAAAAAAAAAAAAAAACACAACAGTAAGTGCAAACAAATGAAAATCCACATCACTTTGTGTGTGAATATTTAATGCCACTCAGACAGTCACAAAATACTGAACATACGTTCTAGGCTTCACGTCTAGTGCCATTAATAGGAACATACATAACACATATCTTATCAGAACAGTGAGAACAGGAAGTAAAAAAAAAATGGAATAATGACCCTAATATAAGTCCTTAACAGAAGCATAACTGGACCTGATGTAATCATTAGGCAGTGTAAGGAGTCTCTACCTTTTAGTTTCTCTACTGCTAGAAGAATCTTCTGGTAACTAACAGAGATTGTTGCTCCATGTACTGTACAGAAAGCTTCTCCTTTGTGCTGTTGGTGCAAGATTAAAACAGCTTTCTGAAGTTATTCAAGAGAATAAATTGACTCATATTGAAGGTGTCTTTGCTCCTTGCTCCTGCGTCGCACTATGAACTTAAACACCATTCAGTTAGAGAATCCACATCCATACAGACCGATTAACCTCTTGACAGTGCCTATCTCCAGTTTTAAAGAGGGCTTCCAAGAATTAAACGAAGCTGCAGGGGGATGTTAGCCCTTTCCATCATCAAGGAGACTTGCCCTCTTTTTAAAGCATCATCACTAGTAGAGGTATCACTGTAATTTTCTTCAGCATTCTCAGAAAGCAGAAAAAAGTTGTTACCTAGACCTTTCCTGCAATTTGATCTTTCATGGCACTAAAAACTAGTGAGACATAGTCCAGGGAAGAAAAAGGTAACTTATGTGGAAGTACATCTGTTAAATTATTGTTTGGAAATATCTACTTCAACATGTACAGTATTTACCACTGTTACCAATAAACAGAAGAGTCTATTGCTGTTCTGTTCTGTTGCTGTTACATACTCTCATCCTTTAATTAGGCATTAGATGGCCTTATATCCCACCTGACACAATTCTTTTGCTTTTGAGAAGAAATTACAAACAATTTTTGTTTAATTATTTTTATTTTTATTTGTATTGTTTTTGTGACCCGTACTTGTATTTAACTTCCTCCACACCATATATATCTCACATGTCTGGTAACATGTTTTTCAGATGTAGTAGCAGGAATTGTTTCTACTGCACTTAGAAGAGAAAGGAAAAGGATGTAAGTGGGTTGCTCTGAAAGTAACACCTGCTATTTATTTTCCTAACCCTAACCCTACCCTAACCCTAACCCTAAAATATTTTATTTTTTTTTATTTTATTTTTCGAATTATATTGTATTATATTGTATTATAGTGCGTTATCTTGCATTCTGATATCTTATTTAGTAAATTAGTTTGTTTCTTCTCAGATCATTGTCATTGTTTTGTTTTAGGCCCATCACTCTATCCTTTTTCCTCCATCCCTTTCCAGGGTGCGGATCTGTGAGTCCCTCCGCCCCACTAGTCACAGAACCAGGCCAATTCAGCCCATAAACTGTTGACACACTGCTGAAACACACCACCCACCACTTCACTGTGCTAACATGCACTGTTTGGTCTCTGTAAACACTCAGCAAGTGTTGATGTATGTCAGTGGGTGCAACCTTTTCTTCATGGAGGAATTCAATTCCACTCCGTTGTTTCATATGTACTTCTGTGTCAGATACCATTATATCAGACTGTCCCTCTGCTGCCATGAATTGCACAGCAACAAAATGTTACAGAATAATGGCAGGAGGGTTCAACATCTTCTGCCATTCCACCAACACCTGTCTCTGACTCTGTGGGCCAATATAATAATATAGGAGGCATTACTTTCAAAGCAACCCTCATATACTTAAATTCATAACTCTTGACTAGGAAAGAACATTGATATGTTTCATCAAAAAGGTCCACAGACAATGGATGAGTTATATTTCTAGCAAGATAATGAGTACATATTCTGTATGTCATATGTGCAACCTAACATTTCTTTTAAAGGAAGTGAATCTTTTTTTCTTTTAAATCTTTTTAAACCCTAAGTCCCTCAGTACTATCAAAACTCTGAATATTTCCTATAGTTCCCATAATCTAGAAATGTACTCAGTAATTTTTAATTGATTATTAGACTATGAATCATTTCATTAATTAATGAGTTACCTTCTTCACAGTGTCAATGAAATTGTTAAAATTAAGAAGATTCCATAGCAACTCCTGAGACAGCCCAATAATGCACTTTGTTCATACATTATCATCTAATTAAAACGGTTTGTTTCTATGGAATTTTACTCAGCTTGTTAGCACAGTCCTGAAGGTTTACTTTTTCCAATTCTTCAGGCAGTCATTAACAGCATTTGTTCTACTCACATACAGTACGTTTTCTAAGCGGTTTCCTCTGATGTCCTACTTCTACACAGTTTTAAAATCTTGAGATTATATTATGTCTGTCTCTAGCATGCAAACCTGAGTCATGATCTTCTGGTTCAAATCTCACTAGAATCAGTGGAAGTCTTCTTTCCTTTGTCTTTAGCATGCTCTTGATCAGAGAGTATCTTCTATGCAACTTTGTATTCTGTTTGAATTTAAGTATCTAAGAAATTAAAGAAAAATCGCATCATCAAAGCTATTCTGATTAAAGATGTGGTAGTACATGATGCTGGTATAAAGAATATAAAATTGGGAAGAATCTAAGAACACTGTTCTGTAGTGTAATTATATCTATGTATGTAATGTAAGATATATAATTTCTGATAAGAGAGTCTGTTATCATGTGTTGTAGTGATTGGATTCAGTAAACTCAATAAATAGGAGAATAATGAGATCCATTAACTTGGAAAGGCATTTACTGCCTTGCAGATGAACCACACATTTTGGGGAAAGACTGTTCTAAGACTGAGAATTGCACTTCTAAAATTAGAATGAAACTAGCTAAGGAGATTGGACAAAGCAAGCAGAGATTCATCGGGAAAGCCAGGATGTAAGAATAATGCTGTTCTTGTTTGAATAAAGAACTCTGTACAGATCTCTGTAGAAGACACACACCTTTTAGAAGTTGTCAGTATGAGATTCAAGTCCACAGCCTAATCCTTTAGTGGAGCTCCAACTATCATAACTGGATCAATGGAAAACAGTCAGTAGTGCTAGTGCTTCTAAATTCTACAGTGTAAAATGCTTTGGTCAAATTCACTGTAAGTTGTAATTCTTGCATTGACTACTATTACTAATATGAGATGATCCTTGACAGAAATATTGATATTGATAAAGTCTTAACAGTTTTACTTGAAATTCATACATCAGGGAACAAACTACTTTCTTCTTAAAGAGAAATTAAAGGAAGAAATCAGTCTGATCTGAATCTGACCCATAAGGTAAAGTCTGTTTCGTGAGTGATTTCTGAGTACTCTTCTAAATTTAATGCACAAAGGACAGCAGCAATTAAAACAAAACAAATAAACAAAAACCACAACAAAACAAACAAACAACCACAACAAAAATCAATGGAGGCTTTATCTACACAAATAGAGAGCTTCTTGCGTTTTCTACCCTGGAATTAAACAGAAAGCTATCCTTACCCTAAGAAGCCAATTCTCTAATGGGATTATTTTCCAAAAATATTTTCAGTAGTCACTTCTTTAAATAAGAGATAAACACAACAATGAAGTCATCTTGAGCTTTCCAGGTATGATGTAAATTTGCCTGTTAGATTTTAGTTTCTTTTCCATTTGTTCTGACACTTAAAAAAAAAAGAAAAAAGAAAAAAAGGAGAGAAAAAGGAGAGAAAAAAGAAGATAGTTACACATGCCTAATAAAATACAAATTAGAAACTAAAAGGAAATTATCCCTTTATTTTTATTTTATAGTATGTATGCAAATTATGAATTTTATAGCAATTTTCAAAGTACAATTCAAATCTCACCCTACTAATTCCCCAAATATGCTTCTGTTGATGCTGGGAGAGTTTTTGATTGCTCATTTGTTTGTATTTTACTACATCTAATCTTCTGAGAAACAACAACATAATTTCATAAGAATTTGGAAACACTGAAGGTTGGTGAGGAGATAAGCCTATAACGACTTCTAAATTTAGACGAGTATTCTTACTGTTAGGGTTCTGATTGAAAGTCTGAAAAAAAAGTGTGTGCAAAATACACTCTCCATTATAAGGCAAAGATATATCAACTGTAAAGATTAGACTAGGAGGGTTTTTTTTTTTTTCATTTATTAACAAAAAAAAAAGTTTCTAAAATAAATATACAATCATACATATATGTAGCACATACACTGAGCCCAATTGCACAGTTATGTTACACAAAGCATGAAGTAAGGGAAACAGATGGAGAAAATAGAACTGAATTTATTGGAGATTATTGTTTAGAGGGGGAAAAAGAAATCAGCCTGATGTCAGTTCTCTCTGATCAGCCCCAGTACATCCTTTCTCAGCATTTGCTCTATATCCTGCTGTCACCGCTTCCCCATTATAAACATTTTATAAGTACTGAATGCAGGAGAAGACAACTGGTGAAGCACCAATAGCTCAGATCATTTAGAACACTGTGTATTAAGAAGAAGGTATAATCCATAGGGTAACTTAGTTTGAACTTTCTGCTATCTTACCTGACTAAAGGACATTCCTTCAAAATACATAGTGTTTTAGAAACTTTGACATACTTTTCATAACATTCATGCTTCTCCTTTGAGAAGTCAAAAGTTTTGTTGTCCTCAAGTTGAAAGAGCAGCACAAAGAGCTCAGAAGACTCTTGGGTCATTACAGTCAAAGCACACTTCTCGGAGTACTGGAAGAAATTCCCATTATAACACTGAGATGAAAGCGCTTCTCAAGCATGAAGGAACAGCATAAAAAATGGCAGAATATTAAAGAACACATCTAGAACTTTCTCTTTTGGGAAGGCTGATGAATTCCCATCTATGTCCTTCATGCTGGCAATACCAATGACATTTCTTCCTTACGAATCCAAATTTATCTCCTCCCAGAGTGAATTTCAACTCTCGCAACCTAATCAACATGATGCTGTTCCTGTGAGCACAGCTAGATCTCAAGTGAGGTTTGGAAAAGAGAAACAGCAGAGACTTTTGAAATGCTGTCTGTGACCAGAAACACTGTGTTTCTGTATTTCACAGAGATTATTTTTTCTCCTAAAGGGAAACTCATTACAGCCATATTATCAGCCTAATTTTCTAAAAGATCAATAGTTGTGCTTCTTAGGACTCTCCTCATCTCTCTGAAAAGAGGTTGTAGCAAAGTGGGGATTGTCCTCTTTTTCCAGGTGACAAGCAATGGGAAGAGATGTAACAGCCTTAAGTTCTGCCAGGGGAGGTTCAGGTGGATATTAGTTAAAATTTAGTCTCAGAAAGAGTGGTGAGGTATTGGAACAGGTTGCCCAGAGAGGCAGTGGAGTCACTGTCCCTGAAGGTGTTCAGGTAGATGTGGCACTGAGGGACATGGGATAGTAGGCATGGTGGTGATGTGTTCGTTGTTGGACTAGAAGATCTTACTGTTTTTTTTTTGTTTTTTTTTTTTTCCAATGTTAGTTATTCTATTACTCTATGACTCTGTAACTATCATATGATTTATTTATTCAAATGCCATGCAAACTCATTCCAGTAGATGGAGCAAGAAAGCAGAAGGAAACTGCCACATACAAAGGGTAGGCAAAGTAAAGAGTTTCAGGGAACACACCTCAAACTATCAGAGAACAAAACACTACAAAAGCTACATTATGAATTCCAGTTCAGTTGGAAATACTTTTCACATAACTGACATTGATGGAATTTTCCTTGGAATGGGCTTAGTAGATGAAGAAAAATAACCACTTGGGATTTTCTCTGAAACAAAGAAAATAAATGAATTGTAACTTGCCTTTTATTCTTTTGGCTTTAGTGGAGATTAGGATCACTTAATCCTTTAACATAAGTGAATGCTGTGAGGAAGGACTGAATGAAAAAAGACTTAAATCCCCCATATGATCCTTAGCCTTTTATATTTGCTGCCCTTCTCCCTATGCTAGACGCAGACCATGTTTCTCTGTATACAACTGAGTCCTGCACACATGATGTGCTGGAGGAAATCTGGCTGAAGGCCCTGCACAGGTGCAAGCCAGCTGAGCCACAGCTCCTTAGGAACACTACAGAACCTTTGCAGCCAAAGTAACATCAGATCTTCACTGGGAATAAAATAGCTTTTCCTTCATTTTTCCTTTGTTTTTCTTCTTTTTCCTTCCTTCCTTCCTTCCTTCCTTCCTTCCTTCCTTCCTTCCTTCCTTCCTTCCTTCCTTCCTTCCTTCCTTCCTTCCTTCCTTCCTTCCTTCCTTCCTTCCTTCCTTCCTTCCTTCCTTCCTTCCTTCCTTCCTTCCTTCCTTCCTTCCTTCCTTCCTTCCTTCCTCCCTTCCTCCCTTCCTCCCTTCCTCCCTTCCTCCCTTCCTCCCTTCCTCCCTTCCTCCCTTCCTCCCTTCCTTCCTCCCTTCCTCCCTTCTTCCCTTCCTCCCTTCCTCTCTTCCTCCATTTCTTTCTTTCTTTCTTTCTTCTTTCTTTCTTTCTTTCTTTCTTTCTTTCTTTCTTTCTTTCTTTCTTTCTTTCTTTCTTTCTTTCTTTCTTTCTTTCTTTCTTTCTTTCTTTCTTTCTTTCTTTCTTTCTTTCTTTCTTTCTTTCTTTCTTTCTTTCTCTTTTCCCTCTCTCTCTGTCTAATATATTTTCTAGAAAGCTATAGCAAAACAGATTTTTTTTCAGTGAAAATGATTCAAAAGAGCTCCTGCCCTCATCAGCAAGGTTTCTTAACCATGCCTATTTATCATAGAAGCAGCTGGCTGTCGGCCAGCAACATCCCTGAAGCCTGTGTTTTGTCACCAACCCAGGAAGTCTGTGACACTGAGTGGCAGGGAGAAAGCATATTTACAAGCACATCTCCAAACCTGATAACAGTAAGGAGGATCTCCTGCCCTACCTCAGCTCTGGGGATATCAGCCCTGTTCCTCTTGTTTTTTTCCTACTTCCCAACAAGCCCTAATTTGTCTTTTTTGCCCTACATCATTGTCCCCAACCAGCAGATATCATAGAAGCACAGAATGGTTTGGGTTGGAAGGACCTTTAATATCATCTAGTTCCAACGCCCCTGATACAGGCAAGGACACCTCCTGATGTGTGGAATCAGACTCTATAACCCAGAGTTAGGTTATAAAGCAGGTATGCTTTATTCGGTGATTGCTCGAGGGTCAGGTGCAAGAGGGATCACTCCACCAAACTTGTACACCAGCAAGCAAAAGTGTTACAGATTTGTAAGCCAAGACTATACATATTCAGTAGACTTCCTGGAATCCATCTACATATTCATTATCCTTCTGGAAATTCATTTACATACTGCCCCTCCCCTGGCACATGTGTTGTCAGTAGTAGGAGTCTCCCTCTGGTGGTCGTGGGGGTGAAGTCAGAAGTCTTCCTCGTGAAGGCTCGATGTCTTCCTCGGTCTGACCTTTTTACAGCGCATTCAAACCAGTCAAAGCCATTCATTCTGTATTGTTCCTTTCTTTGTGTTTGCACAGCTGACCATGAAATGTTGAGATGTCGTTCTCCTTCCTTAGTTTTCAAAGCTAGCTTATTTAACCCTTATGTGTTCAAATCCTAGGCCCACTTGAGCTCCTGATCTCACTCCCACTAGATCAGGTTTCTCAAAGACCCGTCCAGCCTGGTCTTGAATGCCTCCGGGGAAGGGGCATCTGCAGCCCCTCTGGGCAAGCAGTTTCAGTGTCTCACCACCCTCACAGTAAATAATTTCTTCCTAAAATCTAGTCTAAGTCTGCTCTCTTCCAGTTTAAAGCAATTTTGCCTCATCCTGTAGCTTCATGCCCTTCTAAAAAGTCCTTCCCCAGATTTTCTGGAGGCCTCCTTCAGATACTGTAGGGTCGCTATAAGGTCCTCCTGGAGCTTTCTTTTCTCCAGGCTGAAAAGCCCCAACTTTCTCAGACTGTCCTTGTAGAGAAGGTGCTCCAGCCCTCTGATCATCTTCATGGCTTTTTACTGGACTTGCTTCAACAGCTTGATGTCCTTCCAGTGATGGGGGACCAGAACTGGATAAAGTAATCCAGGTGGGGTCTCACGAGAGCAGAGTTGAGGAGCAGAATAACCTCCCTCAACCTGCTGGTCACTCTTCTCCTGATGCAACTCAGGCTACTGTTGGACTTCTGGGCTGCAAGCACACATTGCCAGCTCATGTTCATTCTTTAATCAACCAACATGCTGAAATCTTTCTCCTCAGGGCTGTTCTCAAGCCATTCTACACCCAGCCTTTATTATCCTTACACATCTTTTGACAGCAGTGGTCATATTGACCTCACCTTCAATATTCATTGCCCTTCTGTTTCCTGTGTGTCATGGTTTTATGATTTTTGGGTACTGGTATTCCACATCGTAACATCATGTAGTGCACCGGGAGTTAAAGTGTTAATGCTCCAGTTCCGGGTACCTGTCTGGAAGAGAAGAACTACATACCCCAGGGGGCTTTGCAGTCAGAGAGGATATATAACCTCTGGCAAAGTTACCTGATGTCGTCTTCTTTCCTCGGCTCTCGTCCCAACCGTATGCATCGCCTCAGTACTACTGTAAGGCCTACAGCTTTCAGATACTCTTTTTCTCATTATATTCGATTTATTTGCTTCAATTCTAATTATATTGTATTATAGTGTATTATCTTGCATTCCAATACTGTATCTAGTAAATTAGTTTGTTTATCCTCAGATCATAGCTGCTGTTTTTAATTATTTTGGGGTCCCCCGTTTCCCTTTTTCTGGAGGTGTGGATTTTGCAAAATCCCTCTGCCCCACTAGTCACAGCCCTGGGCCGAAGCAGCCCATATACTGTTGACACTGTGCTCTCCCCTTTTTATTTCCAAAATGCAATTAAACAAGCCATCTTGAAAATAACATAAAAATTAGTGGTTCATTTCTTGAGAAAATAAGGAAAAAGAAAATTCAAGACAAAATACTACAGAGATGCTAATTGCCTTTAAGGCTACCTCTCTGCAAAGCAGTAGGGTGTGAGGAAGTGCCTCATGTTGGAACTTGGCTGTAGGGCTGCTTCAGCCCCAAGATGATTTATGGTGATTTGTGTCTGCATGGGTGATGCATCACTCACAGTCAGTCTCCAGCACAGAGGAGGCTGTGCGTGCAATGTGATATAGACAGCACTTACTGCTTCCGGTAACCCCATTATGTTTCCCATCTTCCCTTCATTTTGATAAAATAAAATAAAAAAAAAACTAAAAGGAGGCTTTTCTACCAATTTCTTCTCCTTCATTTTGTTCAAAAGATCCTGGAAAAGGGGGCCACCTCTTCTCCTGCTTTAAAACAACCTATTACTCAGGTGACCTTCAAGATGTGAGCATCCATGAGCACAGGAGAAAGCTGAGGTCTGGTCTCCCCTCCTCGTGCTTCTGGGGGATCAGTGGGAATGAATAGGGTTTGTTTCCGCATGCTTGCCTGTACTTTGGATGCATATGCAGGTAAGCATTTGTACACATTCATGCATTACTGAAGTAATACAGAGAGTGGACACTCAACGCAAAGAATTAAAGACTGCTTTCCCTTCAATAGAAGACACCTTGAGTGGAGAGAGACAGTCCATTAATGAAAGAAGAAAAACAGGGAAACAGAAAACTGCTCACATCTCTAGAGGTCTGCAGCTTCTGGCAAGGTCAAACAACTGCATGGAGAGCATCTGAAATTGTAAACTTTAAAATCTACTAAAATCTTTACAAATCTAAAATAAAAACTAATCAAAGCAGACATACAAACAAACTAACTAAAGTTGCTTACAGATAGTTTGTGGCAGGAAAAGAGTGGGATTTGTTAAATAAACAGTTCCTTCTGAAATAGTCACTAATTAGGAGATACTGAAGGGACAAAAAATCTGAAAAGCAAGTATTAAGGAATATCTAGCTAAAACATAAAAGCAGTATTTGAGTTTATCAAAATAAATAGCGTGTGTGAATGTTTTTTCTTGGGATGAGCCAAAGGAAATATTTTCTTGGGGTTTGGCCCAAGCAGCATGTGATAGATGAGACCAATCTTGTTTGCCCTTTTGAATGAATTAAACAATTACTAGATTAAAAGGAGATACAGTTGATGCTAATGCAATTTTTGAAGGTCATTTGAGCATTAAAACCTATACATTCTTATGTTTGAGGGTGCCTTAACTTACAACAACCTTTATTTGATGCTGGTGCTGCTCCATAGATTCCAAAGGGCTCACACCCGATTTCACATCTTTGAGAGAGGAAGAAGTTCTGACTCCAGGCAAAACTGTCAAACTATCCAGGAAACACAGTGTTACTAACAAAGTTTGCCTAAAGCCTGAAGGGTTTAATTACAACAGCTAGTAAGCATGTTAACTGTGAAGAACTACTTCAGTTCTGTAAATGAGATAAAATTAAACCCCAAGTGAATGCGAGATACACGTGCAAAATATCTATGTGATACTTCCTGTTATTTAACTTCCTAATACGACTGTTCGGGAAGGATGTCTATTAGAACGTGCTTGTGTGCTTGTTTTGCATGATTTCCGGACACAAAACTGTATGAAGCTGTGGGATTTGGGAACCCATACCAGCAATATACGAGTACAGGAGAGACATGGACCTGTTGGAAAGCATCCAGAGAAGGGCCGCAAAAAATGATCCAAGGAATGGACACATCTATGAGGACAGGCTGAAAGATCTGGGGCTGTTCATCCTGGAGAAGAGAAGGCTCTGAGGTGACCTGATAGCAGCCTTTCAGTATCTAAAGGGGAGCTACAGGAAAGAAGAGGAGAGACTCTAGCAGAATCTGTGGTGATAGAACAAGGAGAAATGGTTTCAAGCTCAAAGAAGGTAGATTTAGGTTGAATATAAGGAAAAAATCCTTCACAGTGTATTGAGGGATGGCTCCACAGCCGAGGGGCCCATGGGTCTCTTGAACAATTGTACGAGCAGAACAGGCCTAACAATTGGCAGGAGATACAGATGGAAAAGTACAAGCTCATTATAATGGCTGTGAGCTCGGGTGCTATGTGCACAACCCAGACTATGAGACCTTGAAGCTGTCAAAGCAGGAAGACAAACTGAGGCTTCAGTTAAGATAAGGGGGTAGCTCGCCTGGGAAGAGATTAAGACAGTGAAATGGTATGAAAGCATGCATGACCAATGGTATTGTTAGGCAGGGGGCTTTTCGCAATGTTCCAACCAATTACAAGCTGACGCGTGTTTGCTACAATCTATATATGTGTGTAAGAAGCGGATAATAAACGGAGATTCTGATGCACTCATACTGGGTCATGTCATCATTCCCCACGCGGCTCGGCCAGCGAACGGACTAGATTCCGGTTTCAAACCCTTGGGTGTCCACAACAACCGTGAGGGTGGTGAGGCACTGGAACAGGTTGCCCAGTGGTGTGGTTGGTGTCCTCTCCCAAGAGACTTCAAGGCAAGTCTGGATAAGTCCCTGGGCAACCTGATCTAGCTGCGTGTCTGAACCCTTCTTTGTTTTTGGCTCAAAGCTTGCTTTCTGAGGCATTTCTTGTGATAAGACTCTGACTTATCTAGGAGATGAGAGGTGGGTGTTGCCGTGTGGCAATCAGCATCCCTTTGTGGACAATTTTACATTTGAAAGCATTTCTTTGGAGCTGTTTGCCTCCAGAAGAGAGTGCTCAGGAGTGTTTACTGTCAGAAGATCTGGTTTACTGTCAGAAGATCTGGCCTGTGACCAAATAACTCCAGGTTGGTTTGGAAAAATTGGGGAATGATGCCACTGTGTCCTGTGAAAAACAGGATGCAGGTGGGCAGCTCCCTGCTCCCTCTTATCTGCTGGCAAGGCCCGGAAGATGTAAACAAAGAAGTTTCTGCTGAGATCCTAAAGCCAGAAGCTGACACTCCAAAGAGAGCTGACTCAACCACTTCGGATTTGAGCTGCCACTCCAAAGAGAGACAACACGACCACTTTGGAATTATAAATAAGTTTGTACTGCTATTGATAAATTAGTCGTCGTTGTCAGCCGAACAACAATCCCCAATGACCCGTTGCTACTGAAGATCAACATCTCACCTACAAGCAATGCTGGAACACGTGGTGGTAACTATCTCTCTCTTGCTTTCTACAAAGGCTCCTTGCTTTTATTTCCAACCTTTTCTATCTCCCATCTTCCCTTCCTCATCTCCCTAAATGACTAGGATCTGTAATAAACTGGTTGGGCTAACATTTGACCTGTTGTGCCTTAATCTTGCCGTTGGGTATGCATATATTAAAAGAACCTCCTTTCCCTCCTATACATTGGAGCGAGGCACTGTGGTGTCCCTGTTCATTGGAGGGGAGTTGGACTGGATGGCTTTCAGAGATCCCTTCCTATTATGGACCTCTCTAAGGATTTTATGATTCTATTCTACACCTTTATCCCGCCATAGTGGTGTAAAGAAAGAACAAAGAGACACAGCTCTTTTCTCCCCCTTTGGACATCTGCCTCATGTTACCTCCAGAATCCTGATGGTGGTGAATCTGAGCAAAGAAGCTGAAGAATATCGTCTACAGCAACAGAAATTCGTTTCTGGGAGACCTGCCAGTTATGTTAAATGTGAAGCTCTGAGGACAACATTGCTTTTAGAAGGGGCACTTGACTCGAGGAGCCTGATGTCTATATGCATATAAGGAAGTTTAATATCTGATTTCCAACAGTACCTCTGTTGTAATTCTGAAATTATTGTCCCATCTTAGGCTCTATGCATACAAGTTTTGAGAGCAAATAGTAATGTTATTTTCCCTTCCTAATATAGTCTTGCATTAACATGCATTAGCACTACAAGTAACCTGGGTCTGTTCAGCCTGGGGAAAAGAAGACTTAGGGAAGGGATCTGATTAATGTTTATAAATATCTAAGGGGAGATGGGAGGCAAATGGATGAGGTCAAGCTCTTCTCAGTGATGTGTAGCAGCAGGACAAGGAGCAATAGCCTAAAACTTGAACATAGGAAGGTCTGTAAAAACATGCGGAAGAACTTCTTTAGGGTAAGGTTCACAGAGCACTGGAGCAGCTTGCCCAGAGAGATTGTGGAGTCTCCTTCTATGGAGATATTTAAGACCTACCTGGATGCCTACCTGTGTGACCTATTGTTGGAAACCTGCTTTAGCTGGGGAGCTGGACTCAACGATCTCTTGAGGTCCCTTCCAACCCCTGCAATTCTGTGATTCTGTGATACTCCTGGAAGAAAGTGTCCTGAGGCTGGAAAGAAGCCTACATTTGTAAGTGCTTCAGTGATGATTTAAACCAATGAGGGTCTCTTCTTTATCACAGATCCTTTAGTTTGATTTGTTTCTGTACTTTCCCCTTCTGTTTCTTCCATCTCCAAAAAAAACCCAAAAAAACAAAAAACAAAAAAAAAAACACACAAAAAACCCAATCAATCACAGAGAAAGGTAAAGGGTGAATTGTCCTATTTTCTGTCCTAGAAATTTCACTGTAAAAAGTTACATATCCCACAGAAATGATTCAGAAATATTGCTGAGCATTATATTGAGGGAAGCAAAGACTATTCCAGCCAGCCAGGGTCATTTTTCAATATAAACACAATTTGATGCAAAAATTGGAATCAGCTGTGGTGGTATCACTGAAATGAATCTGCTACACCTACTTCTATGTGTCAAGGAAAAAGACATTTTAATAATGGCTGAACACATCATATTACATGATACCATGTAATGTGACTGTAGCATAGGTTAAAGGATGGGGTAAGTTATTTATTTTTTTATTGTGCACCATAGTTATTATATGCATTTGTACCTTATATTCATCTTTTTACATTTCCTGTTCCTGTCCTCTTTTGAATATTTCTCCTAGGATTTCACATAAATCAATAATAGAGAGTGGTTAAGCCTTTGCATGACGGTACAGCTCCTTCCCAAATCTGCTAAATGTTCTGGAAACATTAATCACAGTCATAAATTAGAGTACGACAGGTATTTCACTTTCCTTTCCCCCTCCCCTGAACCCCATTGTCTATTTTGGACACATTTCAGTCCTTTAAAATTATGGTAGAGCTAAATTTCCAGATGTAAGTGCATTGCCTTCATCATATGTTACTACTGATGTTCAGTACTGGTTATCCAAGCTTTCATCTCTTTATCTTTAAAATACTGCCATCTGTTGTTTCCAGACAGTTCAGTCTTCTGTTTATCCAAAACTTCATTCCAGACCGTACGAGAAAAACATTTATTTTCAATTAACCATCATATTTTCTTAAAATATACTAAAGACGTGAAAAAATAGACATCACTTACTAATTAATGTTCATGATGGGGATGATAATTGATTATGAACTGTATTGTCAAGACTTAGACTATGTGGTCACAAAGTACACTCAGATATCACAAAAGCTGACCAGTTCTGTAACAGTGAAAGCATTTTTAAGTAAGTGTTTAAATGCTACTATTGATTTAAAGATTTAATGGAAACTAGTACATATTAATCTCCATTGGAAAAATTTCTATCTTGGATGGTCTCAGCATTATTTTTTCTGTGGTCTGAAATTTCTCATATCTTGTTACCGGCTATATGACTACTTATTTTAGATTTGATTCTTATCCCCTAAGCTACTGATGAAATTGTGCAAAATCTTTAGGTATTCCATTAAGTTTTGCAGTATAACAAATGTTAAAATGTTATTTCCTGCAAAGCTGGAGTGAGTGGTCTATGGGTAGGTTGTCACACTGCCTATGACTACATGAGCAAGCAGATTAGCAGGGGAAGCAGTGAGTGCTGTAAGTCAGATGTCCACCTCACATGTTTGAGAAGTGGATTACTTCATGCTCATTCCAGACTGCTTCTGTGGACTGATTGCGTACTCATGGCTGGAGCACTTCAAGTGTAGTCCTGGCTGCCTCCTTCAGGTTAGATTCCTCCAAAAGAAATTTTATTTGTGTCCCCTGAGACCATACTGCAGTGTGGACCAAACAGCAGTAGAGGTAATGGGGGCACTATCTTCAAAAGTGATCCAATCTAAAACACAGAGCTGAAATGGAAATACATTCAGCCAGTAGAGTTATTCACCTACTAATCAAATTCAGACAGTCCAATTCCCTCTTTTTTTTTTTTTTTTCCTCCCTGAATATTTATTTCTGAAATAATTATTATTTTTGAAAGTGATGGAGTGATGGAGTTACCATGCTTGGGCAGAAGTAGATTTTTGGGGGGACTGAAAATAAATAAAAATAAACAGGGTATTTTTCTTAGGAATCGGCTATATGTGTCATTCTCCATTTCAAAGAAGTATTTAAAATGAGAAGTTGAATTTCCACTCAAAGCCATCTCCTTCATTATAGGATAAAGGCCTGTCCATTTATCGTTCACACAACTGCAAGATTTTTTCCTCCTGAGTTACAGTCTTGTTCTCCCAGCCACCCACATGAAGCAACCTCTTCCAGAAGTGCACAGATTATGAGTTGTGTAAAGTGACCCAAGTTGAAACCAAGGAGGAAAACAATTGCTAGGTGGCTAGAATATGAGAAAAATCACTGGAAAAATCACTGGAGAAATATAGTGATGAAGTGTGTAAAAATAGGGAAGGGATGCATCAGGACCTAGTGCAAAACATCTAAATGGAGCATGCCTTTGATTGTCCATCTGTATAAGAGAATAAGGGATTTGGTTCCTGTTTCAGTAAGACACTGCATAGCTGTAGAAAGGAAAGACACCTCTGTGGACTTTGAGACAAATTATTAGAAAGGGCAAAGGTAGGATGATATAGAACTGCCTGGACCTTTTGAGCTTCTGAATTTCATAATCTTCACTTCTTATTTTACCAGCTATCAGTGAGCACTGTGGGCAGCCAGCAGAGAAAAAAAATTAACAAAGACAGTACCACAGTTCTGGTAAGAATTGTTATTATACTGCTTACCTGAGCAAGAACGATCTTCCTTTTTAGCTCTTTTTTTTCTTTCTGTTCAGGTGGCTTTAAGGATTTTGAAGATAAAGACCATCTCTACTCACCACTGTAATTGGTTCAATAATTCTCAAATAAAGTAATGTTTTTATTAAAAAATAGAATATCTGGAAGCTGAAGCCTTCCTGGGAAATGTCTGTGTTTGAATGAAATGAACCAAGTTTTGGCAGGGAAGTGAAGAGATGTAGGGCTGGAGCAGGCCCTAGAGCAGCTAAGAGCACCCAGGCCAGTTTCCTCCTCTGAAGTGAAACCCAGGTCTATGACTCTGCACTCAGACTCTTCATAATTTACTCTCTCTTTCATCCAGAATCAGTGTTTGTTTAGCTCTACAGTCTAAAAGAGCAATGAGCTTGCTATGTTGGTGGCAGAACATCCATACAGAGAAGAGGAAAACGAGCATTTGAACAAGGATGTCCTCATATTCTAACTTGGGGCAGAGTGGCTGGAAGTCTGTGTAGAGGAAATGGACCTGGGGGTACTGATTGATGCTAGATTGAACATGAGCCAGCAGTGTGCCCAGGTGGCCAAGAAGGCCAATGGCATCCTGGCTTGTATCAGAAATAGTGTGGTCAGCAGGAACAGGGAAGTAATTGTCCCCCTGTATTCAGCACTGGTGAGGCCGTACCTCAAGTACCGTGTCCAGTTTTGGGCCCCTCGCTGTAAGAAAGACAATGAGGCTCTGGAGCGTGTCCAGAGAAGGGCAACAAAGCTGGTGAGGGGTCTGGAGCACAGGCCTTATAAGGAGCGGCTGAAGGAGCTGGGATTGTTTAGTCTGGAGAAGAGGAGGCTCAGGGGAGACCTTATTGCTCTCTATAACTGCCTGAAGGGAGGTTGTAGTGAGCTGGGGATCGGCCTCTTCTCTCGTGTAACCAGTGATGGGACTAGAGGGAATGGCTTCAAGCTGCACCAGGGAAGATTCAGGCTGGACGTTAGGAAATACTGCTTCTCTGAAAGAGTGGTCAGGCACTGGAATGGGCTCCCCAGAGAGGTGGTGGAGTCACCGACCCTGGAGGTGTTCAAGGAACGTTTGGACATCATGTTGAGGGACACGGTACAGTGAGAACTATTGATGATGGGTGAATGGTTGGACTGGATGATCCTGTGGGTCTTTTACATCTTTAGTGATTCTATGATTCTATGATTCTAACTGAGCAAGTCAAGCGTGGTGAGGAATTCTAACCTAGAAAAACAGCCACTATGAGCCTTATTGGTGAGGTACTCAGCTCTGGAGTGGACTCATTCCATGCCAAGGCAGGGAACTGCCTAAACTGGTTGAGGGGTAGCCCTTTCAGGAAGTAGCTTCTGGGTGCCACTGTCCTCCATGTGACAGCGGCATTCTGATATCACAGGGGCAGAGCCAGGAGCAGTGGAGGGATCACCCCATTCATGTATAAAACCTTTCTCTAGGGAGCACAGTGACCCAGGAACATAGCACATGGCACGTCAAAAGGGGGTGGCATAGCAGTTTGCCTAGGCTGTTTGAGTAGGGAAGGTGAGGAGGGAGAGTATCTCTGTCCATTAAAGAGACCAGCTCACCTGCTGGCTGCCACCCAGACAACAAATCTAGCCATGGTCTCTGCTAGGCAGAAAGCTCTGATAGGAAAGAATGCTACTCAGACAGAGCATCTGCCTAAAAATGTGGCAGTTCAAGACTCTGGCTGCTGCAAGTGTCTGAGCCTATTACTGTTAGTGAACGGTGACAGGGATTCCACCTGCATAAGGTGTGAGCAGGAGAATGCTCTTCTCAGCAAGGTGAAGAATCTCAAGGAAGAGTTGGAGAGATTAAAGAGTATCAGAGAGTGTGAGCAGGTGATAGACTGGTGAAGTAACACTCTGCTGAACTTGCGAGAAAGACAATGGTATGATGCTCTCCAAACAGTGCAGCAACCACAAGAATTTTGTGGGGTTTTTGTTTGTTTGTTTGTTTGTTTGTTTTTTACCATGGGGCAGTTTACTCAGCACCTGGCCTGATGTCTGCTGATGGGTCTCATCTTTTTTAAAGAGGGAAACAGATCCTAGTCCAGCTAGCAGGGCTCATTTTGAGGGGTTTAAACTGGATGTGAAGGGGGAAGGGGTTAAAACCAGGCCCACTAGAGATGGGCCAAAAATGATGTTGGGATTGGGGGTGAGGCAAGGGGCTCACTGAAGTGCATCTACACCATTGCACACAGCATGGCCAACAAACAGGAGGAGCTGGAAGCCATTGTGCAGCAGGCAAACTATGGCTTAGTTGCCATTATGGAAACATGGTGGGATTGTTCCCATTACTGGAATGCTGCAATGTATTACTATAGGCTCATCAAAAAGGATAGGCAAGGAAGGAGGGGTGATGGTGTGGCTCTCTATGTTAGAGAGTGTTCTGATTTTGCTGAGCTTGAGGTTGAATCTCTATGGGTAAGGATCAGGGGGAGGGCCAACAGGGCTAACATCCTGGTGGGGGTCTGTTGTAGACCACCTAACCAGGATGAAGAGACAGATGAGGCATTCTACAGACAGCTGGCAGAAGTTGTGCTATTGCCATCTCTTGTTCTCATGGGGGACTTCAACTTCCCTGTTATACGCTGGAAATATAATACAGTATAGTCTGGGAGGTTTCTAGAGTGTATGAAAGAAAACTTCCTGAAGCAGCTTACAAGAGAGCCTACGAGGGGAGGTGCCCTGTTGGACCTGCTGTTCACAGACCGAGAAGGACTGGTGGGAGATGTGAAGATTCAGGGCTGTCTTGGAAAGAATGACTGTGAAATGGTAGAGTTCTCAGTTCTTGGTGAAGCCGGGGGGGGGGGGGGGGGGGGGGGAGGCGAGGAGGAGTCAGAAAACTGCTACTTTGAAATTCCAGAGGGAGGACTTTGAATTGTTCAGGACAGTGTTAGGGAGAGTCCCTTGGGATTCAGTCCTGAAGGATAAAGGGGTCCAGAAAGGCTGGACAGTCCCCAGAAAGTAATTCTTAGAGGTATAGGAGCAGGCTATCCCCCTGTGCCACAAGATGAGCTGGTGGGTAAGAAGGCAGGCGTGGATGAACAGAGAGCTTTTCCTGAGGCTTCAGGAGAAAAAGAGAATCTACTTCCTATGGAAGAAAGGACAGACAACCTGGTGAGAATACAGAGAAGTTGTTAGGATGTTCAGGGAGAAAATTAGAAAGAAAAATGCCAAGCTTGAACTCAGCTCGGCTGTTGGAATAAAAGAGAACAAAAATACTTTTTTTACACATTTATTAACAGTAAGAGTAGGGCTAAGGAGAATCTCCATCCTTTACTGGATGCAGTGGGCATGTGACCACTATGGATAAGGAAAAAGCTGAGATTCTCAATGACTTCTTCTGTCTTTAAAAGTCAGACCAGTTATCCTTGATGTGCTCTACCCCCTGACCTGAAAGTCTCAGATAGGGAGCATAATAAAACCCCCATGATTCAGGTGGAAGCAGTTAGAGACCTACTACTCCATCTGGGCTGCCAGAAGACCACTGGGCTGGATGGGATCCACCCAAAGGTGATAAGGAATCTGGTAGAGGCAATAGCCAAGCCACTTTTCATCATCTATCAGCTTTCCTGGTCAACCAGAGAGGTCCCAGAGGATTGGAGGCTTGCGAATTTGACTCCCATCTACAAAGGCTGTAAGGAGGATCCAGGGAACTACAGGCCTGTCATCCTGACCTCTGTGCCAGGTAAGGTTATGGTGTAGATCATCTTGAGGGAGAATACATGGCACATGCAGGACAAGTGGGGGATCAGACCCAGCCAGCATGAGTTCATGAAAGGCAGGTCCTACTTGACCTGCCTGATTTCCTTTTCTATGACCAAGTGACCTGCTTCGTGAATGAGGGAAAGGCTGTTGATGTAGTCTGCCTAGACTTCAGCAAAACCTTCAACACTGTCTTCCACAGTATTCTGCTAGTGAAGCTGGCATCCCAAAGCTTGGACAGATATACTCTTTGCTGGGTAAAGAACTGGCTGGATCGCAGGGCCCAGGGAGTGGTGGTGAATGAAGTTAAAACCAGATGGTGTCTGGTCAGAAGTGGCATTCCACAGGGGCTGGTACAGCGACCTGTCTTGTTCAATATCTTTACTGATGACCTGGGGAGGGCACTGAGTGTCCTCAGTAAGTTTGCGGATGACACCAAGCTGGCACAAAGTGTTGATCTGCCTGGGGGCCCTATAGAGTGATCTGGACAGACTGGATAACTGGGCTGGGGCCACTGGGATGAAGTTCAACAAGACCAAGTGCCAGGTCCTTCACTTTGGCCACAAAGGCCACCTCAGGCTTGGGGCAGAGTGGCTGGAAGACTGTGTAGAGGAAATGGACCTGGGGGTATTGATTGATGCCAGACTGAACATGAGCCAGCAGTCATGAAAGAGGGGGGGGGGGGGGGGGGGGGGGGGGGGGGAGAGGGAGAGGAGGGAGTATTGGTAAATGCTCATCTGAATTTGAGCCAGCAGTGTGCCCAGGTGGCCAAAAAGGACAATGGCATCCTGGATTGTATCAGAGATAGTGTTACCAGCAGGAGCAGGGAAGTGATCACCCTTCTGTACTCTGCAGTGGTGAGTCTGCATCTTGTGTACTGTGTTCAGTTTTGGGCCCCTCATTTATGAGAAAGACATCAAGGCCCCGGAACATGTTCAGAGAAGGGCAGTGAAGCTGGTGAGGTATCTGGAGTACAAGCTGTATGAGGAGCAGCTGAGGGAGCTGGGATTGTTTAGTCTGGAGAAGAGGAGGCTCAGAGGTGACCTTATTGCTTTCTACAACTACCTGAAGGGAGGTTGTGGTGAGGTGGGGATCGGCCTTCTCTCCCTCATAACTAGCAATAGAACTAGAGGGAATGGACTCAAGTTGCACCAGGAAAGATTTAGTTTGGGTGTTAAGAAATACTTCTTCTCTGAGAGAGTGATCAAGCACTGGAATGGGCTGTCCAGGAAGGTGGTGGATCACCATCCCTGGAGGTGTTCAAGAAATGTTTAGGTGGTGTACTGAGGGACATGGTTTAGTGGGAAATATTGGTGATAGGTGGACAGTTGGACTAGATGATCTTAGAGGTCTTTTCCAACCTTGGTGATTCTGTGATTCTAAGAAAGCCCATTACTCAAAACCTGATCTTTACTCAAAAGACTGACCTTTCATTGAAAGAAAAAAATATGTGGTTCCTCTACAGTAAACAAACTGTTGTGATATGGAAACACTCTTTAAATGGAAAAAAGTAATTAATTAACAACTCTGTTTACTCAGTTATTCTTCAGGTCCTATTGCAAAATAAGCAGCAAATGGAAATTCCTGGAAATAAGAATATGTCTCATTTATAGCAAGTTTCTGTGTTGTAAAAAATGTGTTTAACTCTGAAGCCAGAACAAAATCTAACTGCATACTAAGAGTGCTGATACGTACGTGTTCAGTTTAAACAATCAGAAAGTTAGCAATCCCAGCTCAAACACTAATTCCTGTCTGGTAGCTAATTACACACTGCTCACTTTGAAACAGTGCCAGACGTACTTGGCTAATCACTTTGTGGTGCATCATCTAGTTTTCGTCGATTTGAGAGTGTGTAACTGTAAATACAGTAGGATTCTGTACAGGGAATTCTGTGAGTGTTGTACAAAATGTACAGCATATTTAAGGCATGCAGAACTTAGTATCTTTCTCCGTCCATTTATGTTATTATTTTAAATAGCCAAAACAAATCCACCACCTGGAGGATAATAAGAATAACATTAGGTCTTAGAGTTTCCAGAAACTTTAACCCCCATACAGTCTTTTATAAAGCAAATCTCTGGAGAACATGATACTTTTTATCAACTCACTTTACCTTTCATGAGCTCATTCAAACTCCACCAGCACTATTTGTTCTTTAAGACTTCAATGCTCATGTTTTAGTGTCAGAGCAATGGAGGTTGAAAATATCTTACAGGAAACAATCCTCCAAAGTTAGCTACATTTTGCACTGGTGGAACAGACAGTGTCTTTCTTCAGTGTGATAAAAAATGTGTTCCCCTGTTTTAGAGACTAGATAGACACCATAGAAAACAGGATCAGTCTACAACCTTTCCTTACTCTTTTTACTTACATTTGGTAATTTGAAAAATGACATAAGGGAATTAGGCTTCTCTGTGAGTTTTGTATGAACTTCTATAGATGGCAATTCTTCTAAAAAAAAAAAAAATAATAATAAAATTATGCAGCCTACCCATCCAAACTGTTTTCTGCCCATTGATGGAGTCTAGTAAGAGATACATTTCCTTCACATCTATGATGTGCTTCACCTAATACCCTTCCTAAATATCCCACTGCCTCCTGAAGGACTTCCTGATGCTCTTGAATATCATTGCTAATGATATCCCAGATGCCACTGAAATGCTAGTAAATGTTTTGCTGCTCATGGGTAGGAAAGCCATCACACACTTTCAGGATGCACAATCATACTCAGGAAAGCCTTGTGAAAGAGCAGTAGGAAACAATTTCTATTTTAAAAATGCATTGCCTGGAGGCCAGGAAACAGTGAGGCCTCCTTCAGTCACCTTCAGTCCTTTAAAATTGATTGTATTTACTATTTGCCAGTTTGTTGGTACAGATAGCTCATGTATACACATGCAGGACCGTTAAAAAAAAATCATTATCATTGGGTCTTGTTCCTATCAAATATATAAATGTTAAGTTTTCCCTTTATTCTTTTATGTTCCTTCATCTTTTTTACGATACAGCTTTGCTGACTGTTGTCAATTTTTTCTGCCTTGGCCATCCCTCTTGATGCTTGAGTCATTAGTTTCCATTTTCAACCTCTTGAAATGGATCCTTTCTTCAGGGCTCTTGTTTTTCTCAGTAGCTTACGTTGCCATAGGAATCACAGAACACCTAGTGATTAGCAGTAAGAATAGAAACTGAGGATCAATTCAGTTACCCCCATGCAATCACATTCTTCTCTACCCGGAGATGCTATCAGAAGCATCCCAATGGATCTGCCTGATTTGACAGAAGTCCTGTGAAAGACCTGTGACATTCTGTAAGGACAACCGGGATTGAGCTGAATTATGCTTAGAGAACTCAAATGGACAGAGACAAATACATAAGGCAACTTCTTCTGCCTAGTTTCCAATGTGCACAGTGCTATGAATAACATTTACATTCTTCAGACTGAGCCAGCTGAGGTCTTCTTAGAAACATCATACAAAATGGAATTTTACTGTCTCACAGGTGAGAAACTACAGGATATCTGCTTCTGCTGCAGGAGTAGGGAGAGTGAAGGAAAACAAGGGAGCAGGAAGGGAGTAAAAAGGAGAGAGGCCCCAGAAAACTGGATATCCCATACCAGATCCCAAAGGAAATGTGAAATGTATGAGGGTGGCAAGTATTGTTTTTGTATGGGGCTGATACTCCTGGAACAGATACTGCTTAGCAAGAGAGATTGAAGGGGTAATCAAAAGGGTTGCTTAAGTGCATGACCTCATGTAACAGCTGCTCCACCAGGAGAGTAAGTATTTGAGAAGCTTCAGCACGGATGTGAGCTGGGTGGTCCAAAGACACTGCAAAACGTTCAGGGAAAGAATAAGGGAAGATCATAGTCAAATGCTTCATAAACGGGAGAAAACTATGAAATTAAAGATTATTTAAGAGTGTGTTCCTTTTACTGAAATTGAACACTACTTAGGACTTAAAGAAATTAAAGTTTGACCCTCTCTATTTTTATTTTTTCTTCAAAGTCAAATTTCTCATTTTGGAGCACCTCAGAGACAGAGGTTTTCTGTGGCACTAGATCTTACATAACTTGGTAGTTTTGGCTAGTTCCACCTGTATCTTCAGGCATCCAAACATTTTTAGAGACATACAGTAATGTGATAGAAAGCATAACAAGATAGCAAAGCAGCAAAGCCTCAGGCTAGAGCAAGTGAAGATCTGCTTAGATGTGATAGCAGTAGGTGCAGAAATAATAAAAACAAACAAACAAACAAACAAACAAACAAAACCCCACAACTAGTAACCTACAGAAGGCCTGTAAGATCCTCAGGTAAGCAGGGAATCTCCAAAGAAGCCACTCTCACCTCCCCCCTACCAACCCTTTAAGTGAAGTCTGAGAAGGGGTGGATCCTGGCTCCACCCCTTCTGGTCACTCAGGTGCACTGCTTGCACCTCAGCTCCCCTAGGAGGTCTCTGTCTTCCTAACCAGGTGTTCAGTCACTGGTTCAAGCTGTAACATACCATTTCGAGTATATCTACCATCCATTATTACAAGGTATTACTGTGGTCACAAAGTAACTGCTAAAATGGATATCTAATCATCCCACAAAACTTCAAACCCAAAGGACAACTGTTAAGTTTTAGAGGATCCAAAGTACTAGACTTTTCGTGTCTTTGTTGCAATGAGAGTCCAGCTGGGGGAAGGTAAGAAAATGCTGAGATTTTGGGAAATCGGAGAATCTGGTTCTGAGAACTGAAGTCTTCTGCAGCTGAGATGGTTCTCGTTCACTGCTCATCTTCTAGCATTATTTTAAATCCTCCTATTAACTTGAGGTGTTGAAGTTACAATTCAACTCTCCTGTAAGCTATATAAAAGTAACACATGAATATGCCTTTAAGCTTATTGCTACTGGATGTGTGCTGAAATTATTTAGGGGCCTAAGAGTCACTGAAATCTTCTTATATGAAGTACTGTGTGCATTGCACAAATGTATATGACAAGTGAAACTCATTTCTGCAGATGTTTCTGAGGCAAACATAATGTTAGAGGAACATAGAGAAATGTATTAAACCAAACTAGGTTTGCAATGGCTGGTACATTCTTTACAGAATTTTAATTTATCTGCAGAACAATATATTGCCATTTTTCACAGCAGCTTGTTAATACACACACACACACACACAAAAGCACACCAAAACATCAACAACAAAAACATGCAAGCTTATCAGTTTTTTTTTTTTTTTTTTAACTCATTCAAAGGTTTTAAATTGGTAAGTAAGGCTGGCAGATATGTGGAATGTCTTTTTACTGCAAATACTACATGTGTGAGTGTGACAGAAAGAGACTGACTATGACTTAAAAATAAGCAATGATCTTAGAATATGTGAGCACTTCAGAGAAGTGAATGATTTGCCTGAAACTTTCTACTGTGCCTGTTACAAAATGATGTGTTTTGTACAGTCACTTCACAATAAAATCCCCATTGAGGCAGATTCTTATCTGCACTAGGATGAACCCAAAGATGGAAGGAGACACAGGCAGCCCTATTGAGCTTGTTATTGTTGAATAATTTTATGTCTTTATCCTCCTAACCTCACCTCATTCCTTTACTTTAGCCTTCATCTTATTCACTGACCTCTCTGTTCTGTGCAGAGTGCCAGCTTCTCAGGGCACTGACCATGTCCCCATATTTCTCTGGAGCCTTATGTGACCTTGACATAGATGAGTGGAAAACAATGTCCTCTGTCTTACTGTTGCTCTTGAGGATTTTAATGATTTCTTCTTTCTGATCTAGAGTATATTTAATCATGTAATAGGCTCTCAGGTGGTTTGTATATCCTGAATAAGCTGCTAAAATGGCAAGGTTTTGTACAGGGCTGCATTTCATATAAAGGCTTTGTAAGCTTTGGTGGACTGATTAAAATGGACATAACCTCACTCTCTGTTTTAAATGTAATGAAATTCAGTGGAATTTTCCTTGTGTAAGATGAATAGCCTTCAACACTGACTCCTTTCTACTAAAGAAAAATAGAGCACAGCACTGAGGTGTGGGTGGTGCAAGTTATGTTGCTGATCTGGTCACTGGTTCCTATGTGTCCCTGATGAAGTTACTTCACTACAGTAGCTCTCATCCTGTATATTTTGTATCCTGGAGATTTGAAGTGCTTTTCAAGGCAAGATTTTTTTTTTTTTTTTTCCGTCTCTGTGTTTACGAAACAACTCACCAGCCCTAATCTTGGTTGAGTTCTTAAGTCTCTGTTGTGGCATTCCTAAAATATGATTTACTGACAGGAGAAATAGCTTCTACTGACAAGAGAAATAAGTTCTGATACAGATATGGAAATAAAGGGACAAACATGAGAGTAGCCAAGCTGTAGAGCAGAGCCTGTTAGTTACCATTAGTGGTCATGTTACTTTGACAAAAGTTGTACACATTTTACAATCTCAGAAAAAAACAGCTCAGTTCAATGTAAGATATTACATTAAAAAAAAAACAACAACAACAACACAAAACAACAACAAAAAATCTTTAAACAGTTTTATTTTCTTTACACAGTATTTGCTTTTTGAAGATATAGTGGTGAAATAATTGTATTGGCCAATGTCACAGAAAAAGCTAACTAGATATTAGTGAATAGGAGTTTTTCATATATTTCTGAAATGCAGCAGCAATAGCTGGGGTAGAGGAGACTAAAGTTCTCAGAAGACTTCTTCTTTTTTTTTTTTTTATCACGTTTTCCACAGTAAGCTAGAGAAATTACTTAAAGATTCTCCTCATGGGGAGATTGTACCTTAAGTTCTTGTGCAATAGTCTGAAACAAATCTCTTAACAGAAATAAGGTCTCCGTTCTCATTAAACTTTGGAGGTAAGTTTGATGGAGGCTAGAGAGTGTGTCCCATGGTGTATCTGTCTAAACAGAAGTTTTACTGCTTGAATCTTGCAGCTGATTAGGCAGGCAAAATTTATTAGGGTTCTGCACTCTCAGTGGCAATCTGCACCTGTTGCAAAACTGGGCCTCAAAGTAGAGCTAGTTGCCAATCTGCTTAATCAGACCTAGAGACATCACTGCCCAACCACCAAGCAGCCAGAAAACATCTGTATTTTCAACCAAGCACCTAAAGCTAGTTGCCTGCCTTTCCACAAATGGCCTCTAATCCTATTTATGACCTTGTGAC
Organism: Gallus gallus; assembly: GCF_016699485.2. Taxonomy (NCBI): domain Eukaryota; kingdom Metazoa; phylum Chordata; class Aves; order Galliformes; family Phasianidae; genus Gallus; species Gallus gallus. Next base: position 74,413,223 of record NC_052532.1, on the reverse strand, counting down.
TGACAAGCATCTGCATTCCAGACAAAGTGCAGAAGAGTTCTCAATTACAGGAAATAAGTAGAAAGTTGCAGCAGGTTCTTTGCTCATTAGACTTCCCCCTCAGTGACTGTGGGAGTGCATGGTATGGTGGCAGACCCTCTTGCTGCTGATCATTTGTCTGTCATAATGTGGTCAGCCATTCATTCATAATGAAAGGCTAATGTCTCAAGAGAATCCAAAGATAGAAGTTTGGCTTGACTTATAAAGATAAAAGGGGCAGAGCTAATTCTGAACGGATGTCATTTGTGTTTCCATGTGCTGGTGACTGCTTTTACTTCATTTAAAACCTATCTAAAGCTGCAGCCCTCCTTACTGTATAAGCATTTCTAAGTGTCACTGAATTACCTGATAAAAGACAGCAGAAATTTCTCCTGTCTCTTGATGCCTTCTTTTGGGGAGCACTTGGCCTCCAAAGGACCAGCTCATGGGGCATACCACACTCTATTCTTAGCAATCACATAGCAATGCCCAGTTTTAACATGGTGCTACTCAATTATACATCATCCTATTCTAACTTCACAGATGGAGAAATTAAGATATGAAAATGAAATATGACAGGGTCAAGGTAACTCATTTTGTTACTGCTGTATTAGAAATTTAGTCCCCCAGGTCCTTGCTTGGAGGCATGATCTGGAAGGGGTAAGCTAATATGTTTTCACTGTTATTTGTAGAAAGCAGAAATGAAAATTTGTTTCCTGTACTTGTTTGTTTCTTTAGGGATTGCAAATGGCCATAATGTGTGAAGACCTTGTGAACCAGGATGGAATGCAGGATATTTGAGAAAGCCTGCTGTATGACCACAGAGCTCTTCAGAGACAAAAGACAGGGGTGGTGCAACCCAAACTTCTTCCTTAGGATAAAAACATGAGTGAGAATGAGACATTCAAGCAATGGACTAGGCAACCAGCTATATATACGAGGGCTGCTCTGAAAGTAATGCCTCCTATTTTATTTTATTGGTCCACAATGTCAGGGGCAGATGTTGATGGAATAGAAGTAGAGGGTGAAACTTTCCACTTATTGGTGGAAATTAAATTCTGTTGCTCTGCAACAGGTGGCAGCAGAGAGGCAATTAGACAAAATGGTATCTGACTTAGAAGTGTGTATAAAACAAAGGTGTGGAATTTAATTCCTCCATGCACCAGAAATTGTACCCAGAGACATTCATTGACACTTGCTGAACATTTATGAAGATTAAATGGTGGATGTTAGCAGAGTGAAGTGGTGGGTAGTATGTTTTAGCAGTGGCGATAGTGACAGTGAATCACATCTGCTGGTGCAGATTTTTATGAGCGTGACTTGCTGGCTCTTGTCCATAGCTGGTGAAAATGCATAGCTAATGGTGATGAGTATGTTGAAAGGCAGTGTTTTGTAGCTGAAAAGTTGATCTATCAAATAGCATTATTGTTCTTTTGGTATCTGTTGCTGTATAATGAAAATGGAGCAACCTACTTAAGTAGGGATGAATGCTCTGCTTTTTAAAAGACTGGAGAAATCTGACTCCCTTCTCCATTCCCTACTGACATAGTTCATCAGCAGTGTGGACTTCAAGGCACTATTCTTCCTGATGTCATGACTTCATGGAGATTTTACTTGGAAGCAGCTCTGGCTTAAGCAGTTCCTATCTTTTCAGATGGCTTGTGCAGTTGCATGGCTATCCAGACTAGAGCTTTCAGTAGGATTTTTAAAATACCCCCTTTAACTTTAGTTGAGCCCCTCTTCCTATCTCACCTGGCAGACCCTTGGAAACTTGTTGGTGACATAAAAATTAGCAGTCTGCTTGAGTTGGCACTCTGCTGAAGAAACATGTGCAGAATCAGGCTAACATTCACCCTGAAGCTTGTCCATTGTGCCTGAGACAGATATCTCTCTCCTGTCTCACTTTGAGATTTCAAAAGGATTTATTTTTGTTTCTTCCAGGTGGACAGTCTTTTTTTTTTTTTTTTCTTCCCATAAGAAAGTGCTGTTTGCCTTGCCTTCATTTATTCCATATATCACACAAGGAACAGTACCATTATTTGGCCACTTCCTCTGATGTGACGTTTGTTATGTTTAAAATGTGCTGATCTGAGATTTCAATGTAAACTGATGTGATTGCAGTGCTAGACAATATTGCTTGATGCTGCAGTAGAGATGGAAGCTGGCACAAACTATTTCTCATCATTAAGGAACAGACAAGTACAGGAACATTGGAGAGTTCAAATATGGGAGCAGTAGATAGTTCTTAAAGACAAGCTGCATCAGCAGGATGCAGAGAAGGATATGTGTTCACAGACAGGATACATTACAGGTCATTATAACTGATGATGAGGTCATCCAAGTGTATATACACTTCTCATCACTGTTCAGAGCTGTTAGTCCAAGCTTATCAGTCTGTATTAAAGCAAGAATGAGTTCTTGTTTTCATGCAGGCAGGTAAGCTGAGGAGGAGACCTAAATCCTGCACAGCCTTTCTTTCAGCTCCATCGCAGGTGCCTAGACTAACAGAGAAATCACCACACTTTTCCCTAAAGAAAATACGGAGTGGCTCATCTTCAGTCCTAAGAACAAGTGTAAGCCAGTCGTACACAGGAAAACAAACATGGGTAAATGCAGTAGGTAGAAGAAAAAGTTATTTTTGGCAGGGCTTTACTCTGAGATTATTAACACCTTTGATGGACAGCAAGCCTCACTTGCTAAGCACCTGAGTTCTAATTCCAGAAAAGATACATAATAAGTGTGTAATCATGTCAGACATGAAAGACTGAAAGGAGGACCAGCAAAAATGAGCTGTGTCTGTATAAATAATAAGTGTCTTTATCTTCCCTCTCCACACCCCAGCACCCAATGCACTGTAAGACTCAATGCACCTTGACAAAATTTATCTCAAATAATCTTTTCTAACTGATCAGGATGTCCTTAAGTAAACCTTAAAGCCACTGCAGAGTTAGGTAAGAGAGGAAATCACAAATCTTGATAGATCCTCCAGACATAAATACCCAGAGCAATCATGCAGACAAAACAGATAGAGGAAAACATCCTGCACTGCAGTTTGCCTTGAAAGGTTTTGCCAAAGGCAGACTTTGGCATGGGAGGAAGAGAGGTTCCCAGCATCATAGGCCTCCATAAATAAAATTATTACTTTGCTGACTCATTCAAGTGGTTTTATCCATAGCAAACATTCTTCTGTTAATGCAATAAACTTTTTAATAGAAGTCTCCAAAAAAATGGGATTTTATTCTTGAGCATAGCAAATGTAAAGAAAAAATGCACTTCTACAGTCCCTGAAGTATTCAGCAAATTCAGGCACTGTTCACAGGACAACTCTTCCCCTGAGAATTCATACTAAATTGAGAAGAGAAATGGTATTTTCACTCCACTGCCTCCCCTCTTCAGTACTGTGTAGCCTCATGGGTATGAACAGCCCCATGAGATCTTTTGGGAGTGGAAAGGGAGTTTCTGAACCCCTAGATTTTGCATCCTGGTTGAAAGATATATGTACTTCTTGAAGTACCAAATGAAAACTGAAGCAAATGTGTATCTTCCCATGGTGGATTTGTGGGTCTAGTTCTTCCCTGCTTTCTCCTCACTCCTCAGTCCCCCATGCCTCCCACTAGGATGATTCAGTAAGGTAACCAAGTGAGAATGATCAGTTGTTCATGAAAGATTCCCAAAGACCTGGCTGTATTCATGGACCTTGGATAATACCAGACTCAAAAAAAAAAAAAAAAAAAAAAAAAAAAAAAAAACCTGTGGTTCTTCAGATGAATCTGCTACTAAGCTTCCTGGTGTATTCAAATAAATCACTTTGTAGATGTGACTGCTCTTAAAAGACAGAAAAACCAACAAAAAAAGCACAAATAAATAACAAAACAAAGAGCTATCTAGACCTGTTGCCAATATGAACTTGTGGCTACAACCTAAAAATCGCAAAAATTAAATACATAAAATTTCAAGCACTTCTGTACACAGTTTCTTTTGAAATCTGCTTCAAGAATGACATTTTGCATTAAAAACAATCTCTCATCCTTTTTCAGATCAGAGTATAGCTAATCTTGTAAGAAGTCTGGGTACATAAATACAAGCATGGTTTGCGGAACAGCAAGGAGCATGGCATACTCTTAGGACAAACCCTTTGTCCACAGAGATTCCTGTCTGCTTACAGCTTGTCTGGATGTTCTGTGATGTACCACCTTACCTAACTGAAAACACCCCATGAAATTGTATTGAGCTTATTTGAGACATGGAATTATACATCCTTCAGGGATGGCCTCTGCCTGCCTGGGGCTATGCTTAGCTTTGCTGACTACTAATCTGATCTTGATAAATCAGGTAAGCTATTCACATTAATGTAGAGACATGCACATTAAAACTGCTTACAGAGTACAACTGCTTCTCAAAGGTGAGTTAAAGCAGTTATCTGGCACTAAGCTTAAAATTAAATAACTTGTCTCTCAAACTGAACATAACATTGTTGCTGATAACTATAGGCAGTGGAAAAAATCTCTTATAACTACCATTAAAGTTCATTATACTACCATTACAAGTTCACTAATTAGGGCTATTTTCCATTTCCAAATATGGAGAGTTTAATTGAGTAGAAAAGCAAAAAGCCCTGCAGACCTCTCTTTACCATCCATAAAGCTCAGTTATCAATAGATGGAAAATGTTATGTCTAAACTATGTACCCTTTCTTGTCTTGAGGCTCTACTCAAACCTCAGGTGGTAAAGGTGGTTTTCCTATTGACCTCCATATTATCCAGAACTGGAATAGTGATTGAGGGCATGTATACTCAGTTGTTTCTTTTCAGGCCTATGGATTTGCTTTTACTTCCAAGAATTAGAATATACTGGGTATCAAGCAGGCCACTATTGAAAACCTTTACAAAATATCTTCTCCTTAAGAGTACAGCATGTATAGATGCTTATGATCTCTGTTATTTCTGAAATGCTATTTCTGGCAGATATGTGTACAATAAGGGAGAGCTGAATACTCTCTCTCTCTCTCTCTCTCTCTCTCTCTCAATATGTTAAATAAATAAATAAATCTGAACACAATGATGTTACGTGGGAGTCATTCTTATTAAATTGCAGTATCTACCTAAACAATGTCCTGGCTTGGAAACAAAGATGTCCCAAACCAATATTAGTATTTGATTATTGTCATGATTGTTTTATAAGTTCCCCATGGAAAGGGGGAAAGGAATCAACCTGAAGTGATGAAAATTGGAATACTCAAAGTGGAAACTTATCTTCTGTTCTGATAGCTATGTGCATGCTGATGAGACAGAAATGTGATCTTCTGAGGCATGGTGAGGTAGTTGTTTTTGTGTCCTGATCCACCCCATTCACTGTCCAGCAGAGTTTTCACATGAAATAGTAGGCATACTTCAATTAAAATAAATCAAAATTTAAAAAATCCAGGTGAATTCCTGTCCCCCTTAGAATAAATAAAAAAAGCTTTCATGAGCTTTCACTTTTAAAGAGAGCTGCACTAGTTAGGTCTCATATTTGAAATACATATATATATAAAAAATAGACAATACTAAGAGACAAAAACAAAACAAAAAGCAGAAATAAAACATGAAGAATACTAGATTAAAATTGAGAATTAATATCACTACCTCATACTTCTGTGAAAGTTACCATGCATATTAAATAATATTTTTTGTCCATCTACTTTGAAGATACATCTACTCATTAGGATGCTGTAGGATTCATAACAGTTTCAAATAATTTTACAGTTTTAAAAAAGTATTCATACAGTTTTAAAATTTAATTTTTATACAGACAAATAGGAAGTACTTCTACAAAAGTTCTATTTTAAGTAGAAAATGAGCAGTCTAATCCTACAACATCTCCTGACATCTGTTTACACATGAACACCTTGTTGCCATTTACTGTTTTGGCATTATGTGAAAATAAGCATATGTATAATTTTTCATACAAGCAGTGCTTGAGGAACTGGGATCAGATGAATCATTTTTTCCACTTATGTTCTTGAAAATCTATTTAGGCACTGGTTTATATAGAATATGTGTATCTGACATTTGGTCTATTTCTGTTAATGAGTAAGGCATTCTAGAAATTGTTTCTGATGTCTTCCGTCATTTATATAAAATGTAGAAGAAGTAAAATGTTTGAGTGATTCTAAAACTAGGACTTCGTGCCAACTTGGACCTGACAGCAGGGAAACTAGTGATAAACTGTCAACCAGTAATTCAGGTTTTGACTGGAATTGAATTTTTTCTCTGTGCTCCTGGTAGCTGACAAACAAGGACATAAACAGCTGTGTGCCAGCCATTAATTTCCTCTCACAAACCACTGTGTCCTCCGAGAGTTTCCTTTTCTATCAGATCATTGCCCTCTAAGGGATGGATTTAAAATGCAACCATCCAGGAACTTTGATGCATGTCCTTGAAGAAAGGCTCTTTCCTGTGGAATGTGATCCTCTTCCTGCCTTACATCAAATATTAGATACAGAAAAGAGACAGGAACATTCTCTGCAAGGAACCTCTAATTCTTCACTCAGTGCTTTCTCACAGAAAACTAGACGAAGGGAAAAATGTGCAGTGGTAGACCTGCCTTCTAATTTCATAGATGTAGGGATTTGAGATCATTCCTGCAGATATAAGAGCAGGATTTTCCCTTTGGTCTTTGCATCTTGGCTGAGTTATTGCTGAAGTATTTGGCCTCTATATAAGAACCTGACCTTCTGCTGCACAGCAGTCAGCCTGATGTTTCTTCTCAACAGAGCTTTTAATTACTAAGTTTGTTAGAACAAGCATCTAAATCAGAATCAACATTGCCTTATCTAACTGATTTCATTTGGAATGGCTTAATGCTTCACAGTGCTTTACAGATGCTTCTTAAGAGAGTTCAAGCGAAAGACAGCTACTAGAGGATAAGCTCTTTCTGAAGATATTTGGCTTTTGATGCTAGTTTATTTGCCAAAGAAAACTCTGTGTCCCAATTCTGTGAGAATCACTGGAAAAATTTAACCTGCTGCTGCCTATTGTGCTCTGCTTTCGTGAGTGTCTATTGTCTTCACTAGACAGGAAATCTTTTCTATAGTCTCCCTCTTTTTTTGTGGTTTCTTTTTTCCCTCCCCCCCCCCCCCCCCCCCCCCATCAGAGCTACTTCTTTTGCTTACTCGCTATTTCTTTTGCAAGTATTTTGGATTTCTGCTACCATAAACTTTATCACCTTTATTACTATACTGCATTTCAGACATACGTGTTCAAGAAACATTTTCCACCTGTGGAAATTATGACAGTGAAGAGTAATTTCACACAGCCACCAAATGGATACTAAATAGCATTTAGCACTTCTGTTTTTGTATAGAGAGCACTGACTGATACATCCTTGACTGCCGAAAGCTGCACACCAGACATGAGCATATATGTGTAGTATAAACATCTAATATAGGATGTGGTAGCATTTGATAAAGCAAAATATGAATTTTTACGCTCTTAAGCTGAAAAAAAAAAAACCCTGATATATTTGCTTAACTAAATTCTTGCATCTACATCAAGCACAAATCCAGATTTTAAACAGTTTTATCAAACTTCATAGCAAGCTATAGCTTAAAGCAATTTGTTTTATCAAAGCATAGTTCTGTCATGGAAGAATATTATTCTGTCTTCATGTCCAGGGGCACACAGTCTCTGAATTTCTTCAAGTTAAAGCAATGTAGAAAAATATTTTAAAGCTTTTTCCCTCTCCGGTTAATAAATCTTTTGATACCTAATTTTTTAGGAGTATGCATCTGGAAGGAGCAGTCTGGCTTAGAAAGGAAAAGACTTCAAACTCTCTGAAGTTCCTTCATCCTATTTATCTGCTAACTCACCCAGATGTTTAAAATAAGTATTGAAACATTTCCTGTCCAATTTTCTTATCCCTATATGGTCAATTCTTCCTACCTGTATTAATGCCTCAGAAGGAACTTTTGTTTCAGTGGCAAGCTAAAAGAAACTCCTTTAATTGATTGCCTTTGAATTTCTGTTATTAAAAAGTCTTGAGACAATAATATTGATCCCATTAATTGATTACAGGATACACGAAGTCTTAACCCATTAGTAGAGTTTACATTGTGTAATATTAAACATGAAATTCAGGTTCCAATTCCCACATGTTCAGTATCTTCCGAGTTGCTCCTTTGGTGTACAGTTTGACACATGAGCCAATGGCCATTGCCTTCAGAGCTGCTATTCTGCTCTGACTCAAGCATAAGAAAAAGCAAATTCAGGACCACATCTTCATTAAGGATCCAATTTTAAGTTACATTTGACAACATTTCATGACATACTGATAACATGTAACCAATCATATTAATAGTACAAGATAAAAGTGCTACAAGCCACACAGCTGTACAAAATGTGATGTGTGAACTACAGGGACTGAGTATAGGGAACTGAAGTCTGGTATTACCCTCATTGGCTGTGAAATAATACAAGTTAGGGTTGTAAGAACAAAGTAAGTCTCACAGCATTTCAGGACATTTCAATTAGGGAGGAAAATTGACTATATTTCCTGACATCTACTGTAACATATACATATACATATATAATTCCACTTGTGCTAAGATGCCTAAGAAGGTCATAGCCTCTTACATCTGGGAGCAAACACAGTTGGGTTGTTTAACTACTAACTCTGAGGACTCTAAAGTTGATTTCCTATTTGTGGGAACTTGAGGAGAGTACAAGAAAACTCAAGGATAAAATGAAAATGATAGCACTGGGGAAAGTGCTAACATTAGATTCTAATCATAGAGTAAAAATTGCAAACATTTAGGGATTAAATTCTATCATTGTTTTGCTATTTACATTATTTAATATAGGCAAATCAGTCCTAGCCAATGGCTGTATCATTGTTTCTGCACAGAACAGCCAGTTCCAAGCAAGCCTGCCTCTAAATTTGTTGCCTGTTCCAACAGCATAACCACAGAAATACCCTAATGACTCCTAATGACTCTCCCAGCAGTGATATCTGGTATTCCCAAAAGAAAATCTCAGACATATTGTTTAGGGTATCCTCACAGTGCACTAAGGACTGGGCACACTTTACAGGCTCTAACTTTCCTATGTGCTCAGGGATTATGGGCAGTCCTCCTTTGAAGCCCTCTGCACGGGTAGGAGTATGTGTGTAAGTGTGTGTGAAAGGCACTGAGTTCTGCAAGTAGGAAAAACTTTGTGATTTGTTTAATAAAGAGCAAAAAACTGAAGCAGAGAATAGATATACATAAGATCACTTGGCCAATGGCTTACTACAAAGATATGTGTGCCCTGTCATTGATGTGATTCTGGTCTCCTTTCAAAATTACTGATACCCTTTGAGTGTATGTCTGTGATTCATTAATAAGGGAGAAACAGATGGGAGCTACAAATCAGTAAGTGAGGTCACTTTCACTTTATTTGATCAGTCCAAAATACTCTTGAATTCCTTGAGATCAGGAACCTAGGACATACGTTATGTTGAATAAATTAGAAATATTAGAATGATTAATTAAGCAATTTTTGTTGCAACAATTTTGAGATTTTTGTGGAGTAGTTCTTAACTATTTATTTTATTTTATTTTATTTTATTTTATTTTATTTTATTTTATTTTATTTTATATTTATTTTCCCCCTGGACTGCTGATGTCTTCTAACACTGTTCATCGGTCATAGTATATCACATTAGAGGGCGGATGTAACTGTGACCTTACCACACTCTTGTTACAATAAAGCTGTAACAAACACCTTGTCAGATAATTTATCTTTCTTGGTAACATCTCCTATTTCAGTAAATATAGTCCTTTACGCACATGTTTAATTGTTTGTACAGGAATACACTGACTGAAGTTGGTAGGGATATTCACGCTTACAGTTAAGAACATGTGTAAGAATTTCCAGGACTGGGGCCTGCCTTTTCACAATGGAGAATTATGCTCTTACGCAGGCTTCTCCCCTGGTGTGCTTAAATAAATCTGGTCCTTTAAGTTGTACAGAGCCAAACTTCTCCAGTCTTATTGTAGCCATTTTGCAACTTCTGACTGCTTGATGCCTGTTCTGCATCCCAACTGGTTAGTACATGTTATGTTTTCCCACAGTTCTCTCTTCTTCCAACATCTCACACATGTGATTGAAAAAGGTTCATCTAGTGATAAGTCTGAGTTTTCTTTTATGCTGTAACACATGATTTACTAGTATTAAAAGAATGTTCACAACCTTGAAAAATTCTCTTTATTCTTTAGCCAATAGTGAGGAATAGGGTCTGTTCCAGTATGCAGCACTTTGCCAAATTACATTGAATAAATACTTTTCCACAGGCTTTTTCGCTTGCAATTTTAAGTAGTATTTTTGTTTTTCTCTGTAAGGCTCAACGCTTCCCTGTAACATTTGAATGAAAGGCACCATGGTAAATACTTAAAACAAGTGCAAGACAGGTGCTCTACTTATAAGTAAATGTCACTGATTTCTACCTGTTTTCCAGTATCCTTGGATTTAAAAATAAATTGTAGAAGTAACAACTGAAGGTGAGCAGAGGCAGGGTAGCTAAAAGATATGCTACATCTCAAGCAGATGTCAACGGATGTCATTCTGAGATCTGTATCCCTGTGTTAATTCACTAAATAATTAGTGAATCATAGAATCACAGAACTGTAGGGATGAGAAGGGACCTCTAGAGATCATTAGTCCAACCTCTCTGTTAAAGAGGGTTCCTTACAGTAGGTTGCAAAGGTGGGCATCCACATGGGTCTTGAATATCTCCAAAGACGGAGACTCCACAACCTCTCTGGGCAGCCTATTTCAGTTCTCCATCACCCTCACTGTAAATAAGTTCTTATGTATTTTTGTGTGGAACTTCCTATGTTCCAGTTTTTGGCCTTTGCTCGTTGTTACTACATGCCACTGAAAAGAATCTGGCCTCTACCTTTGATAACATAATACTACGTGAATCAGAAATCTGGAAGTCATAAAGTGTTTTGAATTTCTGAAGACTAATATAGAATAACACTAGAGTAATAAGAATATTGCAGTAACAATGTAATAAGAACAGTATTTGCAAAGATTAGGAACTATAATTGGAAGCTTGAATTCCATCATCAAACAGAACTTTTAATAGAAAAACTGACAGGCTTGTCTACAAATTAGTGTTTAATGAAGCAGGAAGGGATCTAAACAAGTTTTTGTATGAATCATAGAAGGTCTAAGGTTGGAGGGCACCTTAAAAATCATCTAGTTCCAATGCCCCTGCCATGGGCATCTTTGCCAACCACCACTAGATCAGTCTACCCAAGGTCCCATCCAACCTGGCCTTGAATGCCTCCGGACCTGGGACATTGCTTTAGGGTGCATTTGGATCTGAAAGACGGGATGTCTCAGGAGCAGAGGCAAGCAAAATGCACAGAGCAGCACAGAGGGTTACAAGTTTTAGTCAACATACACACTCATACACACACAGACATCCATTTTTAGATAATTCTTGTAAACAAGAAGCAGAAATTCTCTAAGCAAGTGCACTATTACTTGCCAACCCTTGAGATGGCAAACTCCTGAAAAGGAGAGAGATGGAACATGCTGGTGGCAGATTCAAGAGGTTGTGCCAGCAGGGCGCTCCCTGCTTCAAAGTGCACTTTTCCTCTCTCCCCCACCACAGCCTCTCTCCTGATTTTATTCTCCCTAGGGTTTGTGGGATTTTTTCTACTTGCATGCTGTACCTGCATGGCCAGTGCATGATACAGAGCCCAAGTGGAACACCTGCTTGCAAAACAAGTCCTTGCAAAAACAAAATAAACTACCAAGGTCACCTCTCTTTACAAAACAAGATATTTGCAGCTACAGCCACAAATATCTGTACCCTTAAAACTGTCATAAAACTTTGCTCCATCCCAGGATCATTCTCCAGTCAGGGGCCTTTAGGTCCCCAAAGCAGGCATACACAGTTTTTGTAGGCACGTGTTCCAGCTCCTCACTATCCTCTCAATAAAAAATCTCTTCCTAACTTCTAACCTAAATCTCCACTCTTTTAGTTCAAAGTCATTTCCCCTTGTCCTATCATTATCAGATCATTAAAAAAAAATTGATCTTCTCCTGCTTGTAAGCTCACTTCAAGCACAGAAAGGCCACAATGAGATCTCCCCAGAACCTTCTCTTCTCCAGGCTAAACAAGCCCAATCTCCTCAACCTTTCTTCATAGAGGAGATGATCCAGCCCTTTGATTAGATTCGTGGCCCTTCTCTGGACCCTCTCCAAGAGCTCCATATTATTCCTTTACAGGGGACCCCAGGCTCGGACACAGTTCCCAAGGTGTGGTGTCACAAGGAGGACAAATCACCTCCTTATCCCTGTGGCAACATCTCTTTTGATGTAGCCCCAGATACTGTAGGCCTTCTGGGCTGCAAGTGCACACTTCTGGCTCTTGTCCAGCTTTTTATCCACCATGACCACCAAGCCCTTTTTTAGAGGGCCATTCTCAATGAGTTCTTCTCTGTGTATGTACTCATATCTAGAATTGCCCTAACCCAAGTTCAACACCTTGCAGTTGGCCTTGCTAAACCTCATTAGATTCTCATGGGTCCATTTTTCAAGTCTGTCCAGGTCCCTCTGGATGGCATCCCTTCTTTCTATTCTGTCAACTGCACCTTTCAACTTGATGTCATCACCAAACTTGCAGACGGTATGCTCAATCCCACTGTCTATGTCATTGATAAAGATGTTGAAGAGCACCAGTCCCAAGATGGATCTCTGGGAGACACTGCTCATGACCAGCCTCCATCTGGACATAGAGCCATTGTGAAGAACCCTCTGGCTACAACCATCCAGTCAATTCTTTATCCACTGAACAGTTTGCCCTTCAAATCCATCCCTCTCCAATTTAGAGATAAGGATATACAAATCCAGGTACATAACATCAGCTGTGCTTCCTTTATCCACTGATGCTGTCATTCCATCATAGAAGGCCATCAGGTAAAAGCAGATCTGATCTCTCTGGCTTTCTCAGATCACCTCCACATCTTGCGTGTGTTTTAACATCTCTTCTAGAAGGATCTTCTCCATGATCTTCCCAGGCTGAGAAGTTAGGCTCACTAACATGTAGTTGCCCAGGTCTTCCTTTCTCTGTTTCTTAAAGATGGGAGTGATGTTTCTATTTTTTCAAGTCACTGGAAAACTTGACTGACAGCCATGATTTTTCAAATGTGATGGAGAGCAACCATATTAGTGAGTTTCTTTAGAACCCTGGGATCCCTGTTATTTAGTCCCATAGGCTTGTTCACATTCAGCCTCATTTGTTGGTCTTGGACTTGCTCCACTCTTATACTGGCAGGGATTTTGCTCCCCTGACCCCCACTTAGAAATTCCAGAATGTAAGAGGCATGAGTACCCTGACTGGATATGAAGAACGAGGAAAATAACTTAAGTACCTCAGCCATCTCCGTGACTGAGGAGGCCAGCTCTCATTTTTCATTTACCAGAATGTACACTCTCATTTGCCTGTCTTTTCTGCCCAATGTATCTAAAAAATCCCCCCCCCTTTTTTTTTTCACACCCCTCACCAATTTAATTCCTGACTTTAATTCCATCTGCATCTTGGCTTTTCTAAGTCTGTCCCTTCACATCTGAACAGCAACCCTATTATTCTTCCCAAGCCACCCATCCCTGCTTCCACTGCTTGTACTTTTATTTTTTTACCGTCAGTCTGATGAGCAGATCCTACCTCAGCCATGATGGTTTCCTTCCTCATCTGGGAGGAAATCCCTTATTCTGGGAGATGGAGAGCTCTTGCAAATCAAAGTTGTTAGTCAGCAGGAAACTCATAAGTACACTCAGTAAGCTACTGTTCTGCTCCAGCATGCACCTTAACCCTGGGGAGTAGTATATGAGTACTAGCTACTGTATTATGAAGCAGTCAGCTGTTACATTGCAAGATAATCATCTTAGTCTGCTTCAGGATTCTGCCAAGTTATGCAGGGGGTTTGGAAAACCTACATGTAAGATTTGACATTATTTTGTATTTGTCATGTGCTATAGTTTAAAAGAAAAATCTTAAAGGTGTTGGAGCTGTAATAGTGGGGAGAACTGAGCTGTATGAAAGAGTGCAGAGAGACAGACTGCATCAAAGACTGTGTCCCATGATGTTATAAAATGTGATGATTGAAGGTAAAATGTTAGGAGACACAAAGAGCATTGCTAGCTCCTGATCTTGCAGTAGACCTGCATCTTGTGACCGGTGATTCTTCTGTGGTGCTTCAAATCTCACTCCAAAGCAGACAGGCCACTAATGAATTAACAACAGAACTCCTTACTACAGCCACACCTTTCTCTCATTGCATCTGGTGTACTTCTGAACCAAAAGTGATCACAATTACTATTTAACTAGCTTGGTTCAAAGTATATTTCATGTCTATGCTCTATATTTGGTTGACCACTACAGTGGTCAGCCCTAAACTGTAGTGTCAAATAAGCTCAAAGCAATGGAAGTGGTCTGGCTGAAACCTAGGGCAGTACCAGAGTATTCATTCCTACCTCTGAGTTGTGTTTTTCAGTCGCCATTGGCAATGACTGAATGACTGCTTCTTAGCATCTTCCCTGTGGTTGAGGTTTTGCAGAAAGTTTTTTTTTCCCCCCATGGTCTTGCAATTGAAATGTCGCTTTTAAAGGCAGCAGAAAGTGTGTTCTGATATGAAAGAGACACCTGATTCCAAGTACATGCAAATGTGTTTTAGTGTGCTGCTTTTCTACTCCTTGGCTTGTGTATTATGGGAACAACATAAGTACAGTGAGAAATCCTTTTAAAACATCTAGTATTTCACTATTTCTTTGAAGATGGCTGTGCTTGCCTGTGGAACAAAGCTGTGTTGCCATTTCAGTGGAATGCAACCTGACCTTCCTCTTGAAGAAGTCCTGGTTTACAGTCTGGCAGAGCCTATTTCTGATAAAGCAGATGGTGTCTTTCCGTTCAACAACTTTTCATTCACATTGAAGAAACTTTGTTCTGCCTTGCTGTACAGCTGTTATTTTACAACTCCGTGTTAAGGAAATGGTTATATTTTTAACTTGCAAAATGTCTTTCTCATTAGTGCTTTCCCACTGCATGGGTGGCCTCAGATTCTTAATCTCAACTTTCCCTCAACCTTAGTCAATCTTCTTGTCAGTTTTTATTGTCCCCTGCTCAGCAAAAAAATGATTGTCTCTGTCCATGACACAAAACTGGGAGGTGCTACTGACTCCCTGAAGGGATGAGAGGCCATGCAGATGGATTTAGATAGGAGGGCTGCTCTGAAAGTAATGCCTCCTATTTCGTTATGTTGCCCTGCAGTATCTGATGCACGGACTCAAATGTGAACAATCTAAATCATTTATTACAAGTTCTCACATCACTTATATATCTTCACAAGTTTTCTTTTTCTAGTTTTCTCATCCACCCCTACAACTTTCCCATCCACATTTACATGTCAACAAAGCATTCTACAAACACTCTTCAACCTTTCATGTGGGTGCTTATCAAATCAGAGCCATGAGTCGTTCTTTCTTTCTCTAGAGATTTCCTTGGTTCTCATGCTGTTTATCTTGCTACACAGCTGCTGCTCTGGACAGTTTTTCTTGTATACCCACATTGCCCCATGATGGATGTTGACAGAATGACAGTAGAGGTTGAACTTTCCTGCCAATATATTGTTTAATTCTGAATTTCTCTATGCAGAAAAAAAATTGCACCCATTGACAGTCATTAACATTTGCTGAGTGTTTATGGAAATGCAAAGGTGGATGCTAACACAGTGAAATGGTGGGTGGTGTGTTTCAGCAGTAGCAACAGCAATGTGAATGAGAAGTCACATTCTTTATGGCCATATAGATTTTTATGAGCATAGCATGCAGATTCTTATTCATCATTAGCAAAAATACGTAGCTAATGGTGGTGACTGTATTGAAAAAATGCTTAGTAGCTGAGAATTTTTTCTATTAAATAGTGTTATTCTGCTCACTGTCTTTGTTGTGGTTTTCATGGAAATAAACAGCAGACATTACTTTTGGAGCAACCTACATACTTCATAGCACTGGAGGTTAGCAGTGACTGCGTTTAGTATTGATGTGTCTTCACCTTGAATATCGTATGCAGCTCCGGGTTCCGCTGTGCAAAAAGGATGTTAATGTATTCAAATACGTTCTGAGGAAGGCAACCAAACTTGTAACAGGGCTGAAGGGCAAGTGCTGTGAGGAGAGGCTGAGGACACTTGGGGTGTCCATTCTGGAGAAGAAGAGGGCTGTGAGGAAACCTCATTGTTCTCTGCAGTTCCCTAAGAAGGGGAAGTATAGAGAAGTGCTCGGCTTAGTTCCTTGTTCACTGATGGCCAGGGAAGGTTCAGACTGGACAGTAGCATAAATATATTTGCTGTTAGAATAGGCTTCCCAGTGAAGTGGTTGATGTCCTATGCTTGTCAGTGTTTCTGGCTATTTCCAGCTGACTGAAGAATACATCTAAGTCTGGTTTTGGCTACCTTTCTTTAGACTTATTCACATGTAAGTGACATAGTAATAAATTAATCTGGATAACTAGTTAGGAAGTAAAGTAATAGCAATCTGGTTTATCCTGAGGTAGCACCCTACAGTTTAACTCTCATTTAGAACTGATTGTCTTTTTTTTAGGAAAAAAAAAATAGTAGTTCCTTGTGTCCAAGCTGGTAACTGGTTCATAGAATCATGTAATATCCTAATTTAGAAGATACTCACTAGAATCATTAAGTCCAAGTCCTGGTTGTACACAGAACTAACTAAAAATTAAAACATATGTCTGGGAGCATTGTTCAAACACCTACTGAGCTCTGTCAAACTTGGTGATGTGACCGCTGCCCTGTAGAGCCTGTTTCAGTGCCTGACCACCCTCTAGTGAAGAGCCTTTTTCTAACACTCGACCTGACCCTCCCCTGACTCAGCTCCATGTTGTTTCCTCAGGTCCTGTTACTGTCATCAGAGAGAAGAGATCGGTGCCTGCCCCTCAGCTCTCCCTGTGAGGATGCTGTTGACTGCCATGAGGTCTTTCCTCAGTCTCCTCTTCTCCAGGCTGAACAACAAAAGGACCTCAGTCATCCCTCATACATCTTGGCCTCCAGACCCTTCACCATCTTGGTAGTCCTCCTCTGGATGTCCTCTAATGACTTTATGTTCTTGTATTGTGACATCCAGAACTGCCCACCATTCTTCAATCACACTGAGTAGACTTCCCTGTGTTAGTTGTGATAGTTTCCCAGCTCCAAGACAGTCAGAACTTAAGTACTTGCATCTAGACCCAGATATTAGCTGCAGAGCAGAGAGAGATATGAAATCAAGGCTTAGTGTTGTCTCATCAGCAATTTGTCAGCTTCAGTGAGAAGTCCTTATAAACCTCTGGATTTCTTCAGGGAATGCTTATCTATCCTGACATTGAAGATAACATTAAACAGTATTCAAAGTCAAAAGTGAAGGCAAGAGCCTCATAGGGAGATTCAGAAAGCAAAAAAACGTATTATTTTCATTATTACCACATGAAATTTTAGTCACTGAAGCACTGATCAGGTCATGTGAGATAGAATAGGGTGGGTGATATTCATTCATTTCTTCCAGGAGGTAGTCTCCTCTGTTCATAAGTCTCCATGAAACTTCCAAGATCTTTTATCACAGTCTGATCAAATATTCTGTTCAGTGTTTGAAATACTTCCTTGCCTCTTTCTTCCACCTGCCACCATGGAAACAGTGTTTCTGCCAGGTTACTTTGCCCTGAGAGGGGAGATCTCCAAAGTGTGCCTTCAACAAGAACTTGCATTTATGCTCCTAAAAAGCAGGTTATATATTCCTCTTTCAGCAGCTTCAAGAACCGTGGCTGACCAAGAACTAAGCACAGAATGAAGTCTGTACAGATTGCCTGTATAGCACTCACTGCCAGCAAGACAGGAGGCTGCCATCAGCTGTTAATAACATAAATGGTAGCGCACCACTGCTTGTTTCTAACACCCAGGGTTCTTGTGTTGGTGGAAGGAGTGGATCTAGACCACTGCATTTAGGAAGACATCTCTCATATACGTGAAACTGGCATGTGGGATGAGGGCAACAGTTACACTGCAGAACCTGTATCTTCCTTTGCCAGGTTGTGTTGGTCATGACCTATTTCCCTCCTGAAGTAATGCATCCATGTTGGCCCCAGAGGTGCTCAGGTACCTTGATGAATTGTGCTCATGAATGTGAGCTGGAGTGACCAAGCCATGAATGTGAGTCCCACTCTCTGTCATTCAAGTTATAGTAGCAATTCCTTCTAATAGAGTAAGCAATAAACTTTTTGGACTCCAAGTTTAAGGCAGTATTGACCCCAGCTACCAAGAGAAATGGAAAAACAGGAAAATAGAGTATGTTTTTACATATGATTCACTCCATTTGTCAGTGGATGATACTTAGATCTTTAGATCCTTTTGTAGACAAACGTCATTCAACAAAACAGTATGAGAGGGCAAAAATGTGACTTTTATGCCAAAGACCCTTTAAGTCTAAATTCTAGCTATGCTATCTCATGCTGCAGAAATCCTTCATCTTTCCATGTCTGCTTTAAAGCTTTCATAAGCTGCTGGAGCCATCTACCAAGGACTCAGAAAAGTGTAGGATCTCATTATAGCAACTTGCTTAAGACTGGGATACTGCATATGAATGTAGGGGAGTGAATTCAGAGAAAATGCAGGAAAGTTTATTTGTGCATGTCACTTGAATATTCATCTGCAGTTCTAGCATTCTTGTAAGCATCTAAATGATTAGAATCACTAAGCAAAGAAATAATCTCAAATAATTACCCAAAATACCTTCTCCTGTCTTCCACAGCAACTTTTAGAGAGAACTGGTGCCAAGCATCTCATTTGATGGAAGGTGATCAATTTGCCTTCAAACATGGAGTATAAGTGTCTTAACCACTGAGGTGGTCTTGATAATTTTTCCTCAGATCTACAGTTGTTTCTCCATTTACCCACTGAATAGCTTCTTCTCCTTGGTTCATCATATTTCTAGTTTACTTTGCATGTTATTCTTATTCTTTCAACAAGCTCCCAGTCTAGGTGACTGCTTTCATATCCAAATCGTTTTGAATATTGTTTTCAAGGAAGAGTTCTTAAAGTACTGCCAAATACACGCTTTACTGCACTCTAGCTATTACTTTATTTGCTAATTCTATCCTCTGTTTAAACAATTAAAAAAAGGTTATTTTTTTATATGTTCCTTTTTGTCTTTTATTCTATACACTTAGAGCATTTTACTGATAATGTTTCAATTATTAAGCACATGATCCAAGATCCACTGGAAATTTATGGAGCTTTTTACAAATTTCCATGGATCTTGGATCAGTTCTTAAATGTTTACAGGTTACTTCCTGTGCTTTTATTTTTTCACTCCAGATATTTTAACCAATATTTATGAGATGGGAACTACAAGGGTTGCTCACATTCTTGTTCTGCTGTTTTGTTGGTTTTGGTTGATTGAGTGGGCTGTTTTGTTGTCTTTTTTTTTTTTTTTTTTGGTCCTGAATCACTATTATTTCCAGTAATATAATCTGAAACCTTACTATTGTCCTGGTCCATCTAAGCATGTGCTTAGCTTTAATCATAGTTAATCTTACCAACTTCAAGACAGCTATTCGTCTTTTTAAAATTGAGCATACGATTAAATGCTATCTGTCTTGGACAAAGACCTAGGCAAGCTGAGTGAACCAAATCCCTTTCAGTGCAGTCGAATCATGGAACTAGTTCTCAGTAAATCCTGACTATGTATTTTTTTTAAGAATAAATCTATAAGCCACTCCCACAGCCAGATGGGCAGTGGGATTACGGGTTTAAGAGAGGAATTTTTTAGGAGTGGTTACCCTGATTATAAGCAGAGACATACTATGTGTTTGATGCATGAAAATATCCCTGGCAGCAGAATTTCAGCACAAGCTATTATGTTTTGCTTTCACAAGAAGAGAACAGATTTTATATAGTAATGTCAAGAGAACGATAGACTATGTGAGAAAAAAAATATGAACCATTACTTTATCAAAGGCTAGCTAATTTTTAAGTTTACAAAAATTTGGATTTTTCTTAGTTTCTGCATCTCTCTCTTGTTCTTGTTAATCTTATCAAACTTCAGTTTTGGCATTCAAATGAATTTCTTGGTATCAGCTTTTGTGCTATTTGCTGTATTCATGACTACTGACCTGTAGTTCTTCACTGCACTTCCTGCACTACTGTAACCTCAGGGTAGGTTGTTGTTTGAAGCAATGGAGTATTAAGTAAACACTTAAGAGAATCATGAACTTAGGTTTGACAGAAGAAGATACATCAGATAATGTTTTGGATTTGTAAAAGCTTTAGCATTCTTGAAGAATTTGTGAAAGAGAAGTAAAGAAAAAATGTCTCAAAGAAGTTTTCCAAGTCCTCAGTCAAGATGTATACATTAGTTTCTAATGACTGAGAACTGATGAAGTCTATTAATTCTATGATGCTTATGCAGAATGAATCATTTCAGTATATTTTAGACTGTAGTCCTGAAGTCTTTGCAACGTACAAGAAGTTATGTTAATTGTGCTCAACATTTACTTACTGAAAACTGCTTGAGAAAGTTTTGGTGAAGTTTTGGTAATATAAACTGGTTCAGGTGGAAATCTCTGTTTGGCAGGACTAAGTTCTTTGTCTTATCTGGGATTAGACTGCTGTTGTCTCAAGCAGTTTTGTTTCTGAGCAAGAGCACTTTTACCAGTCTTGTACTGTGCACACTTTTAGTCTTAATTTACCAGTTTTTCTCGAGTTTGATTTCAGAATTGTTAATGCCAGTAATTGCAAGTCTAGCTTTTATTTCTTAATTAACATTTCTTCAAGAAAAACAAAGCCCAGTGAAGTTACATCTGAAGCAAGAAATAAATTCAATTTTGGATGAGGCAAATCCTTAACTGCTATGTATGGTGGTTCTCAGGGGAGACTATTTATCTTATGCCACAGAAAGCGCCTGAGTTTACTTGGTGAGCTATAATGAATCAACCTGAGTTCTGACGGTGATTCCTCACCATGAAGAGCAGTTGTAGCTTAAAGCCTCTGCAGCATAGTATAATGCTCCTGTAATCTATAATATTAAATAATTATATTGGTATTCATCACGTAGCTCCACAGGCAGTAGTTACATGGTATGCAGAAAATGAATTCAGAGTTCACCACCTGCTTTAAAATGTCACAGGCATGATTCCAAGCTTTATTGTGTCAGTAAGAACTTGGAGTAATCCTACTGAATTCAGACATTAAACCTTCATGAGATCAGAATTTTTACATATTTATTAGTTCTGTGTGTGACGGTTCCCCCTAAAATTATATGGGTGACTTAAGCATTTTCCGCTTTTTGAACTAGCTTTTTCTGATATTCTGGATACAAATGAAACTGTTAAATAGAAAATTATGTTCAAAAATGCAAAAAAAAAATTCCTTTCTTCTTAGTCTTTCAATTATTGTGACCAAATCATTCCAACAGTGCCTTGATTTTTCTTAAAGCTGATTTACAGCTTTGGCTGGTGTGAATTCTCTCCTCAAAGATTACACTGTTAGAGACAAGGGACCTGTCTCCACCACCTTGGAGGTGGTGGAGTTGACTTCACTCTCTCCTTGCCTGGCTGTTGTGAACAGGAAACATGCATTTTGTGCTGCTGACCCACACCAGTCTCCATGGCATATTAAAAAAAAAAAAAAAAAAAAAAAAAAAGGAAGGAACCACAGATACTGCTAAGTAACTCTCTTCAATCCAGCCATAGTACTGCAACTATTTTCTTCCCCTGTAGTGGAATTCATAACAGAAAACACCACCACAAATTTTTGTAGTTGGGCTGCAATATGGTAAGAGGAAAGCTGAAAGGAAAATGGATCACTGAAGAAAGTTATTGAAGGAGAAATTTCTTGTTTCTGTCTAACTTCTGTTTTTCAGTGCCCTCACATCCCTCTGAGAAAACTGCATGCAGCAAGCTAGAAAACAAGGAAGATTGGGACAAGGCTGTTCCCATAAGAACTCTATTTTGCATATTTGCTGTTATCTAGTTATGGTGGAAGAAGGTATTTCTTCACCTTTATCCTTTCCTAGAACAACTACCATATCCTGATGCCAAGTCTCAAGAAGCCAAGGTTGCTAAGATTATTGACCTGTGCCTGTGAGTCAGATTCTGATCAAGAGTATCATGATCAGATCAAGAGTATCATGAGGGCTACTCAGTCTGTTTCACATGTTTGAGGGGTTCAGTTTTCAAGGAAACAATGTAGTAATTATTATTCCATCTATTCCACCTTTTCTACCTTTCAGCTCTTCAGTCTGAAGAGTTCTGCCTTCTTGAGACTTCAAACAAGGTTTTGTGGTATCTTAGCTCAGGCTCTGCAACTGTGGTAGCCGAACACTTTTTGCAGCACTGAAAAATTCCCTTCCTGGAAGTTTTTCCTCAGGGCATAAATGCAGGAATCATGTTCTGACCTGTAATTTGTCCCATATGTTGGGATTAGAGTGTACACTCTAACAGCAATGTAGAAATGAGCAAATTTCTGTCTTCCGAACTTAATGGGAATCACAATTAGTCAGTGTGTATAAAAACAAAGATAAGGAAGTATGCTCCATATGAGCTGTGCCACACATGAATCTGACTGAAGGTATTTGTAATAATGTGACAAAACTGCCATTCAATATTTTAAAACATATTTAATCTCTGAGCCTGAGAAGCAGAATATTTCAATCTCACGTTTATCTACTATACAAATGTGAGACTGTTCAACTTTTACTTTGCCCAGCAAGGTTAGAGGCATATTTCTGCTCCATTATCCATAAATTACACTCTGTGAATATCTCTAAGCAGTAAACAAGGTGCTCATTATACAGAAATAATATGTATAAATCAAAATTAAGATTTGTATTAACATTCCTTTCTCAGACACAGAGAACATAATTCCTGTTTATTTCTTTTTACAGTGCTAGATGTGGTATTTTACTACATGCTTCTATTTAGTTTCTTTTTCATTTGCTGCTAAACATTTGTACTCTGATCATATTAACTAGTTAAAATACCAATTAAAAGTTAGATATGGGGAACTAAATGGAGTACTCAACAATTTTTATGACATCAAAGTTAAAACCTAGGCTTTTTTTGTATGGTGGATGACTTAGGCTAACTCTTTCACATTCAATTTGTATTTAGTCAAATTCTGTCCTCACTTAACAGCTTTGTAGTCCAAAGCGCTGACAACCAGGGCTGCGTAAGAATAACCAAGAGCAAGACTTCACCTTCTGTCATTGAGCATAGTTAATTCCTAGTTAATGCAGGAGGATTGACCTCAATTAAAAGAGTTTGAATCCATGTTTCAGATGATCTGATGGCATTTATTTAATGCTTGTAATATCAGGAATGACTTTTCCACCTGAGATTATAGCTGATTAGTCCCCCAACCCCACTTTCCTAAAACTCTGCAAGACTTTTGCAACCCTACACTTCTGACTCCCTGTCTTCTCAGTAGCTTTTCTCTCATCTGTCATGGAAATATTCTTACTTAGAAAAAGGCAGCATCACATCTTCCTTAGAAGCCTCCCTGAGCATATTAGTGTTTTCTGTCAAAGGATCTGAATGTGATTTACAAATAATCCAAGTATTCAAGTTTTCTCTCTCCTCTCTGTGGCACTAGTAAATAGTAGCAACATCCTCAGAAGGGGCATCTTATGCCCCTCTGTTTTAGAGAGGGGCAGACAACATTCTGCAGTCATAGCACTGCTTTACAGAAGGACTACTCAAGTTCATGAAAGGCCCACTTCTGGGCAGACAAGAAATGTGAACTGAGGAGCACCCACTGTATTTGTGTCAAAGTTTTATCTTTTGTCTCCACCCCTAGATAAACAAGAAGCCACTCTTGATTACCCACTCCTTGGTTAAGCAACTTGTATCTCAAGGGAGAGACTAGGAGATTCGGGAAAGTGAGAGAAAAGACAGCATAAAGTTCTGTCACATTCTCTCTCTTTTTGCTCCATATAGAACCAACACACAGAGCTGCTTCTCAAGCATGATTTAGAGAAGGCTGCTCATGTTCCCACCTAGTTGTATGGTGAATGTCTGCAAAATGTGATCAAACTGGCTAGAAATGTAAGGTCATGACATCAAAAGTTCAGTTCTACAGTGAAAATATGGCTTTCAGGTGTTGCTGGCTTCAAAGCTCACCAACAAAACAGAGGAGAAATCTATACTTGGAGATCTTCATGTAAAGTATTGCCATTTGCTGTTAATCAGAAGTACCAAATCATCTTTGTTGCAAATATATATATATGTTTAGTAAAATTATCAAGCTTGTGAATTTAAGACATTCCATAAAAGAAGTAGTAAATATATTTTTTCTGACACAGATTCTTGTAATGTAATTTAATGGAAATGTTACTGCTAAACTCTCCAAAAATCTACACAAAACTGTACAGATCTACAGGGGCAGAGAATAGCAGACTCTCCCAGGGAAAGGTTTCATTATCCCTACATTGCTTGATTTTTTTTACACTATGTCTGCGCATGCTTCATCATTCTGCCATCTGCTGTAACAAAATACAGGCAAAGCATTTTTGAAAATAAGCCCTCTGCATGTTAAAAATGCTCCCACCCTTCTCACAAGCTGTGGAGCTGATTATCCATTCCTCCTCATTCTCCCTTGGCCCCACCATTACATGCTTGATGAATTAAATACATGTACGAAGCAGGGAGAACATAGAATCCCATTGATTTTGCCACAGTGTTCTATTAAATGAAACGAATGGTTATGCATTTTACTTCACTGTGCAAATGCACCTACTGAAAGGACAGAAATATCATTACCATTAAATTTTTAATTTTGGAACTCCCAGTAAAATTTATTTCCTGTTTGGTATTGTTTGTAGATACACAGTGTATATAGATGTTGATTGCTATAGCACTGAAATTATAGAGTATGAGCAGAGTGATTTCTAGTGCACTCTCTGTATAGTCCAGTCAAAGTTTCTTCCTGGTGCAGCAGCGCAAATCTCTTGGTAGCAGTAAACTCTCTACACATACTGCATTCCTGAACACATGTTCAAAGGTGATAAAATAAATGCAGATGGTTTCCCAAAACCTCAGAGGAGCATTTTTTACTGTTGCTAAATGGACTGTAAAAAAATAGGGAAAAAAACTGCAGAAAATTTAGTTTGACACAGAAAGGCAATTTCAGAATAGCATTCAGTCATTTGGAAGAAAAGCTAAATAAAGTGTGTGTTTATAATGATCTATTGGCAAAATAATATTGACAGAATATTGGGATGGCCTAATAGGAGTGAGTTTCAAAATACTTAAAATAAGTATTGTGAGCTGAGTATTTTGCTTATCTACTTAAACATACAAAAATGTCAGATAGGGAACTTCTAATTCAGTGTGCCACCACTGGAGCTGACAATAGAATCATTCCAAGCTACAGGAAAAACAGAACTAAGCTTTAACAAATTTATTGCAGGCTTTGTTTACAAACTTGTTACAAAATTATACAGCATCTTATGTGTACACAGGTTTTACAAGAACATGTAACTAATGTGTGCAATTGCTCTGCTCTCTGATTGAGATCTGCAGGTTTTTCTTTGCTCATGGCCTGATGCAGCTTTCCCCGCAGTATTTTTTTGTTGACTTCGATGGAAGTTGGATCATATCCAAAGTGTAACACTTCTGTTCGTTGCTATACTGAGGTAAGAAAGAGGCAGCTGATCTCATAACCTTAAGCACCCTGTTTCTTTCCTATTTAATATGTTTCAGGTGATTGGTGTTACATTTACTCTGATGTGTTTTTGCTGGGCACTTAGAAAACACTCAATACATCAGTAATGTTAAGAATCATAATTACTTTCTTTAACTAGAATAACAAATTGTTTTCTTTAAACCTATGAAGAATGATCATCTTTTGATTTTCAGTGGTGGAAATAATTAGATTAGAATCAATTCTGATGTTAATTACATTGCTATAGGAACACATTTTCTCACCTGTATTTAGTATACTTTCTCTGGATATACAGTGATGTAAACAAGAGCACCATCCATACACCAGGAACAGTGAAGTCACCAATTAATGGGATGTAAACAACAATGTCTATCCAAGTTCAGTGGATGCTCTTCTCATATGGATATAGACCTAATTGATGCATGGAAGAATGGAGACCTCTGAAGTTAATGATACATGACAATATCTACTCTCAGTTATTCACCACATCTGAAAATAATCTCTATTTGGGAATTTTGGGTGTAAAATTGGGTTTATAACTTGGAAAATTTTTCAGTGGGATAGTCCTCTTAAAAATATTCTTCTCCTCACAAACAGAAAAAATAATAGTCAGGGGTTATTGTAACTTACACTTTTCTGCCAGTAAAAATAGCACAAGATCTGCTGAGGGTTTTATTTTGTCTTCCAAGAAGGGAGAATTCAGGAAAAAAAATCTAATCACATTTATTAGATACTGAGTTGCTTGTCATGTTATATTATCTCTTCCCTTTTAATGATTGCCTTGGCATTAAAACTGAAGCTGTTATTGCTCAAAGCAAAATTAGTTTTTAGTCCACTGAAGTGATTACTTTTCCTCTGAGGTAAATACCCTGGCCTCATATTGAAAACTGAGAGAATTTTCAAACAAATCCTTTATTTAGGGCCTCTCCTCCAGAATTACACCTCCAAGCTCCAGCCTAGTTTTCAGTGTCAGTTATTCCCCTGCTTGTGCTCATGAGAAACCTATCCATTTTATTATGTGTAAGGGTCTCTGCAAGGGATTAGGGGAGACCACACAATTTGCTGCATTGATCACCTGTTATAGATTCAGAGTTGATTCTCCAGTAGTAAAAATTATATGAATAAAGGCACCTTATCACCATATTTTTGCATACTCTGATCTCATTTTCATTTTTGATGTGGAATGTGCTACAGCAATGAAAGCCATAAGATAAAAATTTAAGGCCACTATAGCTGCTTTTTTTGTGGGGCTTTGTTTTGAGCACTGATTGTGGATTAAGAACTAGCTAGGGACAGGTAATTTATGTGGTTCAATCTTAGTTCTGTTGACTGAAATCCATGACATGACTCTAGTTTACTTTTATGACAGTAAGATACCATCCAGGGCAAAATACAACTAATGTAGAATGGCCCTTATCTTCAGGTAGCATAATTATTAGTGTCCCCACTGGAGCTACATGACAATGCAAAAAATAGTTTGAGGTATATGTTAGCAGGTTTTTCTGCCCTAACCACAAACCTTTGTGACTGAATAACTTCATTATAGCTATGGTTTACCTGAATTTTAATGACAATATGGCTCAAAAAGAAAAAGTAAAATCTTTTCTGTCTCTGTGAAAGATACCAGGTTTGTTGTGAGGTTCTACTCATTTTTTCCTCCATTAAAAATGAGGACTGTGTTACTGAGGAGAACAGTTTCATATGTGTGTGTGACTTTGATAGCCATTTCAGGATATAATCTCTTTCTGTATTACAATCCTTAAGACAAGATCTCTTTTAACATTAAGACAACACTGGCTTTGTTTCTAATTTAAACATTGAGACAGAGAAGAATGATGTAAAAATTAAGCAAGAGATAATAGATTAGTGTAGAAGAAAATGTCAATCACAATAAATACTATATCCAGAAGAAATAATTGTTTATGTATTAATGATCCATTTAGATCTGCTCTTGGTCTCATTAGTTTAGTTACAAATGTTTTAGATTTTTAAAATATTGTTTCTAAGATTACTTGTCAGCATTAGAAATAGTTGTAAAACCAATGTGCTTTAAAAAACAACAGTGGTTGCCAGATTATAAACTATCATCCTGAAATGCTAACAGAGAAAATGGTCATTTCATTGACAAAACTGATATGATAAACATAAGTTGTATTTTACAGTTACTTGATGACTCTAACGACAAAATCAGCTGCAGGCTCATATCTTAGTCCTTTTTTCTTTGGCAATGAGGTGTTGATTCTGAATCCAATTAAATGTGGACGTATAGTGAGAGATATAAATATGTACACAACTCTTGACATTGATCTGATTTTTAACGTTAACTAAATGACTGTCACTGGTTTGACAATACTGAATGAAGAATACTGATTTTACACAGATTTTACAGTCAGGTTATGGTGTTCTGCCAACAAACTGTGTCACAAACATAGTCTAAAGTAATCTGGAGTTGCCCATAGCAGAGGTGCACAGCCTTTAGTCTTATTTATTGAGAGAGAAAGCTTATATACTGTAGATTTGCTGAAGTTTAATAAATAAGGTCAACTTATAATATATAAAACAATATAAACATTTATATGCTACATGCATATCATATAATTTAAAGTAATAACTTATATAACAAAGAGATGTAGATTTATGTTCTTCCTATTTTTCTTGACAATGCACACACGCAGGAGGTGTCTATTCTTATCCATCTCCAGCCTACAAGTTTATTGTTTTCTGAAGTCAATGCTCTAACGTAAGTTTGGGATGTCTTGCACTGGGAGTTCCAGTGCTTGTCGTCAATGCCTCGGCAGCCATTTTTAACAGGTTTGGCTTCTTTACACCTTGTTTCATAAAAATATTGCTTAACTGGAGAGTTGCCTGTTTTTATTTCTCCCAGCACAGTTACCTGGTGTCCTCTAATGTCGATAGCGGATGATTTGTCCGTGACCCATAAGCTTTCACTGTCACAAACAGAATATTCCCCTCGGTGGCTCTTGTGTTCTGCATACCTTTTCCTTCGAGAGGTTCTGTTTAATACCACTGAACTTCCAACATAATCCTCTGTGAGGTACAGTGGTGGTGGTTCCAGTGGTGTGTTGTCACTTAGGAGAACTCGAGGAGAGTTGTAGCGTCTCTGCTGCCTTAGGAGGTCTGTATCCATTGAAATAACTGGCTGGAAGTCTGATTTCACATTTTCATCTCCATCCATCTCCTGGTGGTCCTCTACTTTCTGCACTATGTTTTGATAGTTTTCCTTGACATCCATCACCTGCTTAGAAAGCTTGTTTTTCAAGATGTCTGCCCGAATGAGTTTAATAATGAGAGAATTCATTGAATCTTCTGGCAAACTCCTTTGATCCATATTAGTTGACTGAATGCCACGAAGATATGCAAGAAATATCACATAAAACAAGATGGACATCACCTTGTTCACCTGTAAGATCTACAAAGAAACAGAAAGTCAAGATAAAAGAAATTAAATAAGATTTGCTCAATGCTGTAAACATATAAATTCTGATTCATTTTTAACGTTTTACTTCTTATGCAGTAAAGATAGATACAGATAGGCTATATGTATTTTAATACATTATTTAATTTTATTCTGTACTAAATGCAAACATTTTACAATTTCTTTTTTCAGCATTTAATCAACCCCTCATGCACTTTTCAGAACGATCTCACTTTTATTCATTCCTTGCATAGTGACAGACATGCCAGTTAAGTCCCATCTCCACAAAGTTAGGTAGCTACTCTTGAGAAAGCATGACCAAGCCCTGATAGTGAACATATGCTAAATCACTTTTGCAGAGTCTGTTCTGATGAGTGGCTGGTTTCAAAGACACGAGGAGAGTAGCAGACTGTCAAGTGGTATAAAATGAAAAAGTCTATTTTGCTGAGTGTCAAGCATTTGTGATGTTGAAATCTCACGAATACATCAAATTTCTGTTCATCAAATGGCTTGTATCTAATCTTAAGAGCATCATTGTACACTGAGAAAGAAATACAGTGTTTGAATAGTGCTCTCTCACTCATGCTATAAGATAGAGTATTCTTGAAGAGAAAATACACAGTTAAGCTGTTAAGTGGTGTTTCTTTTATTTTGAACATCAGAAACCAATGTTTGGGTTTTTATGATCTTAGTGGGAAGTTCAGATAGATCCACTGAGCATTATTTTGTGCCTTTTTTTTTCTGGACTGGGGCCTGTTTGCTATTTTTGTTTTTTTAATGAAGTTCCCTCGTTTCATGAGTGGAACAAAACTGACTTAAGCTAGAAATATTCATAGACAGAAGGAAGACTCTTTCCTCACTCCTCTTGAAAATGAAAAGTCTTGTTCAAAGAGATCAAAATGAGCTTGAGACTAAAATTTTGAAAAATGTGGATCCTGTGCTTCTTTTTTGTACTGCACTTTGCCATACTATGCTTAGTGTGGATTCTTGTATTGTCTTCCTAATTCTAGCTTCTCAGTATCTTCTGGAAGCCCTTCAGCCACTTCTGGTTCTCCACTGTGGTTGAGAACTGTGAGCATTTGTGTACGGAAGTGTTTTTTCCCTTGTGGTTAACTGTTTATTTTGTATTTACAATTGAATTTAAATGAAACTAATATTCACTGTCGAATCTAAAATCATGGAAGAAAACCATTGACTTTGAAGCAGACCAACTGAAATTTTACACAGGCAGTGGATTGAAGATGAACATATTAAACTCATGTTGTTACAGAACTGTTATACCACATGAGAGGCCCTGGGTGAAGCACTGCTTCAAGTGACTGAAAACAGTCTTGAGATTCATTCTCCCACACTGCAAACTAGTCCACAATATGTCAGTTTGCTAGCATTCTGGAATGAAGTCACAGACTCAAAAAATTGCAGAACAGCTGATGTTGCAAGGATCCTTAGGAGATCATCTAGTCTAATATTTCTTCTCAAAGCAGGGTCAGCTGGAGCAGCTTGCGCAAGACTACGTCCAGTGATTTATTAATCTCTTCATGGATGGACACTCCAAAACCCATTCAGGCAATCTGTTCCAGTGTTTTATCACCCTCATTGTAAAAAATTAAAAATATCACTTCTTTCACCAGTTTCTTCTATTTCAGTTTGTGCCCATTTCTTCTTGTCATTTTATGGAACACACTTGATGGAGTTTAGCTCCACCTTCTTTACTCTTTCCCATTGAGTATTTCTACACTTTGTTAAGATCCTTCTGAGTTTCTCTCCTCCAGGCTGAGCAGTCCCATCTCTCTCAGCCTCTCTTCACATGACAGTCCCTTAGTCATTTTTTTTTCGCTACATCCACGTCTCCCGTACTGGGGTGCCCAGAATTGGACTGAGCACTGCAGATGTAACTTTACCAGTACTGAGTAAAGAGAAAGAATCACCTCCATTGACTTGCTGGTAATGTTTTGGGTACTGTGTGTTTTCTCAGAAGAAACTGCAGATAAATATGACCCTTTAAAATAAAATTTACTATTTCAATAAAGCATTTTCTGTTTAAGAAGGCAAAAAAAAAAAAAAGTAAAAGTAAAAGTGGAAAAAGGAATGAAGCAAAACTCCTTTTAGCAACAGTGAGTCCCCTCTTCATAGTTTGGAACTGCAGCAAAATCAGAGCTACCCTCTGTTGATGTCCTTTTATGGACAAGAAATGTGTTTTCTCCATTCTCAGTTTGTCACAGTACAAGTTCGCCTAAATCTAGACAGTTGTTTGCAACAAAGCTATGCTTTGAAAGAAATTCTTAGATTTTCAGTTACCATGCAGTTACTGTCATACCTAAATAAACACTAACTTCGTGTAGATGGATCTCAGAGTCCAGACAGAGTTGTATAAAAAGACCTTTTCCTGTGCACTTTAGTTTGCCCTCAGTAAATTACATTCTTCATAAAACAGAAAAGACATTTTAAAACATGTGTCATTCAGCAGATTTCTCATAGCACTCAGAAGAGCTAACTCACACATAATATGACACACAAGGCCATAGAATGGTGAGGAAAGCTCTGAGAACACTCTGCTCAAAAGCTAAAAGCATTATTCATGCCAGCATGCAGCTGCATGTAATCACTGGTCTGCTTCATTTCAAAACTAAGTGGCACTAGCAAAATACACAAGTTGGAGCAGGTGATGAGGTGAGAAAAGTAAGACTAGAGTTCCTGCGAACTCCATTTATTGTCATACTGCACACAGATAGGGTTAAAGACCTCAAAATCAAATCAGTTCAAATAAACTGTTTTTTCTTACCCATGGCAGAACTATGTTAATGGTAAAAATCTTTAGTTGAAAAATATTTTCTTGAACCTAAAGTAAAATGTCTTACAGATTTGGTGGGAAAGGTTTATACTACTCTGAAATTTAACCTTCAGTTTAACTTAATCTTGCTAAATTATGTGCTACAAAAAGTAAATTGTCTCAGAACTAACCTTTGCGGTTTTCTGACATGTTTTGGGATCCAGAATTTTGAAAGAAAATGCAAAGACTGGGTTAAAGAAATTTCAGTTTTTAGGGAGTTACTGTGAGACAGTTCTCCTAGGAGCTATGTTTACCTGTGAAGATAGTGGTGTACTCAGAAATTCCAGTCCAGAAAGATCATGTAAAGTTGCCTGCGACACACAGCCTACTTGACATCAAGGTATATCATCTTGCCTGACTTAAGTGAGTCTTCAGTATATATCAATTATAACCATACATAAAATTGAATCAGTATAATTATCTTTCTGTGCAATATGTACTACACATGACCTTGTTCTGTGGTTGTAGAAAATTTTAGAGATCTTAGTTTGAATCTGGAAAAATTGACTTAGCATTTTCTCTGGATTTACATCAAAATGTATCCCTTGTTGACCTACCTGTTTATGATGAACTCATCATTTGACAAGGAACTCGGTACTGGAAGAATGCAGTGGTAGATAACTTGATTCACTTTGTGCCTGTAGCTTCCTGTACCTCCAAGTTCCATTTCCATTCCATGTATTGGTAATTCAGGAAGAGCTACTGACATATTCCATAAAACTCTTTTTTCCTGAGCTGCTGAGAAGCTCTGGAATTGGTTTGCTTTTATCTTTTACTATTCTATGTAGTCTTCCAGATATTTGGGATGTACCTTTGATGCTTTGAGCTACCACTAGACTCTTGCTAGAGGTGACTAAAAAGAGTGGGCGGGTATACAATTCAAAGAAGCCATTAAATGTGGTCAGAAAACACTGTGCTGTGTGAAATTTGGAGAAGTACTGGACATCAAAGTAGGAAAATATTAATTTCTTCATATTGGTCCCTTTGTATAGTGTCAGTCTCCCCTTACTCAGAGATGCTACCTCAGCTTTCAAAAGTGATTGAAAAGATGTCAACAGGAGCAAAGATCCTGAGCAGAACTAGAAGTAGAACTAAATGACAATTAAGCAGTCTGAATGGAACAGAGGACTTATAGGAACAGACATCACCGTGGCAGGAAAGCCAGCAAAAACTGATAGTATATAGAGCAGATTGTTAATGTGCGCTAAACAAGTTTGACTAGGAGACTGCTGACATTCATGGCATAGCAGGTAAAAACAAACGTTACTAAAATTTTGATGCATTGCAATGTTGTTTGATCTTTCAAGTGCAGCTTAGCTTTATTTCATTTTAATGGTTTATACCCTTGTGACGTTGACAGGTGACGTAGACAGGTTAGATGCTGTCTAACATATGTGTCTTGGGGAAGTCCTAAATTTAGGAGAAATAATTTTACCTATTATTTTCATTAAGAAATGAAATCCCTGGCAGACTCTGGTAAATTACTTTCCAATCTATTCTGACACAATGCTTTACATAAGATTGGAAAGCTTTCTTTTTTCTTCTTTGTGGTGATTAAAAATAATAAATATCTTTTATTTTGATTACTCTCCGAACAGTCTACACAGCTGAAGAGTAAAATGTCATTTAATATGTGCTGTGAAAATGGTGAAACCCTAGTACTGTGAGACATGGACTAAGTATCCACTTTTAAGTCATTTCTGAGAGGAGCCGGAATAGAAGCTGGTGTGACTGGTAAATTTTTCATTCAGCATTGTAATACCCAACATGATTTATGTAAGTCAGCTTGAAGTATGTGACACTTTCTGAAAAATTTAAGAGCAGCTTTTTTTTTTTTTTTTTTTTTTTTCTCCTCAGACTGGGCAATGATCATTTGTAGTGGCTGACAGCTTATTCAGGCTTTTGCCTGATAGTGGTGCAATTATTCTCATTGCTTGCTAAACTACTTTCACAAACTCTTGGAAAACAAGAAGTAACAAAATGCTCTCTTCATTTTCTAATCTTTATAACTTCATTGGGAAGAAATGCAGTCCTTACCTTCCGAGGTTTGGGAGGGAGTGAAAATGTACAGAATGAAAAATATCACCGCATCATGAATATTCAGATGGTAGAAGATAGATTATGAAATAATTGTGCATTAACATATGCACTGTATTTCAGAATAGAAATTGACTATTTGTACAACATATGCCTGTAGAAGAATTTATTATGATAGATGGCTGCAGAGCAGTGAGTGCCCCAAGAGATGCTATGTCCCTCCTGGACATTTCTGCTTCTCAAGACACAAAAATTTCAACATACACAGTTTGAAACCAAAGATTTCACAAGAGCCAGGCCCACTAAGAAGCCTGAGAATTCAGACATAAAATCAAGTGGGACTGGGTTATGGCAGCTCTGTGTTAACCCTCCCATTCTCAGGGACAACCAAACTGTAAGCTAGAGTGAAGGAATTTGAAACCAATTCATTCCTCTTGCAAATGGGCTGGGGAGTAGAGAAACACACTGTATATATGAGGAGGAGGGACCCACAGTAGATGAGTAGCTTTTAATTATGAGTTGCTCAAGGCCATTTTCAAGAGAGAACACATCTCAACACTGAGTATCAATAGCCTCCAGTGAGAGGTATACACTTAATATATTGCAGTAATGGAATTAAGCCTACTGAGTCACTGTCGTTTCCTCTTAAAACACTTATATACTCCAGTATGAGAAGATCACTGGCACTTCAAATGAATCTACCTTACTATCTACTATTACAGTTGTGATCTTGACCCTACTTTTCTTTGTAGAAAGCTTTCCCAACTGGTGAGAGCTTTCTGAGGGTTAGTTTTGTGATAATACATCTGCTGTGAGGAATAAACTGCTTTCTGAACTGTTAAACACACTGTGTAGAACTGCAGAAACTTTGGTTCTTTTCTGATGCAGTTGATAGCAACTTTTTATGTGTCTACATTTGATTCTTCTGCAAATGTATCTTCTTGGAGATTAGAAAGTGATCGATTTACACATACCTATCTGTTTCCAAGAGAAAGGTAAGCACTGAGCAGCTCCTCAATGCTTACCTCGCTACTTGGAACAACTGCTTCTCACACCTTATGCAATGGTAATTCTGTTAGGGTTTGACCCTGCACCTTTGCCCCCTCTCCACTGACATGGAATTCAGGGCAGCTGAAATCTCCCAGAGGTGCTGGACACTCTCCAGCATCTTCTAGCTATCACACCAGGAGACGTGACTATTAATAATGTGTACCAACTGCACTAGTTGCACCCTCTGCTCTGTGATCAGTTACAGAGGCAGGAAGATATTTCCTCAGTCACAGCTAGGTCTTTTTCTATTTTAATTTCTTTCCTCATTTATATTTTTGCGACATGATGATTACACCTGTCTGCTTCTGCCCAGAATGCCATCATGTAGTTTCTCACTAACCAGCTGAGTAATTAATCTGCATATTGAGAAAGTCAGGGTGAGGTCATGGGAGGTTGGGATCCTGGTTCCAATAATTTGTTGAAAGACTTTAGTAGAGTCAAAATCTCTGTTTATGACTTGCTACATCTGCAAAATAAGGAACTCCACAGAATGATGTTGGCATTTTGTTATTCTGGATAAATACTCAAACATCCTTTTCTTTCTCCCTCAAAGAGCTGTCGTTGCCCTACTAAGACTAAAGATTTTGTCTCTCCATATGAGGCTTGACAACACTGCAGTATAATGCCCTCAATGCTATATGGGAGATGTCTGTCTGTTTAGAGACTAATTAGACATTTAACATAAACATTCCATAAATGTTCTCAATGTAAATCATCCTGTTTTCTTTTACAGCCCTCATGTCACTGATATTTGAGCATGTCAAAAACATTTATGTGTATTAATATGGAAGAATTAGGGAGGATGCTCTTGTTAATGTTTTAAACAGACTGGAAACATAGAGGTCAGATGTAATTAACAAGGTTGTACAGGCATTCTGTTGCAAACCTGGAGTACAGAGAATATGTTTATTTGTTTTCATGTTGCACTGACTTCCTCAGAAAACCCATCTGGAATGTTGTATGGTAAGTTGATCACTAGAGTGATAACTGTGAAATGTATGGAAATAAAAATAATGCCATCTGAGATGAGCAATTAGCCACATCTTAGTCATGACGAAGAATTAAAGCTGTAGCTGGGGTAAACAATCTCTGCAAAAGTCTTCTGCTTTCATATTATTCACCATGTAACTCTGAAAATTGTCCAAGGTAACAAGAAATCGAAAGGTCAAATTCTTAGTTAAATCAAGAAATTCCAATGACTTTAGTTGATCTGTATTAATTTTACAAAAACTGATAATTTGCCCATAGTTTTGCATTTCTCTATTTTTTCACTTTGTTTTTTTTAATCATTTGAAAAAAATAGAAATAGAAAGTACAGGAACTAAACCATGATGGAGAATAATATAAGGTAAAATAGTATTTTCATTGCTAATTGTTAATAGCAAAAGGGTCAAACAGCAAGTAAATTAAATTTGCAGCAGAATTGGGAAGGAATGCAAACAGCAGTTAGCAAAGAAAAATGCAATCTCTGCTGGGGAGATGACATAAAATATTGGCAGAAAATTACAAAATGATTGTCAAACTAGAAATTACAAGTTAGTATACTGGGACAATAATGATCTTGAGCAAAGACCTAAGAATTATTGAAAACTTTAGAAAGGTGTAATATTTAATAAATGCAATTACCATGGCATTTCATTGCAGAGCTAGGAACGAATTGGCCATTTTTGTAGCACAGTAGAAAAATAAGGAAAGCTGTTCGAAAGTTGGAAGGTACTGTCACATAAAAATAAAGTAAAGAAAGAGCAGCAAAAAAGACTAGAAGGCTTGTATAACTGACCTTTAAGGAATTTGCCTTGAATGTGCAAGCTTTTGCTATAATGTGATGACAGCAAACCTAGTGCAAAGATCTAGAAATTGTAAACACTGCTAAAAGCGAGTGTTCACTTTAGGGTGGGGCAAAGGAATGCAATCAGGAAAAATGAAATTAAACTAAAGAAAGAGAAGTTAGGCTGATCATCAAAAGAAATTCTCAAACTCTACAATATGTTTGCAAACAAGCCCAAAGCCACACCAAAGAGGCCTGTTTTTATGTTTTGCTACAGTCCTGAAACTCCACCCAAATCTTTTTTTTATAAAAATATTTGACAATCCTTTCAAGTCAATCTGGATCTACTTTGGCTCAAACAGGGCCAATAAATTGTTTTGTATTAGTCAGACAACAGTTCCCATTTCTCCTTTTGGAAAGATAAGAAGATCAGCCTTTTAGAGACTTTGAAAAGTAAGATATGAGGTATAAAGACATCTGACGTGTTTTCGTATTTACATTCCTACTGGATGAATCATTTACATGCAGGATAAATTTTTTTCAAGAAAAAATTAGAGATTTTCAAAAACATATACTTTTATATTAGATTTTCTGGTGTTAAAAAAACACAAGCAGAAGAGTCTTTCAACTTGTGAAATTCAAAATAAGGTTTTGCTGGAATTTACTTTGAAAGCAAGAGGATTTTTGTTCTCTTTTGCTTCATTTAATTTTAAAAACTAAAACCTTCCTCATCTGTCTTTTAAAATATTTTCTAATTTGGTTTTTCTTTTTATAAAATAAGGAAAAAGTCAAACCAACTTTTTAATGGGTACAGGAAAAGCTCGTATTCAGAAGGAAACAGAGATAGAGGAAATGCCAGTTAGAAGTTAAGTGACCTTTCATTTAGTTTGAATAAAAATTCCTGAACAGAACCTGAGAAGCTTTTGTTGAAAAGAGAGCTTCTCTTTCATTTTCTGAAGGCTAAACTGTGACCTGAGAATGCCATTTGCCTGGAAATCAGGAATGCTATTCGGGCAATAGTGTATCTCTCTAGGTCTATAAGGTACCATTTGATTAGAAGGAGCAGCATTCCAGCTCAAAAGCTTCTCCCAGGTACTGCATGAGCCTTGCTGTGTCTTCACATGTAATGCACTTCTGCCTCAGCTGTGTTCAATGGGACTGGGACTGTCACTGTGCAAGGGGCTCAGGGGAGAAGCCCTATTTTATTTTAACTAAAACTGCACCTGTGTTGGCTTTGCAAAATCCCTTGGCTCCTGGTTGCTTAAAAGCTGTGCAAAAGTACATCCTTGACAATTTTGTGAATCAAGTTTGTTTTCTGAATTGCCTCTCCATACTCCTCAAAGGTTCACGAACCTCCAAATACAAAAGAGAACATGTTAGTCATACATGTGCAAAGCTTTGGATGTAGATGCTGTGAAGGCAGGACTTCTGAAGAACAAGAGGCCTGGTCCAAATAAATTTAATCACCAGAAAGATCTCATTAATTCAGCACAAATTGGACAAGGCTTTTGCAGATAAAGGGGTTGTGGGGATGACAATGTGGCTACAGACAGTGGCTGTTGGATCCTTGTTCTGTCATACAAGTAAAATGTAACTGTGTTGTTTGTGTCCAGACCATAATAAGGAATTTTTACTGCACAATAAAGCTAATACATCTTTCATGGTTATTGCACAGGTGCAACAGTTTGCTCATACTAGCTTGGAATATCTTTAAAGTCATTCTCAGAGAAAAGCAGTCTGTATTTCTGATAAAACATAGGGAAGTGTGGGAAACGAAAGATTTTAAGTTTTTCTCACAAAATCACAGAATTGCAGGGGTGGGAAGGGACTTCAAGACATCATCAAGTCCAACTCGCCCACTAAAGCAGATTCCCAACAATAGGTTGCACTGGTCTTGAATATCTCCATAGAAGGTGCCTCCACGACCTCTCTGGGCAAGCTGCTCCAGTGCTCTGTAAAACTTACCATAAAGAAATTCTTCCGCATGTTTATTTGGAACATCCCATGTTCAAGTTTCAGGCCATTACTCTTTGTCCTAACATAACACATCACTGAGAACAGACTTGCCTCATCCATTTGCCTACAACCTCCCTTTAGATTTTTATAAACATTAACCAGATTCCCCCTCAGTCATCTTTCCTTCAGGCTGAACAGTCCCAGAACTCTTAGCCTTTCCTCATGAGGGAGATACTCCAGGTTTCTAACCATATTTGTAGCCTTCTGATGGACACTCTCTAGAAGTTCCGTATCTCTCTTGAACTGGGGAGCCCAGATCTGGACACAGTATTCCAGATGTGGCCTCATTAGGTCAGAGAAGAGGAGATGGATCACCTCCCTTAAACTGCTGGCCACATTCTTTTAAATGCAGGATACTACTGACCTTATTTGCCATGAAGGCTTTACCATTGCGGAACTACTTTTCAGTTGCTCTCTCACATCTTCCAGCACTAAATTCCTTTATTTGGGTTTTGCTCCTATTGTACTTATTGCATGTTTTATCTTACATTACCTGAGTCAACATGTAAGAAATTGTTAAACTAATTAACTCAGATATATTTATTTCTTCACTCCTATTTGCCAGAAGTCTAAGTTAGTATTTTCAGAGCTAGCTGATATCGAGCCAGAGAGTTACAGAAGGAAAAGTATATTGTACTATACATGAATGTTTAAAGGCTTGTCTACCCTCAGAAGTGAATGCAGGTTGTGAATGTGAAATTTAAGCCCAACAGCTGCTTCTGAATAACTCTGTGGTTAGACAAGTTCTAAGCATCCTCTCCTACGGCTTTTTCCTCAGCCAGGAGGCGAACAAGCATAACTTCTCACTGTGGGCCCAGGTGAGCCTGATGAGATTTAACAAGGCAAAATGCAAGGTGTAGTACTTAGGTTGAAGTAATCCCAGATACAAGCACAGACTGGGAGAAAAAGTCCTTGAGAGCAGCTCTACAGAGGAGGGCTTGGGGACCCTAGTGGATAAGAAGCTGGATGAGAGCCAGCAGTGTGCCCTTGCAGCCCAGAAAGCTAACAGTATCATGAGCTGCATCAAAAGAGGAATGGCCAGCAGGGAGAAGGATTCCTCTCCTCTCCTCTCCTCTCCTCTCCTCTCCTCTCCTCTCCTCTCCTCTCCTCTCCTCTCCTCTCCTCTCCTCTCCTCTCCTCTCCTCTCCTCTCCTCTCCTCTCGTCCCAGCTGGAGTACTGCATCCAGGCCTGGTTGCCCCAGAGCAAGAAAGATTTAGAGCTGTTGGGGAATGTCCAGAAGAAGGCCACAAAGATGATCAAAGGGGTGCAGCATCTCCTATGAAGAAAGGCAGAGGCAGCTGGGCTCATTCTGTCTGGAAAAGGCTCTGGGGAGACCTCACTGTAGCCGTCCAGTACTTAAAGGGAGCTTATAAACACAGGGGAGACTGACTTTATACAGCTTGATAGTGATAGCACAAGGGGGAATGCTTTTTAATTTAAAGAGGAAATCTTTAGAGGGGAGGGCGTTTTTTACTCACAGAGTGGTGAAGCACAACAGGCTGCCCAGAGATGTTGTGAATCACAGAATCACAGAATTGCAAGGATTGGAAAGGACCTCAAGAGACCATTGAATCCAATCTTCCTGCTAAAAGAATACAATAGGTTGCATAGATAGGCATTCAGACAGGACTTAAATGTCTCTGTAGAAGGAGACTTCACAACCTCCCTGAGCAACCTGTTCCAGTATTCCGTCACCCTTAACATAAAGAAGTTCTTCTGCATGTTTGTATGGAACTTCCTACGTTCAGCTTTTGGGCCATTACTCCTTATCCTATCACTATGCACCACCAAGAGAAGCCTGGCCTCATCCATTTGCCTCCCACCTCCCTTTAGATATTTATAAACATCAATCGGATCTTCCCTCAGCCTTCTTTTCCCCACGATGAGCAGATCAGGTTTACCGAGCCTTTCCTCACATAAGAAATGCTCCAGCCACTTTATCATCTTTGTGGCCCTCCGCTGGACTCCTTCTAGGAGATCTCTGTCTTTTTTGGATTGGGAAGCCCAGAACTGGACACGGTATTCTAAATGTGGCCTCACCAGGGCAGAGTAGAGGGGAATCACAGAATCACAGAACCGTAGGGGTTGGAAGGAACCCCTAGAAATTATGGAGTCCAGCCCCTCTGTCAAAGTGGGCTCCCTAGACCTGGTTGCACAGGTAGGCAGCCAGACAAGTCTGGAATGCCTCCAGAGAAGGAGACTCCATAACCTCTCTGGGCAATCCATTCCAGTGCTCTGTCACCCTCACCGTGAAGTTCTTTTGCATATTGCTGTGGTACTTCCTATGCTCCAGTTTATGGCCATTTCCACTTGTCCTGTCCCCACAGATCACTGAGAAGAGGTTGGCCATGTCCCTTTGTCTCCTACACTTAAGATATTTGAAAACATTAATAAGATCCCCTCTCAGTCTTCTTTTCTCAAGGCTGAACAGACCCAGGTCACCCAGCCATTCCTCACAGGGAAGATGCTCCAGGCATTTCATCATCTTTGTGGCCTTCCTCTCTCCAGGAGATCCCTGTCTTTTTTGTACGGGGGAGCCCAGAACTGGATACAGTACTCCAGGTGAGGCCTGACCAGGGTAGAGTAGAGGGGGAGAATCACCTCCCTTGACCTGCTGGCCATGCTCCTTTTAATGCAGCCCAGCACCCCATTGGCCTTCTTGGACAACAGGGCACACTGGTGGATCTTGGCCAACCTGTCGTCCACCATGACCCCCAGGTCCTTCTCCCCAGAGCTCCTCTCCAGCGCGGGTCATCTCCCAACTTGTACGGATACTTAGGGTTATTCCTCCCTAGGTGCAAGACTCTACACTTGCTCTTGTTAAACCTCATCTGGTTCCTTTCTGCCCAACTCTCCAGACTGTCCAGGTCCTGCTGAAAGGCTGAATGGTTCAGGACCGCCTCCCCCAACCTGCTGGCACCCCAAGAAACTGTTGGCCTTCTTGGACACAAGGGCACACTTCTGGCTCATGTCCAAATGAATGCTGCAGAGTTGCAGGTATTCAAGGCCAGTTAGAATGGGGCCTATTTGATGGCAACCCTGCTCACCGAAGTGAGTTTGGAACTAGGTAATATTTAAGGTCCCTTCCACCCCAAACCATTATATGAATGAATGAAAGCAACTTTTCTTTTCCTGGGAGATGGGATTTGGGCAGTATTTGAAAGAAAGTATTTGAAAGAAAGAAAAGATCAGATGTTACAGATTTCAGCTATAAAATATAGACCCCATAAATGCACTGTAGACATTTAATTATGCTCTCTTTGAGGTTAAACTTGCCATACCACTAGATGCTGAGATATGCAATGATCTTGGTTTCAGAAATACTGAGGTAATGATAAAACTGATGCCTTGGTGGGTTAAAACAGCTTTTGTATAGTTAGTTGATTAAAAGTAGAGTAAAGTAAAATAAAATAAATAAGTATATGCAAAAAAATATGACATGGTGTATTGTGGTTTAGCCTGGCAGGTAGTTAAGCACCACACAATTGTTGACTCACTTCCCCTTCATTCCCAGTGGCTTAGAGGAGAGAAATGGGAAAAAAAAAAAAAAAAAGAGGATAAAAAAACAAAAAACAAAGTAGAACTCATTGGTTGAGATAAAACTATTTACAAAGACAGAGAGAGAAAAGGAGAAGAATAATAGTTATGACTATCTTTGTTTATATATATGAATGTATACAACAAGTGATGCACAAGCAATTGCTCACTACTCCCTGACTGATGCCCAACTAGTCCCCTGAGCAGCAGAAGAGAGTGAAATGAACTCTCACCGCCTTCAAAACTCATTCCCCATTCAAAACGCATGATGTCATATGGTATACAATATCCCTTTGGCCAGTTTAAATCATCTGTCCTATTTCTGTTCCATCCCAGCTCCTTGGGCCCTTCGCTAAGTCCTGGCTCTGCACAACACTGTTTAGCAGCAACGGTAACCCATCAGTGGGTTATCAGCATTGTTTTTCTTCTAGAGCCTATGCTTACGCATAACATCGTACCAGACACTA
The DNA here is from genome assembly GCF_016699485.2 of Gallus gallus. Taxonomy (NCBI): domain Eukaryota; kingdom Metazoa; phylum Chordata; class Aves; order Galliformes; family Phasianidae; genus Gallus; species Gallus gallus. The sequence continues at coordinate 74,370,331 of NC_052532.1, read as the reverse complement.
AAGAAAACAACTCCTTCTCAGCTGAAACTAAGGCAATATCCACCCCTTATCCTTATTCCCTTACTCATGTTCAGGTCCCACAGTTTCTACACATCCTAACTGATTACCATCACCTATCTTGTTTGTCGTTGTTGTTGATTTTTAATATATATACATGCACATTATTTCCATAGTCTGTGGGCTATCCATTTGAATTGTCCATGTTATTCATACAGTTCATAACTTTGAGCTCCATCTGTCATAACAGTCCTTCAGTGCAGGAGGGATGATTCAGTTTTGGGTTACTGCATACAGAAGCTAGTTCTGGTTCCATCACAGTTCATTCTTTAACCACGGTAGTTCTTATTGTATTACAGCTAAAAAGGCATATAAAAACCATAATAATGACAACATACAGTATTATGTAGCAGTTTAACATCACACAATTCAAATTATTGGCTCTTCTCACCCAGCATTAACTCACCTTGAGGTACACAACGGGCATCCCCATCCACATTACCCATCATATGCACTTAGGTCCCTGAGCAAAAGCAATCCCATGAATAGGCTTGCCTTTGTCTGGGGCAGGAATAACCCAGTCTGTCTTGCCCAGCTCGTTCTTTATGTGTACCACCTGGTCTTCGTCCTCTTCTGTGATATGCAGGAGGTTTGACTGGGCAGGATCAGCTCGGTTGGCAGAATCCTGAGTGTTGACTAACCGTGCAGCTTTTGTCAAATATACGTTGCAGTGTTTGAATGTCCCAGCACCCACTGGTCTCAAGGCAGTCTTTAACAGTCCATTCACCCTTCCCTTCAATAGCTTCTACAGCTCATTGTGTAAGACTCCATACAGCAGCCTTCCATCTCTGATGCTTTCTCATGATGCAACAGGACCCATCAGTGAACATTTTCTAGCAGTTTGTGATGCAGTGGAGCCTCTCCAGCACGTGTAATCTCCTCTTCTGGTCATATTCTGAAATCTTAAGTCTTTGGGCCAGTCCATAGTCACTTCTAAGCTTCCTGGATGACTGAGATTCCCCTTTTGAAACTGTTGTGTGATCCATGTGACCTACTTACTCCACATAGCATCAGTTGGACGATTTGGGGACACGACCCTCCCTTTGAACATCAAACCCAGCACAGGCAGTTGGGGTGCCAAAAGGAGCCGTGCTTCACTACCAACCACTTCTGAAGCAGCTCAGAACCCTTCATTTGCTGCCAATATCTCTTTTTCAGTGGGAGTATAGCAGGCCTCAGATCCTTTGTATCCGTGATTCCTAAACCCTGGGGGTCAAACTCAAGTCTCCCCTGGGCCTTTCTTCCTGAAGCTCCATGTAGGGACATTCTCCCCACCTGCAGCATAGAGCACATTTTGTTACATCTTGCCCTGTCCAAATCGGCCCAAGGGCTACTGCGTGAAGTATCTCCTGTTCAATTTGCTCTAGGGCCTGTTGTTGTTCAGGGCCCCATGTGAAATCATTCTTCTTTGAGGTCACTTGATAGAGGGAGTTTACAGTCAGACTGTAATCTGGAATACGCATTCTCCAGAAGCCCACAACATCTGAGGAAGCTTGTGTTTCCTTTTTATTAGTTGGTGGAGACATAGCAGTTATTTAATTGATCACGTCCTTCCTTGGGGATCCAACAGTGTCCATCTTGACATTTTATTCCTAAAAATAGGATTTTCTGCACAGGTCCCGTGATCTTACTTTCCTTTATGGCAAGATCAGCTTTTAGAAGGATTTAAATTATTTTCTTCCCGTTATCAAAAACTTCTGCTGCTGCGTTGCCCCACACAGTGATGCTGTCAGTGCACTGCAGGTATTCAGGAGCTTCCTCCTGTTCTGGATCAGATTGTGAGAAATGGCAGGGCTGTGTTTTGATACCTGGGGCAGTCGATTCCAGGTGATTTTTTTTGAGAAAGAAGCATTCACAATGTCAGTTCTGGCATACAACTTGGCTGCCTTTGTCTGCAGTTATTATCTGGCAGAACAACATGTAGCAGTGGTGTGACTTCATTCAGATCACAATTGTCCACTGTTAGGCAACATTCTTCACTGGACTTCTGCACTTGCCATATGGGACTAGTGAAGGGTAAGCGAGTCTTGCTGATTTCTCCTTGGTTCTCCAGTTGGCAAATCAGCTCATGAATGGAAATCAAGGAGTCCCGGTTGGTATGTTATTGCTGCCAGTGCACCGCTGTACTAGCAACCAGCACCAGCAGTTCTATTCTTAGCAACCCCACAACAGAAGAGTCTTCTGAGAGACCAAGCAAGGTAGACAGCTGCTTAATATCCTCTATCTCCAAGGCAGCTATCCTGAAAGCCCACCAATACCCTTTTGGGCCCTTGAAGAACCCTATCCTGAGATAATCTGTGCTAAAGATGCACAGGGCCTCTGAGCCAGTTGCAATGGAGTCCTTTTGCTTACTTTGGCATCCAATACAGTTAACCGTTGGGATTCCCCGTTACTCCAGAAATACAGATGGGTTTTACCCCTTTATAACGTGATGGCATTAGAGTACGTTGTGCACAGGTGTCCACTAAAGCCTCATATTTCTTTGGTTTGGACGTGATAGGCCATCGAATCCACACAGTCCAATGCACCCGACTGTCCCTTTCCTGCATCTGGCTGGAGGAAGGGTCCCTCTAGTTTTGCTTATGGTATTCATTACTCATCTCTGGTGTATGAGAACCAACAGGCTCATTCTCATGCTTGGATACAAGATTGCACTATCTTTGCTGTCTGGAGAACTGCCTGCTGGAAACTGAAGCCTCCATATTCCAAGGAAGACCCACTGTTGTGATTGTTTTCCCTTGCAACTCAAGTACCCATGACTGTAGGGTTGAGGTGGGTTTTCCATCCCACTTCCTCATATCCTCTCCACCGTCACGAGGGTAAAACCACCGGATCGTACATGGTGTGTATCTACTATATCCTCTCTCTTGAGCAGAGGAAGGCTTACTCCTAATGGATGAAGTACAGGTTCATACAGCTGGAGGAGCAGTTGAAGCTGTTTCTTTTGCTTTGAGTTGTCGAACCAGTTTCTCTGCAGCTGAGACACAGGCCCTTGGGGAGGAAGAGGGACTATCTTCATATTGTCAAAACAGGCTAGCCTTTTCATCCACTACTGGCTTTTTGTCATCTTTCCAGTTCTCTCCTGCCAGGGTGCTGGCATATGGTGATGGTGCATTCCATACAACTCTCTGCCACAGAGGTCACCTACGTATCATGTCATCTGCATCTGGGGAACTGGTATTATTGTCCAAGTTAATTCCATACATTGTCTCTACCACAGAGAGCTCCCTCAAGTACTCCATGGTGGTCCGTATGCCTGGCTTAAGTACCACGTCTTTCTTGAAAGGATATCTTTCCTTTACGGCTGACAAGAGTTGCCACCAAAAGGTGAAAGATTGTATTCCTTTTCCAATTGCTTTGTCAGCGGTACTTTCCCTAGAAACAGATGCCAGCTTCTTGGCTTCACTGCCTGTTAAGTTCAGGGTACTGGTTCCGCCACCCCAGAACCTAAGCAGCCAGGTGGCAATATGCTCACTTGTGCGATAGCTGTTATTTTTTCACAAATCTCACAGTTCACTTATTGTTAGGAGTCGGATGGTTTAAGTTTCTTCTTCTTCCTCCTGCTTTTGTGATGGTCACATTCCTTTTTTTTTTTTTTTTCTCCCTCCTCTGAACTTATAAGCTTATCTCTTTGCTAAATATTCTGACCTTTGTAGACATTTTTTGTCTTGCTTATGGGAGTAACTGATATTGGCACTTTCTGGTTCCCCAGATGGACTGCGGGGTTTGTCACAGGGCCTGGAGTGACCATAGGACTGGTTGTGAGGATCGTGGCACCTGCAGGGCCTTTCAGTAGGGTTGGAGTAACTGCAGCGTCTGTCAAAAAAAGCCGAAGCAACTGCAGAATCTGTCACACGGGTTGGAGTAGCCACAGGGTCCATCATGAGGGCTGGAGTAGAGACAGAGTTCATTGCAGGAGTTGGAGAAACTGCAGAGTCGTCGCAAGAGGCAGAGGAATTGCAAGGTCCCTTGCAGGAGTTAGAGCAACCACAGGGCTCATTACAGGAGCTGGAGCAACCAAAGGGCTCAGTTGGCACAGGATGGGCCCCAACATGCTGCAGTGATTTGCGCCTCTTCAGGATTGCCAGGGGAACAGCAGATCTTTTCCAAATATTCTACTAGTTTTTCAGGGTTCAGCTGTTGTTCAGAGGTGAAGGTCCAAACCACTACAGGTGCCCACTGTTCCAGGCACCTGCCCATACCATCCTATACTCCCTGCCACTCAAAACTATCCTGCCTTGGGGCCGATCATGGGATTTTATTCTTAAATAATTGTTTAATCTTAAACATAACCTGAAACACATTCGTGACTCACGCTGGTTTGAACATCCCATAGGTATTCAAATTTCTCAAGAACTATTGTAACTAGCTCTTGAGCTCTAGGGAAAGAAGGAAAAGTGAAAGAGAGGCTGAGGAACTGATAATACTAATAGTATAAACAGTATGGCTTCCAAAACCCAAAGATGACTGCAGTGATGAATACACACAAAACAGCAGTTTCTCAGCTGCCAATTTTGTCATGATGTAAGTCAAGGTCACTCAACATAGCAAAATATAAACCTTAATCTAATCCCCAGTAGTGACAAACAATGCAGCAGGGAAAATAAGCAGCACGCAAGGTGCTACACAATACAGTTTCAGGAGAGGACTCTTAAAAATCTTCTGTTAACATGCTCTGGTCAGGTCTGCTGTAATCTCAATCCTTTGTGCCCCATGCTGTGTGCCAGAAACGATTGTTGTGGTTTAACACAGAGGTAGCTAAGCACCACACAGTTGTTTGCTCCCTCTTCCTAGTGGGATGGGGGAAAGAATTGGGAAAAAGAACAAAGTAGAACTCACGGGTTGAGATTTTACTAATATAAAAAAAAATGTAATATAGAGAAAAGAAAAAGGATAACTGTTATGACTATATAAATATATACATACATGAATGTATACAACAAGTGGTGCACGAGCAATTGCTCACCACCTACCAACCAGTACCCAGCTCACTCTCTGAGCAGCAGAAGAAAGACAAACTCCTATTCCCTTCAAAACTCTCCTCTGGCAAGTTTAAGTCAGATGCTCTGATTCTGTTCCCTCCCAGTTAGTATGAGATGAGAAACGGGTATGGCTTTGGCTCTGTCTAACACTGCTAAGCAGCAACTATCTTTCCCCAATATTCTACTGGTTTTTCAGGATTCTACTGTTGTTGGGAGGTGAAGGTTCAAACCACTATGTGTGCTCACTATTCATACCATCTTATAGTTTTCCATATGATTCCATACTGTCTGACACTGACACTCAGAACCATCCTGCCCTGTGGCAGATTGCAGCATGATTTTCTTAAATAATTGTTTAATCTTAAACATAACCTGAAACACATTCATGACACATAGTAATGGTAGCACACTCGTTTGAACATCCCTTGGATATTCAAATTTTTCAAGAGCTGTTTTAACTAGCTCTTGAGCTTTAGGGAAAGAAGGAAAAGTGAAATGGTGGCTGAGGAACTGCTATAAAGTGTCATCCTCTGTCTTCTTCATGGTTGTGCTCCCTGAGCAGACAAAGGGAAGTGCATAATTGCTAATACTTGTCATTTATTTCAGCCCAGATTGGTCTGGTTCTGTAACTAAATGGGGTGCGGGGACCCACAGACTCACACCCTGAGATAGACCTAAAAACAAAACAGCAACAACAAGCAAAGGGATAAAACTGATTTACTAAATATGATAACAGAATGCAAGATAACACAGTGCAATACAACATAATTGGAACTGAAGTTAATAAATCAAATAAATCAGAGATTCTCCAAGAAGTGAAGGCCTTACTTTAATGCTGAAGGCAAGATGGCTAGGGAGCACACATTATAGAGATGAGAAGAAAAAAAGAAAGGGAGTCTCGTGGCTCCCAAGCAGTTTTTATCTTTCCTTCTGAATGAAAAATGATAATGGAACAGTGAAGTCTTCTGGGAGATGTAGTTCTTCTTCTCTTCGGTGGAAGGTACCCTGGAACCATCTACAAACTACTGAACTGGAACATTAACTCTTAACTCTCATTAACTCTGAACACCGCATGGTGTTACGATGTGGAATACTGATAACAAAAATCATAAAACCATGACAATAGTATAAACAATATGGCTTCCAAAACCCAAAGATGACTACAATGATGAATACACACAGAACAGCAGTTTCTCAGCTGACAATTTTATCATGATGTAGGTCAAGGTCACTCAACATAGCAAGATAAAAACCTTAATCCAACCCCTAATGCAGCAGGGAAAATAAGGATCAAGCAAGGTGCTACACGATATAGTTGTAGGAAAAAACTCTCAAAGAGCTCCAGAAATTGGGAAAAAATCTACATCAACATAATGACCAGCAACAATCTAACTACAACAACACCCCATGTAAATGTGATTCAGTCAAATCTGCTGTTACCTCAACTCTTCAAGCGCTGTGTTGGGTACCAAATTAATGGTTGTAGTTTAACCCAGCGGGTGTCTATGCAGATGGGGGAGAGAACTGGGAAAAAAAAAAAGTTGAGCTCATGAGCTGAGATAAAGCTATTTACTAAGATAGAAAAAAAGAAAAAAGAAAATATTTTTTACTATATATATATGTATATATATGAATGTATGTAACAAGTGGTGTGCACGCTCACCACTACCTGACTGATGCTCACCTAGCCCCTCAAGCAGTGGAAGAGAGTGACATGAATTCCCACCTCCTTCAAAACTCCTTTTACATGATGTCAAAGGGATATTTCATACATATGACCAATTTCTGCTAAGTGTCCTAATTCTGTTCCAGCTCCTTGGGCTCTTCGCTAGGAATGGTCCTGGCTCTGTACAGCACTGCTTAGCAGCAACTATAAACGTCAGTGTGTTATCAACATTGTTTTTGTCCCAGAACCAAAAACATAGCATCATACCAGACACTCTTGACTAGTATGAGAAACAACTCTTTCAACAACATTACCCAATTTTAAAACTGTGAAATGATGACTCTCCTAGAACAGCTCCTAGCGGCAGTGAGAGCTTACAAATGCAATATGTGCCCTGAAAGACAGTTTCTTCCGTTGCATCTAAGTCCTCAAAAAAGCCATTGTCCATTTGGAGAAAAAGTCATTCAAAGAATTGGCGTTACTGTATAACAAATTGTTTACAATTAAGTCTGTCCTGAGGGTAAAAACTGTTCAGGTAAATCTAGGTATTCTGCATTGTTTTTCCTTGTCAAAATGTGTCTGAAGTGGAAAATTGCTTTTAAGTCACTTAGTTCATGGGTGTTCATATGGATAAAATTTTCAGGATGCAGTTCTCCTTGAGACATGGAAGTTTTCTAATTTTAACTCTCATTAAACACTCTACTGAGTTTGACTATGTTTAGGGGTTAGTGCTCAGGAATGGTGTGAGAATTCTGGTCCTAGCTTATCTGAGTTCATGTTTTCTAAGTTGTACGTTTCCCCACTGAAATGCAGGATTATTGCTGTGTGAATCCCTGAGCTGAATGCTCTGCTAAATTGCATCCTCAGTATCTGCTAATTTGCAGAACTGAGCCCTCCCTTCTGAAGTCAGAGTGTAATATCTATGTTCTGTTGCACTAATGCTAGCTCTGCAACATTGCCTGGTCCAAAACTAATCTAAAAACTTCCTTCCTTTTTGGCATCACACTACCTTTTCTTATATTTCAGTTCAGTTGCCATTTTGATGTAGGTCCAGAATGCTTTCCTCTCCCTCCTCCTTTTTGAGGAATATATTTGAAAGAAGAATTTTAGAACTGGGAATACTTTACACATACTGTCTACTGCCAGCCATCTGATCTCCAAATATTTGATAGAAAAGCAAGGTTTTACACTGAGAATAGAAAGGAAACAAACGAGATACATAGAAGTAGGCTTAAACATTGGCTTTGCCTCTCCTTCAAGAGTCAAGAAAACAAATTCTTACTGAAGAAATTCATGCATTTCATGAAAGTGTCCTTCTGAATTCTGATGAGAGTTAGTTACATAATTGGATAATTGCCTTGCAGGTGAGATATGAGCTGTGGAGGCACTGGTGGAGTGCTACACTCTGTTTTGTGAATGATCAGGTATTCACTGCTGTCAGAGGCAAGATATCATAGTTGGATGCACAAACCAAACTGCAAGAATAGGTACATGAGAGCAAACAGAAGGCAAGCGAATGCTGTTGGCAGTCATATGGCAGGCATGGCAATGCTGCAACATGAAGCTTTTCCATACATAAGAATGGCTTTGTCAAACACCTGCTTTTGCTATGATTTTACAGCTCAGACATTGAAGCCCAGACAGGTTGCGGGACTTGTCTGAGGTCATGCAAGCCCAAGGCCATGTAAGAAGTGCAGGCTTTCATGTTTTCTTCTCAAGAGATGTAGACTGTGGTTGATTCTACTCAATGAACTAGCCTCTTCCTCATGATTCTTCTCAACTGACCTCAGGCCCCAACTTCCTTTCTACACCAGACAAAGTTCACTGAGTAAGCAGATCAAAATGAGAAGAGCTTCTATGTCATATTTATTTCCCCTGAAAGGGTAGTAGAGAGAAACAATCCTTACTCTAGTGAAGCCAGAAGTAATTGAGATGCAAGAGAAGTGAAAGAAGATGATCCAGAAAACATTGCAAAGCTGTCCATGCCTGGATCAGGCAGAAGATATCAGAGGCCTGCAGAAAACAATAGAAACTTGCAATAAACCTTAAAAAAGTAGGAGGAGAATGCAAATCAGGCATGACAGTTCAATAATGCTCCCAGGCATCAACAAAGCAATCAACTGAAAAACTTTTCATTTTTCATTTAGTAAAAGCATGGTCCTAGACTTCACTTTTCACAGTAGAAATCCCTGATTAAAGTAAAGCCAAATACTCTTGTGCTTCAGGAAGTAGGAGAATAAGGGAAGATTACTTTGGATAATAGCATAACCTCACAGTGTAGCCTATACAAGAAGAGATGCAGAGCTATATCTCCCTAGAAGCAAAGTCCAGAATCACATTTTATGGTAACTGTTGAGTCACAGTCTGAACCACTGATTGAACACCTGGGGAAAGGACTCTGTCAGCCCTGGGAGCACAGGTGAAGGCAATTCACCTGTGTGACCAGAAGGAGGTGGAGACTGGCTCCGTCTTTCTTAGACCTCATTTAAGGGCTGACTGCCACCCTGGAAGGATCTCTGGTTGGAGATCCTTCACTTGGAGTTTCTTCTGTGAGCCTAGATCTTTGGAGATGGGTGAGCACCTTTACTTTTCCTTTGAAATATCATTCTGTCTGTCCTATTCCCTTTGCTGTTGCACTCCTGTATTGACCTTCTACTGCATAAATCTTTCCAACTGTAACACACATCAGATTAGAGACACAGTTCCTCTCTGTCTTCCCTCCACCACTACGTGTTCCCTTTGCTCCAGTACAAGAGTTGATTACCTCATCCTTTCTTTTTTCTGACTAATTTCATGGAGCAGTTTAATCTCCTGTTCTCATTAGCTAGTAAGGAAGGGGCCTGGGGTCAAGCTTGAACTGTCTGCCCTTCTGTCATCTTAACACCTTCTCTCCATCCGCTTCCTTTCAGAAGGGTGTACTGAATGAGCAGCCTCTGCTCTCCTTACTGCCAGCAGTATTGCAATGAGCAGGCTGAACTTCGACAGTCATGAGAACAAAGTTGTGGGGAAGAGAGAGAGAGAGATGTATTCTTGTCTTATATTCCCACCTTACTACTTAGTGGCTGTGGCAATGTGGTGGATTTAACCCAGCAAATATATTGTGTATATAGTCAGAGATGAAGGTCTGTGTTAAAACGCTATGGGATATTACAGGTACTTAAAAATGTGAGACTATGTTCATTGAAACCTGTGAAAGACCAGCATCTTCCTAACACAATTGCAGTCTTCCACTAGCAAACATGGGAGGGATCCCACTTTAAATACAAAGCAAAGCAGTCTCATCTTTAGAAACTTTTGGGAGATAAACATATTGAAAAGCTCTTTAAAGTTAAGAGGCTAATCAACATTTTTGGATAACTGGATGCAGAGTGGATAACATTCTCAGACTTTATTGACAATGAGAATACAAAGAGGTTTGATGAGCTGTGAATAGTGACGGAGCAAAGGTAACCTTACCTGTGGCTTGCACTAATGGGAAGATTGTTGTATGGCAAACAGGTATTGGACCAGAGAGATTATTGCATTACAAAGGAATAATGAAATAAAAGATCTTACCTGTGTCCTGGGCTTGCAGAAGGGCTCCAAGAGGAGTGATCTCCAGATACAGATCCTTCCTCCTTGGGAATCAGCCCTTAAATGGGGGGGGTCTATTTCTATTTCACTCAGGTGAAATTGCGCTCACCTGTGCCCCTGCAGCTGACTCAGAGCTTGCCTCAGGTGGTCAATCAGAGGTTCAGGCCATGATTCAACGGTTCCCATACAATCGTAAATACTCAGAATATTTCTGTGCCCTTCAGAAAGAGCAGTAGCATACACATACCTCTTTTCTGTTCCATGCTTCTATTTTCTCCCCCTAAGCCTCCATCTTTTTGTTGAAAACACGTTAAGCCTCAGAGATTTCCTCCCTAGCTATGTAATGATGGTCTATCTCTTGTTACTGTACACAGGGGAGCACAGTCTGCAATTTCAAGCTTTCAGTACACCTTCAATCAAAATACAGTTAAGTGAAAAGCAGAGAAGAGCATGGAAGATCAAGACTGAAAGATTCAGGATATCTGGAGTACTGAAGTCATTTGCATGTACAGAGATAAAATTTACAGAGAAAATGCTATGCCCATGTTATTTAGGAAAGATAGGAGACATTTCGGGACTGTTAGAAACTAAATAAAATTGCAGACTATCTATTCTCATTTTAAATTGTTATGCTTGGGAAGAAATCTGTGTATGCAACTCATAAAAATTGAAGCTCAGAGGCCAGTGTCTACCTTCAGTCATGCAGAAAGCACAGACTATAGACTAAGTCACATACAACAGATTGTAATCTGGCATAGTATCTGAGCTGGCTGAATATTGTATTACGTAAATGTCAGTACTGATGAATTGTTATGAAGAGATCCTGTAGGGAATTGGTGAGGTGTTAATGTTCCTAAACAATGAGATTCCATTTACTTGAGGAAATCTTAAGAAACAGTGCCATGTCTTCTGATTCAAGTTGTTTGTTTAGACTTAAAATAACTACTGTCTTAAGTACTGCTTCTTCAGATTTATCATGGTGTAAGTTAGAGAGAGAATGTTGAGGAGGCCTTTCCATGTCTTTCCATCTCTAGAAAAAGCATGGAAGAAAGCATATGGAAATTTTTGAACAAGAAGATAAAGCCGTCTTTTCAAAATCTTTTATTATCCTTATCTAGATTATCTAGATGGTAATAAAAGAAATGTCTTAAAATACAATTCCTCAAAAATATATTGTAATTTCACTGCCTTTTTCCTACATGTCAGTTGAGGTGAAGAAGAGTTTAATCATAGTATAAACACAGTGACCTTTCAAATTCCTTTTTCGATTTGTTTGTTTACAGCTAAAGAAAATTGTTGACAGTACAGGAATTGTGTGGGCTCAAGATTTGAAATTAAAGTTCTGGAATCATTTTCAGTATTTTGCTACAACTTCAGTTCCAGAAGCCCTCAGTTTTGTTTTGTTAATGGATTTAAAGTCATTGCAATAATGAGTGTGAACTTTAGATACATTCCAGCATACAAACTGTAGGCAAATTTCCATTCTGTTTATCTGTGGTAAGGTGTCTAAATAATGTATTTTGTGTTAGTTGACGGAAATCTGCACCACTATAAATTCAGCCATTCTGAGGCTTTCTCCTAGGGATTGAACAGGTTCAGATGAGAACCTGTAATTTTTGTCTCTTTACCACTTTTATTTATTTTCATTTAGTTTAGTTCTTGCACCTTAGACCCTAGAGTTCTTGTCCTAGTGCATTATTTTACTGGTTAGCACTTAATGTATAATAATCAAGGAATTACACTTCAGCTCAATATGTAAGAGACAGTATCTGAGATATCTAGCAGGCAAAAATCCACTATATTGAAGAATTTATTCAAGGAACTCAAGTGCAGCAAGGTAAGAACAGTCCTGTGGTATTCTTGCCAATATCTTATTCTACACAGACAACACCAGGAGAACATTTTCAAGGCAGGAAGTTTTTCCAGAGATGTACAAAATGGACAATTTATTCCTTTTTACTAAAAGAAAATCTTTGCAATCGTATGACTTTCGGGTAAAGCTGAGGGGAATGAAAGGAACAGAGTTAAAATTTCATATTGAATCCATAGTCATTTAGATTTTATTAGCAATTCTCCTTGGTACTCTGGGAAGGCAAAATTTAGCATTTGTAATGAAACAAAATCCCACAAACCACACAATTAGGAAGAGGGGAAGAGAATCAAATAATCATCACAATTTCTCTTCAGGCCCCAGATAGTGGCTGGCTACTCTTGATAAGTGAATTAATAAATACAAAGGAATTGTATTCCTTTTGAAGGTTCTCTAGTTGCAAGTTTCCTTAGGCACTTTGTTTTCATTTTCTCTTTTGAAGACATTGTTTCTCCTTGCTTTAGTTACTCTTTAGGGTATGCTACTCTTTAGGCTCCATATGTCACATATCCTTTGTATGAAACAATTCAAAGCAAATTCTCATTTCATCCTCGTGACCTGATTTTTAAGGCCTTACTGCTATGAAAGGCTAATATAGATCACTTCGATCAGACTCTCTCTCTTCTGTTTTCTAAATGTCATTTAACTCACAATAAGGCTTTTATTTTCTTTTCCATAAAAATAAGCCCAAACAAGTCTTCATTTGTAAGAGTTCCTATTATTAACTCCCTTAAATTCTACAGCTAATTGAACAGTGCTCTCTGACTTACTTCATTATCATACTACTTGAATTTATTCAAGTGCATTTTTCAAGCTTATATTTTTTTTTCTCTGTTGCTTTTCTCTGGAGTATATGTCAAATTGGATTTGTTTAGTTTCTTTTTTCAATTATCAGAGGATTTTCAGGATTTTTTTTTCTATGTTTTGTATAAGCATAACATTTTTCCTGGGTAGATTATTCCCTTTGATTCTTTTTTCTTGGAAGAAATTTAATTTAGCATCTTCATAAATATTTGCTGTATGCTTTTACATAAGTCTTCTATGTAAGAAATGCATGTACTTAAAATTGTCCAAACTGTTCAGTGTAATTGTCAGCTAATTCACCTTGATGCTTCTCGTGCCTCTCCTTAAATACTATTTTAGACTGGAGGAAGCTCCACTGCATCTAATGTAGTTAAACACGTGCAAGCTAAGTGTGAGTGATAAAAGACTGTCCTCCTGCCCTCTCTTCTAATATACACATTCTTCAGATCTGGTCTATACTGCTTGCTGACAATTGTGTGTGTTCTACAGGTGACAAAAAGACCAAAGAAACAAGATTAAAATGGACCACCAGAAAAGCTACATTGCCCAACCCATGGAATTTTCAAGGAACACATATCAGAAGTGTACTGTCTTACAGGAGAATCATTCAGGGCTGCTCTAATTCTTGTCACTAACACTGCCGTATGGGCAGAAGATTGCGAGTCTCTCAGAATCTGTCCTGGCAAAAATGAATTTTCCTCTTTCAGTTTGTTTTGCTTGTTGAATTTAGCTATATCCATAAAAAGCACGAAAATGCAACTGGTAGTGTTTGCCTACTGTGCTGAAGGAGACAACCTGGCAATAATTCAGCTGTAGATTAAGACCAGATATGCATTTAAATTTTTCCTACATAGATCTCTTATTTCTTTCAAAATTTAATGAGGGGCTGATAAATGTAGACTGTATCACTATGTAAAATCTCATATTTTACAGAGATTGCCTTAAATTGGGTGTGATGAGCTACATGTTGCTAAGACTCTTCTGTTGTTATTTGGGGTTTTTTCCCCCTGTTATCCCTACTTTAGCCACAGGGTCTCTGTTGTACACAAATGTTGTTTCATTCTTTATGCCACATCACATACTCCTTCAGATGTCTACTTCAACAGTAGTCCAGAGAAAGGAAGAAAATCCCTCTCTGACATTTCTGTAGAATGGCTTCCACAGTGAGGTGTACACTCTGCAAAACATGGACATCTCTTCCCATGTTGTTAAGCAGACATTTTCCAACTTCAGAGAGAATCCTGGAAGTCAAAGGAGACTAGGAACTGAGCGTGGAAATTGAAGCCAGTTAACTGAGAGCGGTTAAGATATGTGCCTCTACTCTGTCTCTTGAGCAGGTATAGAGTCACTCACAGCTCGCAAAGCTGAGATGATGCACAAAAGAAATAGGTGTTAGAATCTTAGTCACATTTAATGGAACTTTTCTGGTAGTGAGAGAGGGATAGTGACATTCTCTATATCGTGATTTCAGAAATACTGCTTCTTTACCATTCAAATATTGTGCACAATGGAATTTCAGTGCAATCTGGTGTTCTAGCATAGCTAAAGGTCAAGAAGTAAATGTTTTCAGTTTCAGTATGCCAGGATACAGACTGTGTGCTTTTATTCAATGCTTTAATTCCACATTTGTTTGTGTAATTATCTGCATGAAAAACTTTTAGGATAGTTCTATTCTGCACCATTATCTTGATTTATGCCTATAGGACACTTTATTCAAATCAATTCATGAAGCTGAGGAAATATGTTTTGACAAGCAATACAAATGTCTGATGCAAAACTAACTTCTCTGTATATGAGACCTTGTTAGCCTATCTCAGCCCAGAAGAAAGCTTTCTTCACTGGTCTGTCTTTAACATAGCAAAGTTGAATATACATTTGAAAAACAAGTAATTTTCAAAGCCTATCAGAACTGAGTGAAGAAACATGCTCTGCTGATAAGGACTAATGAGTAGAAATAAGAAGGGAATGAAATTAAATATATAGAACAAATAAAACAAGTATTAGCTGCTTCTTAGAGCTAAGTCTTGGGATTGCAAAAGACAAAAGCTTTAAATCACTGGAGCATGTTACAGTCCTAAAGATTAAATGAGATGCCTTTTGAAATACTATTTAAAATTTAGAAGAGAGGAATGTCAAAAGCAGAGGTAGTCTTAGTGTATTAAAAGGTACAAATTTGGGAAGAAAATCCATGAGTCAATGCCAGAAAACTTACAAGTTGTCCACCTGAAAATATTTTGGATTTGACAAATTAAAGCTTCTTGCTCGACTTGAATTTTAAATAAATAAACAACATTTTTAAAAACACAAGTTGTCCATTTGCTTGAAGTGAATAGGATTTCTTCCTACGTGGCTTGAGGTTTGACTGGACTTTTCTTATTCAAGATATTTTCTGGAATTTGGGAAGTGTGGGATGCAGTTGTTGTTGAAAAGTAAGAATCTCATCTGCTTGATAGATACTAGCAAATCAGTAACCTGAAGAACAATATCGTTGCAGTGGGATTATTGTAACTAGCAATGTTGTTCAAAAAGTAGGAGGTAAAGCTGTCTAAATGCCTTAGAAGTCCTTTTTGTCTGACATTACCAGTATCTAGATTTTACATAGATGACCAGATCTTCTGTGGAACAGTATCATTCCTGCTTGCATCACTATGAGGATGTGGCTCTTCACTGAAAGTTTTCCAGTACTTTATGAAACAAATGTTACCTAGGGAAGAAGATACTCCTTTGTTTGTCAGACAAGCACACGCCAAGCATGAACTGCGTTAACATTCAATGCCAGTGAACTTTTTCACCAATTCTAAAACTCATACCTTCATTTCTTGATTTTAAAAAAGCATCCTCCCTCCTATCCATTCTTGTTCTTCACTGTCATCACTGTTAACAGTTTGAGTAAGCAAAATATGTATTTACCGGTTTGGTTTATTGTTGTGTTTGCTGGTATTGACTGCTTAAATGGCATGTCTATGAATTGAGCACCAAGCCATATACATGTCTACTAAAATAGACTCTTTTATCAGTCTTTCTCCTACTGTCTTTCCATAAGACATACATTAAAATGTTTCTCTTAGATCGTGAGCTTTGGGAGATATAGACCGGCATATTACCTCATGACTGTACATGAGCTGTCAGATCTTGAGCACTAAGCATCAGAATCCTGTAGTTCCCATGCAGAGAAGGCCAAATTTTCTGCCTTCAACAAACACTTCTCTGACCTCTCCCCTGCTTTGTGAATCTACGTGCTGGATTAACTGAGGTCATGGAGCAGGAGAAGCATCACTGAATTGCAGCTGTGTATTTTACTTCATAGATTTTGTGTGAAAGCAAACTTAATAGAAGACTTTATTTCAGCTGCAGCTGAGTACTATAACCCTTTTCCTGACTGGATGTGTGCCTATTGGACAGTCTCAGAGCATCTTGGTTGCCTTCCAGCCCCAAATGCCAGAGGCAAGTCCCTACTTCCTCTCCCTTTACATGATGAAGTCTGTTGGGTCTCATTCATTATGACTTACAAATAATGTCTTACACAGTCTTAGGTCTGTGAAGTCAGAATTAGGGCCTCCAGATGTTATTGTAATAGCAATAATAATTAAAAATGTTCCATAATTAATCAAATGCATCATAAACCTTTAATTTTTTTTTTTCATAGAATTTTAGGAAAGCTGTTGCAAATCAACATCCGTAGTAATAAAATAACTGTCCTTTATCATCATACACACTGTATCTATGACTTTGCAAATGCTCCTGACTTCTAGTACTGTTGAGACCAATTGAAATCTGGCAGTTCTCAGAAATTCTGCAGAATATCTTCTTGGTGTTCAGTTAGTCAGAAATAAGTGTCTGGTGCTTAAGCTCAATAATCTGAGTTCCTAACTCCCCTTAGGATTGAACTTATAATTTTGAGAAAACAATTAAGGACTTGTTGATGCTGCTAAAATTAGCTTCATGATTTACAGTAGCATTACCGATGAACACGTAGCTGCTGCAATGTCCTACCAGTGACGGCATGTTACTTTACTTTTAATCTGAGATTTTTGCTGAATTTGACTCCTAATACAACTGAGATGTTGTATATCTGTTTTGCTTCACTGTTGTTTGGACACTGGGTAGCTAGAGTGCATTTAGTGATTCTGAAGTAAAATAAGAATGCAGTTTTCTAAAATGATTTTTCTACCTGTGAAATGTGACAGTACTACTTAACTTTGTCTCAAAAATACCGTTAAGAACTTTGAGACTAGATTTGCTGTGGGGGCAGATAAAGACAGCTCCTGGATCCAAGATTCCTTAGACTTATTTATGAATGGGCAAAAGTATTTCTAGGTGTTTGTCTCCACTGTGCGTTTCACACATCTATTTCACAGAAACTAAATAAAACCTAGGGAATAGTAGGTTTTTGCTTGCCACTGTTTTCATATATGCAGCATATATATAATGAAGATATATATGAATATACCTGTAAATGATATTGCTGGACACAGACATTATGGACTCATTATTGGTGTGTACAGTGATCACGTGGTCTGTGGTTAGACTAACAGTGGCTTTGAGAGGCATGAAATCTTTCACCAGACAATGTATTTTGCTCATGATGCAGTAGGTAACATAGGTAGGCTTGCTTATGTAAACCATGACACTGATTTTGCTCATAAAGTTTATCCAGACACTACTTCAGTTAAATTGAAATGTATCTTTCTAAACCCTCAAGAAGTATTCACATAATCACGTGCAGAAACAATGTGTATTAACTCCCTCTCGCTTTTGCTAAGAAAATGTTTGTGGTGACCACAATAATCAGAGTTTTCTTGTGAATCTACACCTACTATATATAGCAAAAATTCATGATGATATCTTAGCTGAAATGTGAGTCTAAGAAAGTGTAAACATTTTATTCCTTTCAGCAAGTCATCACCTATGGAAACAAAGTCACATTTTTCCAGTAATGTGATATAGATGAAACATAAAATCTGATATGATATTCCCTCTTTACACTGAGATGTGACATGTAAAATTTGTATAGAATGTTCTTATACTGATAACTTTGTTCTTCCAAAAGCAAATATGGTTCTTCGTTAGTGTGTAGAATGCTTCAGAAAGTTATTTTTTTCAATTTTCATGCTAACTGCACAAAAGAAAGAAATGGTGACTTCTAGTTACTAGAGTTAAAGTTATGTTTGAGAAGAAAAAAGTTATCACCCTGAAAATTGGTATAGAGCAATGAATTACAAGTACAAATAGTTTCACTGGTACCAAGGGTAATCTATCCCTGTTCTTCTGTAATGAAGGAGGTTTTGATTTATCCTATGCTTTCTTCATCTTTAATGCCTTTTACATTTGTGATTGACAGCCAAGATCATGAACTGTAAAAATGGATGCTCATAAATTTTATACATGTGCTTTGTTAATACTCTTTCAGCTGTTTTGCTAAAAAAAGAGCTTTGTATATGATATGTAGCATATTTTGTATAATCATAGAATTAAGTTCAGCAAATACCACTAAGAGCACCCATTCAACCAATTGCCACCATGCCCATTAAACCACGTTACCCTCTGCCACATCTACCCTTTTCTTGAAAACCTCCAGGGATGATGACTCCCACTTCCTTGGGTGGCCTTTTCCAGTGCCTTACCACTCTTTCTGAGAAATCTTTTCTAATATCCAACCTGAACCTTCCCTGGTGCAACTTGAGGCCATTACCTCTCATCCTATCAGGCCTAGAGGCCAACTCCCACCTTGCTGCAGCCTCCTCTTGGGTACTTCTAGAGAGTGGTGAAGTTTTCCCTGAGCCTCTTCTTCTCCAGACTGAACAATCTCAGTTCCTTCAGCTGCTCCTCATAAGACTTGTGTTCTAATCCATCTCCAGATGAAATCAGTGGGAGTCATTCTGTCTCCTTTTGGTGAGATGAAATTGGACTGATAAAGTTGTGAGAAACACTGGGGAATGCTTTGGGAGTACTTAAAATTACTTAATGAGTAAGGATGAAAATACACAATCCCTCTGGTATTCCCTAATATATATCTGGTATTCCCTTCATATACCCAGTAATACAGTATGTCAGGATATTGGATACTGGAGTTTATCCTCTAAATTCACTATGCCCACATCTATATCAAACAGTGAAGACTGTCATCTTCTTACATGATTCATCTAAGTACTGTGTCTAAGAGATTTTTTAGCTCTGGGAACAGAAGAATGCAGTTGCTCATTCTTCTTCTGCCTTTTTACCCCCTGCTACTCCCAGGGATGGCTATATCCAAGATGGCAAGTAATACCAGTTTGTGAGTAGGTTAACTACCCAGGGTGAACAGTCTTCTGTGTACCACATTCGTATAAACTCTCTCTACTCTGACTGATGTCAAACACAATTACAAATCATTCCCTCTTTGAAAGCCTGATGTATACCTGTGTATAATATTTTATGTGCAACAGTAAAGGACATTCCTCCAAATGCAAACAGCCGTAGCAACTTATAACATTTTCATTTAAAACAGAATAAACTTTGTCTTCATATCCAAGTCAGTAAGCTGCAGGAGCATAATTAAATTAATATCAGCAATCCTATACCTCTTTGTTTTTGTTTTTGTTTTTTGAACAGGGGTTGTTTAATAAGGTAACATTATTGCAACTGTTTGTTTTTAAAATCACAATGCCATATTCCTAAATGACAAAATCTGTTTTCTTTATTGAAAATAACAAGAAACCCTTCAGCACTGATTTTTCACTTACAAATTCAGTTTTCCAGAATTCACTCTACATGAGCATGGGTTGGTGGTGGTTGTTATTACTATCGTTATACGCTGGATATAGAAACTACCTTATTAAGAGTCTAAGTGTTTCCAAATGTCACATCTTTCACTTCATCATTCACTTCAAATGTCACTTCATCTGTCTACTATACGTAAGAAAGAAGTTTAGAAGGAACTGAGATAAAATAGGATTAGTTGTATTAAGTCCTACGCTTTCAAAGGGAGTAGAAATGTTTCTTATGTTTTCTGAAGATCTATATTCTAAAAAACAGTTATCAATTCTCTATTTTATTTTTTACAAAGATTGATTGTAAGAGGGTGGGTGAAATTTCCAGTTATCCATTTCTCACATACCAGCTCTGGGATTGAATACAGGGGTCTGTAGAATTTTTTCTGTGTGTTGGCAAATCTTCATAAATTGCACTCTGTTTAATTTAAATGCAATGGAGAGAGAACAGCATTTCTGATTGTTCTTCACTTCTTCTGCCATGAACGTACCTGAGACAAACACACTTTTGACTCTGGTTTTAAGAAAGCTTCTAAGAGGCCCTCCTTCTGTTTGTACAATAAGCAGAGCCTGTGCAGTAATGCCTTTGAGTAGTGAACCACCATTAAATCACTCTCTAGTAGCAGTGTTCATATTTGGCTAGAGTGTGTCTTGTTCAGTTCCAGTACAGTAAGTTCAATAGACTTGGAGCTGAACTGCATTACAGCCATTAATCAAAAACCCTATAAAATTGGGTTCCAGGAATTCATAAATATATAATACAGATATGAGCTGTGAGACTTTTTCTGTAAACATTGCATCTTAGCAATGCTTTGTGTCTCCCTGAGCACCGCAACTTCACCAGCTAGCACAGCTAGTTCTAGCTCTTAATTTCTATGTGCCTCAACTGTGTTGTCTTGTTTTCTATTCCTGTTTTTCTGTTCACAGTCATTGTGAAGAAGAGAGACAAATAGGACTCTCACTTCCACAGAAGCCTATCTGGCTTTTGTCGGTAGACAAAAGGAGAGTGTAAGTAAAGAATAAACTGTGTTATTTCTGGAGTAAGGTAAACAGGACTGAATCTCACCTACCAGTAGCCTGTCCACAAAATACCAGTTCAGTATAACACCGAAGTCCTTATGAATCTTTCAATTAACTTCATTTGAATTGATCTATAAAGTCAAAATATTTTCATTATAAAATGGAACAGAAAAAAAATTATGCTTTGCTTTTTTGTGAAGGAATATTCTTTTTGTTTTATGCTTTCATTTTATTTGAAAAATACTTTTTTTTTTTTTTTTTTTTTTATCTTCACTGTTGTTTTGCATTGAATATCCAATATTTAGCTGTCAGGGAGGGAAGTCCAACTCTGTAAAGCATGGGTGTTCAAACTTTTGGTTTGCCTGGGCCACATTGAGTGAAGAGGAATTGTCTTGGGCCACATATAACATGTAGAAAAAGTATAAAATTAACAATGTATTTTATTTTGTAATTGTTTTTATTAAAATATAAAAAAGATGGCAAAAAACATAACACTAGTGGGATATTTGACTGTGTTTTTGTAAAACTAATGAACATGTTAACTTATGAACTTAATATTTTACAAAATAACACAAGCTCAAGTTTTCTAATTAAATAAGAAATCTTACATATCTGCTTAATAACAGAAAAGACGTGTCTTCACAGATACACAGACATGTAGGTAGGTTGAGATGTTATTGTTGCTAAATCACTGCATTTTACTTGCCAAATGCCACAAATATCTGTAATGTGTAATGCACACAGATTTTGATTCAAGTGAGAGTATGTGATGAGAGATGGGAGTTAGCACTTCACCGTGCCTCTCCCACCCCTCCACAGTGTTCCTTTGTTGCCTACACAGTCTGTGCTTGAACCTACATGCAATCAACTCATGTGAAATATTGCTAGAAATCACATAATAATGTTAAAATGTTATTATCTTGCGTGGCTGCATTCTTAGCGGTCCAAGGTCCCTTGTAGCTCCTGGGCTGTGGTTTGGACATGTAAGCCATAAAATGTTCCCATTGTTTCCACCTCTTATTGAGACCTCTTCACTGGACCTTCCAAAATGTTTTTAAGTAATTCTTCTGCAGAGGGTTGAAAATGGAGGTCACTCCCTCTGCCTTCCAAGAACAACATGTAAAGGACTTTTCCAGTGAATTAATTTGTTTTCATCTGCTCTGCAATGTTTTGCTTTCTCTTGTCTTTGGGCAGACTGCCTTGCAAGGGAAACTGCACTCAGAAAATTCTGTGAAGTAGAGGGACTTGAGTTTTCTTGTAGGTATTTGAGTGTTTTTTGCTATTTATTTTTAATTTGGCATGAAAACATATCTCAGGAATTCATAAACCACTTAAGATATTCGTTTTAGATTAAGTAAATGAAAGTAATTGTTAATTTTTAATTTTTTTTAATGGTGATGCAAAATACAAAGCTGCATATGCATTTCACAAGGTTCCCTCCTCTAGCATTTGGACACCATTTAAAACATAAATCAAGAACTAAACATAGTGGTCATTTGTCTGTTAAATATTTCCTTTTCATTTGTTATCAACATTCAGTAATGATATATACATACGTCATGCAAGACAGTAAATATGTAGAAGTTCCAAGGGAAATTTCAGTGCCATATCTCTTCTGATTAATGTTTGAAACTAGCATAACATCTAGATCAATAATAACCTTTAGCATAATCTGGAGAAATGAACACAGTTGATAAGTGGGCTCCAACAGAAAGTGCCACAGCAAAACTAATATGCCATCCAGCCTACAATTTGAGGGCTGCAGACAATTATATCTCCCCTAGGTGCATTTAGTTTAGTATGAGGCAGGAAATTGCATTTTGATCTTCATTCTACTGCCAGTTGTAAGCTAAACTCATACTTCACAAAGACTGCAGAAACAAATTAATTAAGCTCTGGAATCTAGGGTAACTGTGCTCATTGGACATTAACTCTATGCCTCTGTTTTCCAGAGTTGTAACATATGGATGAGGAGTCTTGCTCCTTGAGGCAACTTTGAGGAGTAACAGCTGAGGCTATGCATAGTGCTGTGGATACTAACACTACTGAAGCACTAGAAAATGAAGAAGAACCGTAAGTGCATATCTGAGGAAGAAAGCTTGAACACTTATAATTCAGACTAAGAGATCATAACATACAGGGGAGATATTATCAGTCTATCAGATACATGTTAACCATTCCAGTAAAATTTTGTTACTAACACACTGGATAAAGATTAAAAATTGCACCTATGCCTATGTTTCTGCAATAATAAAACATCAAACAAGACAGCGTGGTAGTCAGTGTAAAAGTTTTCAGGAACTCCTCAATACAGCAAACATGCCACTAAAGGCTATTTATCTTGTAACTGTCAAGGTAAGCTAGGGGCTTGACTCAGGTGCCTGCACGTTGATTTCTGTTGCCATTTGACATGCTCAAGGGGATTCAACATATGCTCCAATAATGCACATAACTTTGGATGGGCAGGAGTCTTCAATAATCTGGGTCTAGATCTGTTTCAGGCATGTCAAATGTCTCTTAAGTCATTAAGCAAATTTCTCCCTGGGTGTCTATGAAAAAATTCCCATGAGACTAGTAGTATGTAAACAATGTTGTTGCTTTATGGTTTGATGGCATTTAAAAATGGCATTTACTAGTTATCATACATGAGAGAAATTCTTGCGTTTCAGATTTTGCCACTTAGGTTTCCCACACTGGCAAAGCACTCAAATATCAGGGAAAGGCTACTGACATGCAGCAAGATAAGCCCTACTTAGTTGAAGGACACATCAGGCAGAAGACACCCTTGAGCAGCTAGGTATCCTTACAGCACAGCTATTGATTGTATAAAATATATAAAGTTCTCATCCTGAAGGCCAATGAGAACCAGATAGATAAACAGATTATACAGAGGAAGCAAGAGTTTGGGAGCAAGGAAAAGCTAATCTCTTCATGTCCATTTTAGACTCTGTATGATTTTCTTATCTGGAACATTCTGTTTTTGAGAACTGGGGCTACTGCAGGAGAGAGAAGTGTCTTTGTGTAAGAAAGTTTGCAGATTTTTGGTTGATGGATGATACAACTTGCACAGAGATGTCATGTTATTTCAATAAATGTCTATTTCTGAATTCATTGGCTTTGTAAACTCACAGAGTAGCAAAAGATAGTAGAGGAAAAAAATGAAGAGAATATAGAGTGCACTAAAGAGAGAGCTGGTACACAAAGTTTAATTTCATGGTTACAGATTGCATTTTTATTTTTAAAAATTGACAGAAATAGCTAATTAGTGTATATTTGAAATCAGTAAATATACCATTGAATAATCATAAATTTAATATGTATTAAAAAAATAATAATTTAATTTTGCTAGGTTTCCTAAAGTATTGGGATTGATAATTAAACCTTAGGTTGCTTTGAGCTACAAGGTATATACTGATCTGCCAAGTTAATGGTGTAGTATGCATCCTTGTGCATTTATTTATTGAGACAGGGCAACTGAAACTGTAAAGGAATGTCACCAAATGCCCATGTGCTGCCCTTGCAGGCCTCAGCCTTATAATAAAGGTAAGCAGAAGGTTGGGAAAGATATGTTCACGGCATATAGCACTGAGTGGATGTTGTGCTTCATTCAGTGTGCTTTTGTGAAGGTTGGGGGAAAGTTGTTCAATATTTATATGTTTTTATGTTATGGTGTTAGAAAAAAACAGTATGCTAGTACTGATTCTATATCCCTGCTGTGTATGAATAAAAATCCAGGTTTGCCAGTCTTGTCAGAGAGCAGATCTGAACCTGTATCAGTCTGTTTTACTAAGATAGTTACTGAAATCTAGTAAACAAAATATATTATGATGGTTTCAGAGCTTCCATGAATAACTGAATGCAACCGTGTGTAATTGCAATTATAAAAAAATGTCCTCTGGTGTACATGTACATGTGTTTTATTGTCTTCAGTAAATCAGCTGTATTTTCTTCAGCCTCTATACATACAACACCATGAAATGCAAATGCTTACATCTTGGGAAATAGTCACCAACAAGCATGCTGTGAAACAATGGGTGTGCATGTAGATACTGGACAAGAAAACTGTAGGTTGGTTTTACAAGGAAAAGCTAGGAATATGGTTGCATGATTACACTGTAAGAACATAAATCAAGTAAGAGTCCCAAACACAATTCAAACAATAACAAACTGAAATCATCTTAGGGCAAAGATAAAACTAGGATGAACATTAATCTTGTTTTAAAAAATGGCCATGGGTAACAATTCTAACTG
The DNA here is from genome assembly GCF_016699485.2 of Gallus gallus. NCBI lineage: Eukaryota > Metazoa > Chordata > Aves > Galliformes > Phasianidae > Gallus > Gallus gallus. The sequence goes on along the minus strand of NC_052532.1, from coordinate 74,345,359 downwards.
TAAATATCCTTAACTTGCATAAATCCAGCTAGTCCTCTAATAGTAGTCTAGCACATAGCAGGTGTTGAAAATGGAAATGCAATTTCCCAGAAAGGCAGACATGCAATATTTATGAGCCAAGTTATGGAAATAACTGAAACTGCTGATAGGGACAGAATAATTTAGCAGAAAACTGAGTAAGTTTTACACTTCAAGAGAAACTGTCATTCACCTTTCGCCTGATCATATTCCTACCACAGCCCGAATGTATTGTTTGGTGCTAAAGAAACAGTACGATACACTAACAAAAAACTGTGAGCATCTTCAAAAATAGAGTTAATTACAGCTATTTAATTATCTGGCTGAGCCAAGTGAAGTGCATATGAGAACAAAAGAAAGGAAAAAGAAGACAGATGCCTGAAAGGAAAAATAGCTCACTACCTTGCAGCAGTATCTCTGTTACTTCTTAGGCAATATTTTGAATACAGATGAAAAATAGACTGGAGTTGAATTTATATTCTGATTTGACAATGTCATAATCTTACAAGATATCTTTCGAAATTTCTTTCATGTTGGGTAGAAGCTTTTCATGGGCAGCAGATTCTCCTATGACGTTTCTGGAGCATGGAAATATAACTCTTGCACTTTTGGATCTAAGTCAGAACCAGATCTACAGAACTAGAATGTCTTTGGGAAAACAAATCTTGAGTAAACCTTCTGCTCAGCAAAAATCTGAAGATGCTTAGATTTGCTCTATGACTTAGGAATAATTGATAATTGCCAGACAGGCAGTTCTGTTCCTGTCAACACTCCTAACTCAAAAGTCAGCTCCCAAATTTGCTTGAGAATTTCCTGTCTCATTCTGATGAGACTTCTATCTCATTTTGGCAGAATACCTACATCAAGCTGCCAAACTAGACATAGCAATAATTTTCACAGGTATTTGTGCAAATTCAGATTCTCCTGACACCCTCATACGTGGACCAGATCTTAGTGGGTCAGTGGAGAATTAAGATGTGGAGAACTGAATGAAAAATTCCTAAAAAGGAATAAATACAATATATTTTCCTTATTTCCATCTTAAATTCACTCCATTAGAAGACTAGTAAAGAGTCTGGGATCAAGATAAAATATTGTAGTAACAGAACTTAAGTAGCATTAATGTGGTGGTTTTGCCCATCATTGGCTCTCCGTATAGAGTAATCATCAACCTTTGAGAGCTGGATTTAAGTGGATTCTTATACCCCTGTGCACACCCAATTGTATTTGTTATTCAAGCAGATGTGTCAAACAACTTTTATTAAGTGATTGCTTTTTTGAGGTGAAACTAATTTGGGGAGTTTTTTGTAAGTTTTTTGTCATTCATAGCAAAGCACTTTGGAGCCTGTTTTAGCAATTCTCTGTACTCACTTCCCTCTTTGCATTTCTTCCAGCATCTATCAGTGAAGACTCCTGCTTGCTGCATCCCCAGAGATCCACAGGCCCTCCCACAGGGGAAGGGCAACAGCTCTTGAATGCATCCTATTTGGCACCTCTCTGAATTGACAGCCTTAGTCACCCTATCACTTGTTTGGGCAGTATACCTGCTACTCAGATGTCAGGTTTCACAAATAGATGCACCACTCACATATGGAATAGGTTTGTCCCATCCTACCCAACAGAGACTTCACTTTTAAGAAGCCACCGTACATATCCTCATTTTTGAAAATTTGCAATAAGCACTTTATGGAATCAACATAAAAAATTCCTTTAAAATTCACCTTTCTTGTTCATGTTTATGATGGAGAGTGAACATATGGAAAGCAAAATAAAAAGAGTTACTGAACCCTACCAAAGCAATTTTGATAGAATATTCTCTGTTCTAGAAAACAATGTTTATGTTCTCTCAGACTTTGTCCAAATGGTTTTTTTTTAATTATATATCACCTATCACATGAAATGTCAATGAGTCAGTAAAGACTGTAGTCACAGAATGACAGATTGGTTGAGGTTGTCAACAAATTCTTGATCTGAGCCCTGTTCAAACAGGGACACCCAGAGTGGGATACTCAAGACTATGTCTAGACAGATGATGATTTTCTCCAAGGTGTGAGACTCCACAGCTTCTCTGGGCAACTTGTCCCAGTGCTTGGTCACCTGTACACTGAAAAGTGGTTCCTGATGTTCACAGGGAACCTCCTGTGTTTCAAATTTGTGCCCATGATCTCTTCACACATGGGAACTTAACAGCTGGAGGCTAGAGAAAGGTCTGTGGTTGACACATAACAAAATCTATTCCAACTGAAATTACTTGAAAGTTTTCTTTTCATGTTAGTAAGTCATTTTATTCCCCAAGATATGAGTTTATATCAATTTAATGAAAAAGATTAATGAAAGTAACTTACTCAAAAGACTAAAAGGAACAAGAATGAGTGAATTAAGTGAATGAATGGCAGAAGGCTGTGCTAGTTTAATACGATTACATACATATATACGAAAGCTTATTTTTAAAAAATTAGCATTAAAAATTAAAACTACAGCAATAATCGACAAGAGAATCATAGAATCATAGAATGGCCTGGGTTGAAAAGGACCACAGTGATCATCGAGTTTCAAGCCCCCTGCTATGTGCAGGGTTGCCAACCACTAGACCAAGCTGCCCAGAGCCACTTCCAGCCTGGCCTTGAATGCCTCCAGGGATGGGGCATCCACAACCTTCTTGGGCAACCTGTTCCAGTGTGTCACCACCCTCTGTGTGAAAAACTTCTTCCTAATATCTAACCTAAATCTCCCATCTCACTTTAAGACCATTCCCCCTTGTACTATCACTATACACCCCCATAAACAGCTGTTCCCCCTCCTGTTTACATGCTGCCTTCAAGTATTTGAAGGCCACAATGAGGTCTCCGCAGAGCCTTCTCTTCTCCAAGCTAAACAATCCCAGTTCCCTCAACCTTTCCACATAGGAGAGGTGCTCCAGCCCTCTGATCATCTTAGTGGCCCTCCTCTGAACCAACTCCAAGAGCTCCACGTCCTTCCTGAACTGGGGGCCCCAGGCCTGGACACAGTACTCCAGATGGGGCCTTGCAAGAGCTGAGTAGAAGGAGACAATCACCTCCCTCTCCCTGCTGGCCACCCCTTTTAATGCAGCCCAGAACACAGTCGGTCTTCCAGGCTGCAAGTGCACACTGCTAGCTCACGTCCAGCTTCTTGTCTACCAGGACTCTCAGGTCCTTCTCCGCAGAGCTGCTCTCAAGGAGATCTTCGCCCAGTTTGTATAAATGGCTGGGATTGCCCCAACCCAAGTGCAGCACCCTGCACTTGGCCTTGTTGAACCTCATTAGGTTTTCATGGGTCCACTTCTCCACCCTGTCCAGGTCCCTCTGGATGGCTTCTCTTCGTTCCAGTGTATCAACTGTACCACTCAGCTTGGTGTCATCCACGAACTTGCTGAGGGTGCACTTGATGCTGTCGTCTATGTCATTGATGAAAATGCTGAAGTGCACCAGTCCCAAGACCGACCCCTGAGGGACACCGCTTGTGACTGGCCTCCACCCTGACACAGAAACATTGATCACAACCTTTTGGCTACGTCCAGCCAGCCAATTCCTAGTCCATCGAACAGTCTATCCTTCAAATCCACACCTCTCCAATTTAGAGAGAAGGATGTGGTGAGGGACCATGTCAAAGACCTTGCAGAAGTCCAGGTAGATGACAGCCACTGCCCTTCCCACGTCCACTGAAGCTGTCACTCCATCATAGAAGGCCACCAGATTGGTCAGGCACAATCTGCCCTTAGTGAAGCCATGCTGGTTGTCTCAGATCACCTCTTTGTCTCATATGTGCCTTAACATAGTTTGTAGGAGGATCTGCTCCATGATCTTCCCAGGCACAGAGGTGAGGCTCACTGGCCTGTAGTTTCCCAGGTCTTCCTTTCTCCCTTTCTTAAAAATGGCGGTAATGTTTCCCTTTTTCCAGTCACCAGGGACTTGACCAGACAGCCATGATTTTTCAAATACGATGGGGAGCGGCTCAGCAACCACATCAGCCATCTCTTTCAGAATCCTAGGGTGGATATCATCCGGCCCCATGGACATATACATGTTGAATTTTGTGAGGAGGTCTTGGACTTGTTTCACTGTTACAGTGGGACAGAAATCACTCCCCACACCCTCACCTAGAGGCTCATGGTCCTGGCAGGCACAAGGAAGCCTGACCACCTGTGAAGACTGAGGCAAAGCACTCATTGAGTACTCAGCTTTTTCTATGTCTGAGGAAGCCAGCTCCCCGTTACCTTTCATTGGAGGGGGAACACCCTCCTTGGCCTGTCTCTTCCTGCCTATGTACCAGTAGAACCCCTTCTTGTTATTTTTCACATCCCTTGCCAAGTTCAGCTCCATCTACACCTTGGCTTTCCTAATCCTATCTCTACACACATGGACAACAGCCCTGTATTCCTCCCAGGATACACAACCCTGCTTCCACTTTCTGTACATTTCGCTCTTTTCTCTCAGTTTAAGCTGCAGGTCCTTACACAACCATGATGGTTGCCCGCCTCCCCTGCTTGACTTCTTCTGATGGGGGATGGAGAGCCGTTGAGCTTTCAGAAGGGTGTCCTTAAAGAGCTGCAAGTTTTGTTCTGTACCCATGCCCTTAAGGACAGTTTTCCACAGGATCCCACTCAGCAGTTCCTTGAGCAGCCAGAATTTTGCTCTCCTAAAGCACAGGGTCCTAGCTCTCCTTTTTTGCCAGGCCTGCATTCTTCAAGAGAAGAGTATTAAAATATTCCTAGGTTTTAGCAATGTATTGATAATAAGAGCTTATGAAATCTTCCTTAAAATATTCATTGAAACTTTTTTCAGATGTGAATGTAATGTGACATTGGCGGAGCACAGCCTGACAAATAACAAACCCCAGAAACTGTAATGCATAAATTCAACATGAAAATATGTGTTGCAATGAGATGATCATACAGCCTGAGGTCCTAAGAACAGATGAACAAGTCAATCTAATTCTTTTTGAGGAATCCAGATTTTCCAAGGCCAACATTAACTCAGTCAATGTCCTTGGCCGATGACTTGAAGGTTCTAATCCAGTTATATGGGATACTTATCTGACCTTTATTTGGCAGATAATGTCCTACGTCATGATCTTGCACTCTAATGTGACAGAACATGCTTCTTTTCAGATAGTTAATTCTTCTTTGGGATATGTTGATTCTAAATAACAAGTTGATCCTAAATAATTTTTAAAAATTATGTTTGACATACTAAACATTAAAATAAACAAACATACAAAAAAACCAAAAAAACAAAAAAAACCCACCACCACCACCACCAACAAAAATCTACCCATAAACATAAAAATATTTAGTGGAACAGTAGTACTGTTTAACAGTACAGAAATTACTCTACCTTGCAACTTCTTTTGTGCATTCCCACTGTGCCTTTTTAGCCTGTTTTACTGATGAAAAAAATTGTATTTTTTCAATTAGCAGGCTATTATCAAATAGCATGCTAATCCTTCCCAGTAATTTTTAAATCTGGAAGTCTATTATTCAACCAAATTTGCAAGAGGTGCAAAATTTTCAAAAAATACTGAAGTCCTACAAGTTTCATGATAACTGCCATGAGAGCACCTTCAGCTTAGTGTCTCGTTTTTAAAGAACAAAGCTGATAACTTCCTAGTATCTGCATTAGCAGATTAGTTCACATAGCAAAATGATGCACTGTCTCTTCACAAGCCAGTAATCAGAGAAGAGAGAAAGAGAGAAGATACTGTAGTTGTTTAGCAGACAGGAAGGTGAGAGCAAGTGGAAGCTGAGATATTGCAGAATGTAACGGAGTGAAACTGAGGGAAGGAGTACTGGCACAGAAAGTAAGTTCATAAGCAATTTGGCTTTATTAATGTAGCTGTACACCAACAATTTGTTTTAGTTTAGAGTTTGTTACTTGAAAATGAATTTCTATTAACCATGAAACCGAACACTCACATCAGAACTAGATTATGTGCAGTTGGAAATTCTGACAAATCCATAGTTTGCATTAAATTCACACTGTATCCTTTACTACAAAGCATTTTTTGTTTGTTTGTTTGTCTTCATGTAATAAGATCACTTACTCTATGAGAAATAGATAATGCCACAAACAAGTCTGAAGGAGAGATCTTGACTCTGGATAAATTACTCTAATTCTGTAGCAAAGACATAACAATTATATTAAATTTGTATGAAGGACAACATTCAGATGGGAAGACAAATGTCAGAGTTCCTAAAAACCGTTCATGAAGGCAAGTAAACAGAACACATCATCATACAGACAGTGCTTGATACAATATTCGTGTTCTGTATGATAAATAGCATGCACAGTTTTTCAGTCTAGTATCAACTCCAGTTGGGAGCCATGAAGTTTTACATGCCTTCAAGCTGTTGAATAACATCAATGTAACATATTCAGAGTACATATTTAAATGTAATTTAATTCAAGACAGTTGAAAGCATCAGCCTTGTCCTTCTGAGAGGTAGGTATCTTTCACTGTAAATGGTTAGGATTACTTTGCAAAGGGTGTTTCTTTCTCAGGCTTGTCTGTAGTAGACATAGACTAAGTTTAACAACTTGCTTTCTTAACTGCAAATTTCACTTCTCTAATATACCGGGACACGAAGTTTGAAACCTAGCAAGCCTCTTCCACTTATAGATGAGATGATGTCTGCGTGCATGAAATATTCTGTCTGCATTTTTAAACAAAATTGTTGTATTTTTTTTTCACAAAGATACTGAAAAAGAAGATGAGCAGCAATAATTATTTCAAATAGTTATAATATGAGCAATTATTAACATGTATCAAATATTATCATACTTTATATTTTTAAATATAATTATGAGCAAACAAGAAATTTCACGGGACCTTCTGGATTCTATCTGTTTGGATAGTGATGGGGCACAAAGGAGTCAATCTGAGACATGAAAAAGTTACAAATTCCTGTTGTATATTTAGGGGGGAAAAATGTTATGAAAACTACCAGAATGCCCAGTAAAAACAAAATAAATTACAAGTTCTGTGGGGAAAGTATGAGACAGCTAACTGTCTGGATTAGCAAACCACAAACGTATATGAACATGCAAAAACAGGAGAAAACTGAGGATTACAGGAGAGAAATGACAAAAGCCAATTAGAGCTGACTTGTAAAAGAAGCATAGAAAATCACATTTTATATATGGAAAAGTATCAGCTTATGTAGGTCCAGATTTTGTAAATATTTTTTTTGCAACTATAAAACAAAATTGTTCTGCAAAAGATGGCAAAATGGACTGAGTGTACTTACCAAGAAACTCAGTTGTGTATGCATTCTGTATGTTTGAAGAGAATTATTCATTGGAAATTTGAAAAGATTTATACATATATTAGCTGGAATATCACCTTGAATACAAATTAAATTTTTTTTGACATAAAGTGTACTTTTGTGCACAAGTTAAAGTGAACATTGGAATGATGGAAAAGCATTTGAATCGACACCTATGGATGTTATGGACAGATGATAATTTATTCTCATGTTGTTAATTAAATTTAAGGTAAAAATTACTGGACTGTTTTGTTGTTGTTGTTGTTTTCCTGAGTTTTTTGGCCAATGGAATGCCAGGAATTCTTTTATTTTTAAAAATAGTAGAAACGCCACTGAACACAATGAACAAGAGCTGAAATATGTTTGCATTAAGGGAGTGTAAGAAAACCCAAATACAAGCAAAAAAAACCATAAAAGAATTGAATTCACAACATCAATGATGATGATTTCCCAGAGCTCATATCTATGATCCAAGGTCAATACATGCTGTTTATTCTGGAGGGAAAATTGTATTTTCAGTGTCTGCATTACCAGTCTCAATAGTATGTCAAGGGAATATTATGTGCTTAAAAGTCTGGAGATTTTAAAAAGAGAATACCTGCTAATACCTGCTAATACCTGCTAATGTATTGTAAGACTAAAATCAAAGGGTTTACTAATTCTTTCTATTGTCATGTAAAAATCAAACAGAAAATCTACTCAGACATAGGTCGCGATATTAACAGTCTTGTTCAATGTACAATACACTCATATATATGTAAATGTACATGTATGGGTATAAAACATACCATACATATAATATGTATGTAACTTATGTTATTAAAAACATAGGAGCCAGTGGATCAGACATGACTGAGAGACTATACAGAACTGTAAATATATTTGAATTCCCATTCAAAATAAGATTTACAAGTGCTGAATTTCCATTTCTTATTGGTATGAGGACAAGTCATAATTACTCATAAATAAAGTATAATTAACATTATATAGAAAGATTATAATACTACAAATGGAAATTTAACTAGAAGCCAGAATGATGGGGTTAAACATAGTGTAGGGAAAATCAAGACAGAATTTCCTGTGTTCTCAAAGATAAAGAAGAAATGTATTTCTTAACAATTTCTGAGAATAACTGTAGTGTTCAAGTCACTTGAACAATAGGATGAAAACAAATATTTCCAAAATAATTTATCTTCAAGATAATTTAGCCCTTGTTGAGTCTGATTGTTTTGATGTTGATAACTGGCAAAAATAGACTTGTGCTGAACAAACTTGACACTTGTCCCTGTATATAATCATTAGGTCTTCCAGACAGCAGAGTTTACTTCTCCCCATATGCTCCCAGGAATGCTCTCCCCATATGCTTTCAGGAAAAAGAAAAAAAAGAAAAAAAAAAAGAAGAAAAGGAAGAAAAAACAGAAATGGTATAATACAACTTTAAGAGCTACTTTTCATGTTCTTTATTCTGTACCTGTGAAGACTAGGGGTGGTGACTATGATTTTTTGCTTTAATGAAAGTTAAATACTGGGTTTCATGTTTCAGGACATAATCCATCTGAATGAAATTCATGAAGAAAAACATTGAAAGAAGCATAGTCATCAAATCAACACTTACTTGCAGAAAGAGCAATCAAAACTAACAAATGAATGTGGCATCAGACTCATGATTAGATAATATTCGATGTAATCTAGCAGTAAACAGGTCAAAGCAGAATTTCGGATGAAAATCTGATATTCTAGATTTGGAAAATTGTTTCTATATTCAGAAAATTTTGTACAGAGACAAGTACTATCAGATAATGTGGAAAACATTCAAGAAACTATTAGAAAAATAAGTCTCTAGGGATTATTTTATGAACTAAAGTTAAAGTAATCAACTTTATGGACCTGGTTGAAGGAACACTTGAATATCTTAAATAGCAAGAAGCTCTCTGTACCTTTCTCTTCTGGCACAGTAGAAGGATCAAGATTTCTGCCTCTGTCTACCCTAAAAAAGCACACTGTCCTGGGAGATTTGGAAAAAATCGATGACTTAGTTCACCTTTCCTAGTGAGTTTGAATCCAAGAGAGGGGAAATGGAAGAGCAGATGCTTGTCTTCTAGATGGCACAGACTCCACCCACACTGTAGGTATCATAGAGTGCTGGCTCATAAAGTGCTGTCTCTTCTGTTCCATCTGAGCTTCTTTACATGTAGGAGTGTTTTATCACTAGTCAAGTCTTCTAAGTCAAGTTTTTGAGAGATCCACAAAGTGCATCTGGGGAACTTGCTTCTGGAGAGCTTTGCAATGTCATTCAACCAGAAATAAACCTAGTTATCTTGGTGAAGTTTCGCTGATTGATGGGATGATCAAGAGGGTCTTCCATAGCATAGTGATTCATTGTGCAGACATGCAAGTTTGTGTAACATTACTTTGGGGATCTCTGTCCAGATTTCTGCCTGGATATATGTATACCTCAGTTGTCCTTGCAGTGTGCTCTCTCTCTCTCAAAAAAAAAGCTTTTTCCAAAGAACAAACTTTACAAGCCTTTTTATTAAAATATTATTTAATTTTGGTAATGATAGCTTTATTTTGACCTTTTTCCTGAATATCATCATAAAAATGATGATAAGAGGTGAAATAATGAAAAATAAAATTGGAAACAAAGTTCTAATCTAAAATCATCCTGTACTAGGCCATTCTACCAATATCCAGGCCTCTCCTGTTGCTAACAACTTTTGTGTTGAAAAGAACTCTATATTGTAGGAATGAATAGAATTCACGTTGGATGGGGGATGGTATGAAGATTTTTAGTGGAGTAATGAAAGCCCACTTGAATTGAAAATTAGACATGACAGATCTTTGAAGAATATGCCACCTGGTTGGTTTGGATCTTTGGACCACAGACCATCTTAGGAGATACTGTATTAGGAGATGGATTTTGTTGGTTTTAATTCTCCAGTTCTGAGGAATTCACACCTCTCAACCTCAGCAGCTTTCACTGTCCCCTGTGTGTGGATGTTGTTAAGCCCTGGATTGCTCCAAGCTTCACTGGCTTTGTCCCTGTGCCTGCAAGTATCAATTTACTGGGCTGGATAATTTCCTGGATGGCTAATATCTCTAGCAGTCAGCATAGAGATCAATAAGAAGACAGATTTTCAACCAAGGGGGAAATCTGCCAGGTTTTAAATTTTGTGTCCTCGGGGCCTTACTTGAAACTAAAGTGTACTTGGGGAATTATTTCCTTCTGAGAAACTGACAAATCCCAGCAAAGAAATCTATTTGCTACAATTATTCCTGTCAAATATAACAGTTGTCTAATATAGATATATTCTCTTCCTCTCTCAATTTTATATGATTCAACATACTAAAATGCTTTGCATGTGAATCTGTGGTTCTAAAACAAACATCAGGACTCAAAGTTAAGGTTTGTTGAGATACTCGCTGGTTTTGGTAGGATCATCTTGGTGTCATTGGGATCAGAATTTGGCCTGTGATCAGAAACATTTAATCATTTACTCATCTGACAAGTCCTGTTTTTATAACACTTGTGAAAATAAAAATAAAAATATTGAATTAATTGAAGTGCTGCTGTCAAACAGTCATCAGAGACTGAGTCAGCACAGTCTGAACCTGAGACACTGAGAAAGATGAAGGCAAAGAAATGAATCCACCAAAGAACAACTAAACCAATCCAATTTGCTTTATGATGATTCAAATAGCAGCAAACACTGAAAATTCAGCAGTTTCCATTTCAAACGAAAGATGAGATAAATGAGAATAAACTAGGGAGTAAAAGAACAAATTGAAAAGAAAGTGATAATCCTAGTAGAAGAAAGATAGAAAAAAAAAAAAGAGAGAACAATTAGAATATTCTACTGGAATTATTAAAAAACATATGTATTTCCCTAAAATGCAAAACATTCCAGGGGACACCACTCCCTTTTCTAACAGATGTGTAAAGCAGCTTTAGCTTCTGAGGGCAAGATTTAATTTTATTAAGCTTTTTTTTTTTTTTTTTTTTTTTTTTTTTTTAACAAATGAACTCATCTTCTACTATTATTTTGCTGTCTCTCCTAAAAAAAAATTACTAAGAAAAACAGTCTGTTGCAAATTATGCTTATTACACAGAAGCAGCTAAACTCTGTAAGTACACAGACTTTCCGGGTATTACTTTCAGGTGGGACTTACAAATAAGGCAAGATCAAGATATAGTGTTGAGCATTGGCACAAAAGACCTCTTTCATGTGGGTTTCTTTACATGTAGGCACCATGCAAAAGTAGAGAGGGATGTGGTGATAGCAGTACTCACTGTGTCTGAGCAGAAAGGATGACTTTTTTAACAGAGACTTGTAAAGTCTAAGACACATTGTTATATATGAGATGAATATTTTAAGAGTTTTGGTTTGTGGAACTCTAAGATCCTCATAGAATTGGACTAACTAATGCTTTCCTTGCTATCAATGCTAAAACTTCTTGTTATTTTAAAGAAAGAAGTATCAGCTTTGCTTTTGAAAATCCTTCTTTATGGACCTTAGGACCAGCAGTTTCAAAAGACTAATAGTCCTTATTTGTACTAATACCACAGAATTTTAACTGTATCTAACTGTATCTTTGTGTATGACTGAAGAAGCTGCTGGGTTGTCCTTGTGAAAAGGAAATGCTTTAATAACACACATTCCTCATCAAATGAAAGTTTATTTTCCTTAATTTATTGAAAAAGATGTCTCTTTTGTCCAAAGACTTGAGGATATTTCTTACGGTGTAAGGTTGTTGGCTTCCCTGCGCTACAGTGAACTGAAAGTAGAGGTAAGTGGATGGGATGCATAGAGAAGGGCAGGAAGGGCTCAGTGGGGGCTCCATAAGGAGTCTGGGCTATGAGCAGGTACTGTAGGTGTGAATGGTGGTGATGAGGTGGAGAATGAGATACTCTACACACCAACACTACAGCAAGATTACTGAATCTCTTACAGAAAAGTGGTAAGAAGCTTATGGAAAAAATTCAAGAGGGACAATGAATTGGCTGATGCAAAAAAGAGCTATGGTAGTGGCAGTCCTATGCAACCTAAAGAGAAGGCAAGGAGAGTGCTAGGAAGGCCAGAAAGAGGAGAAAAAAGAAACAGGATGCAGTGTACTTGTAGTGCAGTAACACATTAAACCCTACTTTTCCATTCACATGCACAAACGCATGCATCATTCCTGTACATACATATATTCAGTTTATAAGTGTCTCTCATCTACTCTGCAAAACAAAGCTGCCTTGAAAACTAGATATAAATCATAAAACAGGATACTCATAAGTGATACTATCAAAGCTGATGTACTGCTCTCTTCGGTTGTTTCATTTAGCAATCTGAACATATTAAAGGGTAAAGCTGCTAATAAGAAAGAAGAGAAAGAATGTACTGCAAATGAATTGAAAGGGTGGAAAGGATGGGGAAAAAGTAGGATAGAAGGTGATTAGAAAAATGGGCAGCAAATAAGAGATTCAGAATAAAAAGACCAAGATAGTTTACTAGGGAAAATCATTTCAAAGAATCTATATTAAATGTTAGGGAATAAGTTGCTAAGGCATAATATTGAAAATTAGCTAGCTAGGCTTTAAATAATAAATTAGTGCTGGATTTATTACAGAAAGATTCTTCTATAGTGAAAGAGAGAAAGATAAGAGTGAAATAGTGCAAAAATTTAATATAATTACAGAAGACATATGCAAATGCAGAGTGGTATCAGACAGATGAAAAAGATCTTATGTTTTTAGAATATCACCTTTAGCACTGGACATTCTAGTGCTGTGTAGATGTGGATGAAATGAAGTCAGAAAATTGTAATACGTATTCTTAAAAAATTATTTGAGAAACGAGTGGAAGAAATAATGTTGTATTTATCATGGAAGCTCAAAACGAAGAACCAAATAGATCTTTTCTAGTTTTTACAACTCAAGAAAAATCTCAGCACATGAAATGGCATGTTCCTTCATAATATTGATTATATTTGTTACCCAATCCAGAGCAGGGTAAAGTTTATCTTTTGCTAAAATGATGTCACTAGACTATGTACTTGCTAATGCCTTGCATTTTGGTTTTGTGCATGCTGCTAACATGCCAGGAATGGGTGGGAGTGGAAGGGTAGAGTGAGGGCACATGTAGACATGTTTCCACAGTCCTCTGAAGTATTTCTTAAATATTTTCACTGTGTACTAGTTTCAATTGGGATGAAGTTGTTTTCTTTGAGTTGGCTATACTTCGGATCTAGGAGAAAGTTTATAGTTTATGGAGACTGTTTATAGATGCTGCTTAGCAGTGTTAGACAGAGCCAAAGCCATACCCGTTTCTCATCTCATACTAACTGGGAGGGAACAGAATCAGAGCATCTGACTTAAACTTGCCAGAGGAGAGTTTTGAAGGGAATAGGAGTTTGTCTTTCTTCTGCTGCTCAGAGAGTGAGCTGGGTACTGGTTGGTAGGTGGTGAGCAATTGCTCGTGCACCACTTGTTGTATACATTCATGTATGTATATATTTATATAGTCATAACAGTTATCCTTTTTCTTTTCTCTATATTACATTTTTTTTTTATATTAGTAAAATCTCAACCCGTGAGTTCTACTTTGTTCTTTTTCCCAATTCTTTCCCCCATCCCACTAGGAAGAGGGAGCAAACAACTGTGTGGTGCTTAGCTACCTCTGTGTTAAACCACAACAATCGTTTCTGGCACACAGCATGGGGCACAAAGGATTGAGATTACAGCAGACCTGACCAGAGCATGTTAACAGAAGATTTTTAAGAGTCCTCTCCTGAAACTGTATTGTGTAGCACCTTGCGTGCTGCTTATTTTCCCTGCTGCATTGTTTGTCACTACTGGGGATTAGATTAAGGTTTATATTTTGCTATGTTGAGTGACCTTGACTTACATCATGACAAAATTGGCAGCTGAGAAACTGCTGTTTTGTGTGTATTCATCACTGCAGTCATCTTTGGGTTTTGGAAGCCATACTGTTTATACTATTAGTATTATCAGTTCCTCAGCCTCTCTTTCACTTTTCCTTCTTTCCCTAGAGCTCAAGAGCTAGTTACAATAGTTCTTGAGAAATTTGAATACCTATGGGATGTTCAAACCAGCGTGAGTCACGAATGTGTTTCAGGTTATGTTTAAGATTAAACAATTATTTAAGAATAAAATCCCATGATCGGCCCCAAGGCAGGATAGTTTTGAGTGGCAGGGAGTATAGGATGGTATGGGCAGGTGCCTGGAACAGTGGGCACCTGTAGTGGTTTGGACCTTCACCTCTGAACAACAGCTGAACCCTGAAAAACTAGTAGAATATTTGGAAAAGATCTGCTGTTCCCCTGGCAATCCTGAAGAGGCGCAAATCACTGCAGCATGTTGGGGCCCATCCTGTGCCAACTGAGCCCTTTGGTTGCTCCAGCTCCTGTAATGAGCCCTGTGGTTGCTCTAACTCCTGCAAGGGACCTTGCAATTCCTCTGCCTCTTGCGACGACTCTGCAGTTTCTCCAACTCCTGCAATGAACTCTGTCTCTACTCCAGCCCTCATGATGGACCCTGTGGCTACTCCAACCCGTGTGACAGATTCTGCAGTTGCTTCGGCTTTTTTTGACAGACGCTGCAGTTACTCCAACCCTACTGAAAGGCCCTGCAGGTGCCACGATCCTCACAACCAGTCCTATGGTCACTCCAGGCCCTGTGACAAACCCCGCAGTCCATCTGGGGAACCAGAAAGTGCCAATATCAGTTACTCCCATAAGCAAGACAAAAAATGTCTACAAAGGTCAGAATATTTAGCAAAGAGATAAGCTTATAAGTTCAGAGGAGGGAGAAAAAAAAAAAAAAAAGGAATGTGACCATCACAAAAGCAGGAGGAAGAAGAAGAAACTTAAACCATCCGACTCCTAACAATAAGTGAACTGTGAGATTTGTGAAAAAATAACAGCTATCGCACAAGTGAGCATATTGCCACCTGGCTGCTTAGGTTCTGGGGTGGCGGAACCAGTACCCTGAACTTAACAGGCAGTGAAGCCAAGAAGCTGGCATCTGTTTCTAGGGAAAGTACCGCTGACAAAGCAATTGGAAAAGGAATACAATCTTTCACCTTTTGGTGGCAACTCTTGTCAGCCGTAAAGGAAAGATATCCTTTCAAGAAAGACGTGGTACTTAAGCCAGGCATACGGACCACCATGGAGTACTTGAGGGAGCTCTCTGTGGTAGAGACAATGTATGGAATTAACTTGGACAATAATACCAGTTCCCCAGATGCAGATGACATGATACGTAGGTGACCTCTGTGGCAGAGAGTTGTATGGAATGCACCATCACCATATGCCAGCACCCTGGCAGGAGAGAACTGGAAAGATGACAAAAAGCCAGTAGTGGATGAAAAGGCTAGCCTGTTTTGACAATATGAAGATAGTCCCTCTTCCTCCCCAAGGGCCTGTGTCTCAGCTGCAGAGAAACTGGTTCGACAACTCAAAGCAAAAGAAACAGCTTCAACTGCTCCTCCAGCTGTATGAACCTGTACTTCATCCATTAGGAGTAAGCCTTCCTCTGCTCAAGAGAGAGGATATAGTAGATACACACCATGTACGATCCGGTGGTTTTACCCTCGTGACGGTGGAGAGGATATGAGGAAGTGGGATGGAAAACCCACCTCAACCCTACAGTCATGGGTACTTGAGTTGCAAGGGAAAACAATCACAACAGTGGGTCTTCCTTGGAATATGGAGGCTTCAGTTTCCAGCAGGCAGTTCTCCAGACAGCAAAGATAGTGCAATCTTGTATCCAAGCATGAGAATGAGCCTGTTGGTTCTCATACACCAGAGATGAGTAATGAATACCATAAGCAAAACTAGAGGGACCCTTCCTCCAGCCAGATGCAGGAAAGGGACAGTCGGGTGCATTGGACTGTGTGGATTCGATGGCCTATCACGTCCAAACCAAAGAAATATGAGGCTTTAGTGGACACCTGTGCACAACGTACTCTAATGCCATCACGTTATAAAGGGGTAAAACCCATCTGTATTTCTGGAGTAACGGGGAATCCCAACGGTTAACTGTATTGGATGCCAAAGTAAGCAAAAGGACTCCATTGCAACTGGCTCAGAGGCCCTGTGCATCTTTAGCACAGATTATCTCAGGATAGGGTTCTTCAAGGGCCCAAAAGGGTATTGGTGGGCTTTCAGGATAGCTGCCTTGGAGATAGAGGATATTAAGCAGCTGTCTACCTTGCTTGGTCTCTCAGAAGACTCTTCTGTTGTGGGGTTGCTAAGAATAGAACTGCTGGTGCTGGTTGCTAGTACAGCGGTGCACTGGCAGCAATATCATACCAACCGGGACTCCTTGATTTCCATTCATGAGCTGATTTGCCAACTGGAGAACCAAGGAGAAATCAGCAAGACTCACTTACCCTTCACTAGTCCCATATGGCAAGTGCAAAAGTCCAGTGAAGAGTGTTGCCTAACAGTGGACAATTGTGATCTGAATGAAGTCACACCACTGCTACATGTTGTTCTGCCAGATAATAACTGCAGACAAAGGCAGCCAAGTTGTATGCCAGAACTGACATTGTGAATGCTTCTTTCTCAAAAAAAATCACCTGGAATCGACTGCCCCAGGTATCAAAACACAGCCCTGCCATTTCTCACAATCTGATCCAGAACAGGAGGAAGCTCCTGAATACCTGCAGTGCACTGACAGCATCACTGTGTGGGGCAACGCAGCAGCAGAAGTTTTTGATAACGGGAAGAAAATAATTTAAATCCTTCTAAAAGCTGATCTTGCCATAAAGGAAAGTAAGATCACGGGACCTGTGCAGAAAATCCTA
This sequence comes from Gallus gallus, assembly GCF_016699485.2. Lineage (NCBI taxonomy): Eukaryota > Metazoa > Chordata > Aves > Galliformes > Phasianidae > Gallus > Gallus gallus. The sequence continues at coordinate 74,328,244 of NC_052532.1, read as the reverse complement.
TTTTTAGGAATAAAATGTCAAGATGGACACTGTTGGATCCCCAAGGAAGGACGTGATCAATTAAATAACTGCTATGTCTCCACCAACTAATAAAAAGGAAACACAAGCTTCCTCAGATGTTGTGGGCTTCTGGAGAATGCGTATTCCAGATTACAGTCTGACTGTAAACTCCCTCTATCAAGTGACCTCAAAGAAGAATGATTTCACATGGGGCCCTGAACAACAACAGGCCCTAGAGCAAATTGAACAGGAGATACTTCACGCAGTAGCCCTTGGGCCGATTTGGACAGGGCAAGATGTAACAAAATGTGCTCTATGCTGCAGGTGGGGAGAATGTCCCTACATGGAGCTTCAGGAAGAAAGGCCCAGGGGAGACTTGAGTTTGACCCCCAGGGTTTAGGAATCACGGATACAAAGGATCTGAGGCCTGCTATACTCCCACTGAAAAAGAGATATTGGCAGCAAATGAAGGGTTCTGAGCTGCTTCAGAAGTGGTTGGTAGTGAAGCACGGCTCCTTTTGGCACCCCAACTGCCTGTGCTGGGTTTGATGTTCAAAGGGAGGGTCGTGTCCCCAAATCGTCCAACTGATGCTATGTGGAGTAAGTAGGTCACATGGATCACACAACAGTTTCAAAAGGGGAATCTCAGTCATCCAGGAAGCTTAGAAGTGACTATGGACTGGCCCAAAGACTTAAGATTTCAGAATATGACCAGAAGAGGAGATTACACGTGCTGGAGAGGCTCCACTGCATCACAAACTGCTAGAAAATGTTCACTGATGGGTCCTGTTGCATCATGAGAAAGCATCAGAGATGGAAGGCTGCTGTATGGAGTCTTACACAATGAGCTGTAGAAGCTATTGAAGGGAAGGGTGAATGGACTGTTAAAGACTGCCTTGAGACCAGTGGGTGCTGGGACATTCAAACACTGCAACGTATATTTGACAAAAGCTGCACGGTTAGTCAACACTCAGGATTCTGCCAACCGAGCTGATCCTGCCCAGTCAAACCTCCTGCATATCACAGAAGAGGACGAAGACCAGGTGGTACACATAAAGAACGAGCTGGGCAAGACAGACTGGGTTATTCCTGCCCCAGACAAAGGCAAGCCTATTCATGGGATTGCTTTTGCTCAGGGACCTAAGTGCATATGATGGGTAATGTGGATGGGGATGCCCGTTGTGTACCTCAAGGTGAGTTAATGCTGGGTGAGAAGAGCCAATAATTTGAATTGTGTGATGTTAAACTGCTACATAATACTGTATGTTGTCATTATTATGGTTTTTATATGCCTTTTTAGCTGTAATACAATAAGAACTACCGTGGTTAAAGAATGAACTGTGATGGAACCAGAACTAGCTTCTGTATGCAGTAACCCAAAACTGAATCATCCCTCCTGCACTGAAGGACTGTTATGACAGATGGAGCTCAAAGTTATGAACTGTATGAATAACATGGACAATTCAAATGGATAGCCCACAGACTATGGAAATAATGTGCATGTATATATATTAAAAATCAACAACAACGACAAACAAGATAGGTGATGGTAATCAGTTAGGATGTGTAGAAACTGTGGGACCTGAACATGAGTAAGGGAATAAGGATAAGGGGTGGATATTGCCTTAGTTTCAGCTGAGAAGGAGTTGTTTTCTTTAGTGTCTGGTACGATGTTATGCGTAAGCATAGGCTCTAGAAGAAAAACAATGCTGATAACCCACTGATGGGTTACCGTTGCTGCTAAACAGTGTTGTGCAGAGCCAGGACTTAGCGAAGGGCCCAAGGAGCTGGGATGGAACAGAAATAGGACAGATGATTTAAACTGGCCAAAGGGATATTGTATACCATATGACATCATGCGTTTTGAATGGGGAATGAGTTTTGAAGGCGGTGAGAGTTCATTTCACTCTCTTCTGCTGCTCAGGGGACTAGTTGGGCATCAGTCAGGGAGTAGTGAGCAATTGCTTGTGCATCACTTGTTGTATACATTCATATATATAAACAAAGATAGTCATAACTATTATTCTTCTCCTTTTCTCTCTCTGTCTTTGTAAATAGTTTTATCTCAACCAATGAGTTCTACTTTGTTTTTTGTTTTTTTATCCTCTTTTTTTTTTTTTTTTTTCCCATTTCTCTCCTCTAAGCCACTGGGAATGAAGGGGAAGTGAGTCAACAATTGTGTGGTGCTTAACTACCTGCCAGGCTAAACCACAATACACCATGTCATATTTTTTTGCATATACTTATTTATTTTATTTTACTTTACTCTACTTTTAATCAACTAACTATACAAAAGCTGTTTTAACCCACCAAGGCATCAGTTTTATCATTACCTCAGTATTTCTGAAACCAAGATCATTGCATATCTCAGCATCTAGTGGTATGGCAAGTTTAACCTCAAAGAGAGCATAATTAAATGTCTACAGTGCATTTATGGGGTCTATATTTTATAGCTGAAATCTGTAACATCTGATCTTTTCTTTCTTTCAAATACTTTCTTTCAAATACTGCCCAAATCCCATCTCCCAGGAAAAGAAAAGTTGCTTTCATTCATTCATATAATGGTTTGGGGTGGAAGGGACCTTAAATATTACCTAGTTCCAAACTCACTTCGGTGAGCAGGGTTGCCATCAAATAGGCCCCATTCTAACTGGCCTTGAATACCTGCAACTCTGCAGCATTCATTTGGACATGAGCCAGAAGTGTGCCCTTGTGTCCAAGAAGGCCAACAGTTTCTTGGGGTGCCAGCAGGTTGGGGGAGGCGGTCCTGAACCATTCAGCCTTTCAGCAGGACCTGGACAGTCTGGAGAGTTGGGCAGAAAGGAACCAGATGAGGTTTAACAAGAGCAAGTGTAGAGTCTTGCACCTAGGGAGGAATAACCCTAAGTATCCGTACAAGTTGGGAGATGACCCGCGCTGGAGAGGAGCTCTGGGGAGAAGGACCTGGGGGTCATGGTGGACGACAGGTTGGCCAAGATCCACCAGTGTGCCCTGTTGTCCAAGAAGGCCAATGGGGTGCTGGGCTGCATTAAAAGGAGCATGGCCAGCAGGTCAAGGGAGGTGATTCTCCCCCTCTACTCTACCCTGGTCAGGCCTCACCTGGAGTACTGTATCCAGTTCTGGGCTCCCCCGTACAAAAAAGACAGGGATCTCCTGGAGAGAGGAAGGCCACAAAGATGATGAAATGCCTGGAGCATCTTCCCTGTGAGGAATGGCTGGGTGACCTGGGTCTGTTCAGCCTTGAGAAAAGAAGACTGAGAGGGGATCTTATTAATGTTTTCAAATATCTTAAGTGTAGGAGACAAAGGGACATGGCCAACCTCTTCTCAGTGATCTGTGGGGACAGGACAAGTGGAAATGGCCATAAACTGGAGCATAGGAAGTACCACAGCAATATGCAAAAGAACTTCACGGTGAGGGTGACAGAGCACTGGAATGGATTGCCCAGAGAGGTTATGGAGTCTCCTTCTCTGGAGGCATTCCAGACTTGTCTGGCTGCCTACCTGTGCAACCAGGTCTAGGGAGCCCACTTTGACAGAGGGGCTGGACTCCATAATTTCTAGGGGTTCCTTCCAACCCCTACGGTTCTGTGATTCTGTGATTCCCCTCTACTCTGCCCTGGTGAGGCCACATTTAGAATACCGTGTCCAGTTCTGGGCTTCCCAATCCAAAAAAGACAGAGATCTCCTAGAAGGAGTCCAGCGGAGGGCCACAAAGATGATAAAGTGGCTGGAGCATTTCTTATGTGAGGAAAGGCTCGGTAAACCTGATCTGCTCATCGTGGGGAAAAGAAGGCTGAGGGAAGATCCGATTGATGTTTATAAATATCTAAAGGGAGGTGGGAGGCAAATGGATGAGGCCAGGCTTCTCTTGGTGGTGCATAGTGATAGGATAAGGAGTAATGGCCCAAAAGCTGAACGTAGGAAGTTCCATACAAACATGCAGAAGAACTTCTTTATGTTAAGGGTGACGGAATACTGGAACAGGTTGCTCAGGGAGGTTGTGAAGTCTCCTTCTACAGAGACATTTAAGTCCTGTCTGAATGCCTATCTATGCAACCTATTGTATTCTTTTAGCAGGAAGATTGGATTCAATGGTCTCTTGAGGTCCTTTCCAATCCTTGCAATTCTGTGATTCTGTGATTCACAACATCTCTGGGCAGCCTGTTGTGCTTCACCACTCTGTGAGTAAAAAACGCCCTCCCCTCTAAAGATTTCCTCTTTAAATTAAAAAGCATTCCCCCTTGTGCTATCACTATCAAGCTGTATAAAGTCAGTCTCCCCTGTGTTTATAAGCTCCCTTTAAGTACTGGACGGCTACAGTGAGGTCTCCCCAGAGCCTTTTCCAGACAGAATGAGCCCAGCTGCCTCTGCCTTTCTTCATAGGAGATGCTGCACCCCTTTGATCATCTTTGTGGCCTTCTTCTGGACATTCCCCAACAGCTCTAAATCTTTCTTGCTCTGGGGCAACCAGGCCTGGATGCAGTACTCCAGCTGGGACGAGAGGAGAGGAGAGGAGAGGAGAGGAGAGGAGAGGAGAGGAGAGGAGAGGAGAGGAGAGGAGAGGAGAGGAGAGGAGAGGAGAGGAGAGGAGAGGAGAGGAGAGGAGAGGAGAGGAGAGGAGAGGAGAGGAGAGGAATCCTTCTCCCTGCTGGCCATTCCTCTTTTGATGCAGCTCATGATACTGTTAGCTTTCTGGGCTGCAAGGGCACACTGCTGGCTCTCATCCAGCTTCTTATCCACTAGGGTCCCCAAGCCCTCCTCTGTAGAGCTGCTCTCAAGGACTTTTTCTCCCAGTCTGTGCTTGTATCTGGGATTACTTCAACCTAAGTACTACACCTTGCATTTTGCCTTGTTAAATCTCATCAGGCTCACCTGGGCCCACAGTGAGAAGTTATGCTTGTTCGCCTCCTGGCTGAGGAAAAAGCCGTAAGAGAGGATGCTTAGAACTTGTCTAACCACAGAGTTATTCAGAAGCAGCTGTTGGGCTTAAATTTCACATTCACAACCTGCATTCACTTCTGAGGGTAGACAAGCCTTTAAACATTCATGTATAGTACAATATACTTTTCCTTCTGTAACTCTCTGGCTCGATATCAGCTAGCTCTGAAAATACTAACTTAGACTTCTGGCAAATAGGAGTGAAGAAATAAATATATCTGAGTTAATTAGTTTAACAATTTCTTACATGTTGACTCAGGTAATGTAAGATAAAACATGCAATAAGTACAATAGGAGCAAAACCCAAATAAAGGAATTTAGTGCTGGAAGATGTGAGAGAGCAACTGAAAAGTAGCACTTGAGTTCCACAATGGGTAACACACACAGCTGAAGCACAGAAAATGTTGGAGGAGTGCTGTAAATGTTACCAAGAAAGAAGTAATCCTCCAGGAATGTTTTCATTGCCTTTGGTACAGGCATGTAACAGATAACAAAAATGGGGCTTGTTCAATCCAATCTGTGTATTTACATGGCTAAATGAGTGGTGACTCACTCAAAAATACAGGCAGTGTAGCATTGAGTCATGCACTCTGTTTTTCTGACACTGCTTGTTGGAAATATGGAACTGCCGTCCTTGTCATGTTCATTTAAATCTAACCGACAGGTTTCTTTCCTGAGCTTCACATGACTACCAGTGAATTATTTACAGTAAGTACAGACACATGACCTGTTCCAAAATAACTTTGCCTCCTTTTACACATATCTTCAACATGTATTTCCACAGAGGAAAATTTCAAACACAAAGCTACAAGTCAGACTGGTCAAGACCTATGTGTATATGTGTGTGTATGAAGAAGCAGAGAAGAGAGAGGAAGAAAAAAATGAGGGAGAGAGGACTATGTGATCTTGTTCTGAGCTTTCCAGATGATTGTTGTTCTAAAACAACAGGGGCTTTAAGACTGCTGTACTGAGCTTGCTCACACAGTGAGATGCTTGTACCACATAAGTGGATGGACTGTGCTCTTTTAATCCCAGCACTGGAAGACAGATACAGGATCACCCAGATGTTCCCACCTTTGCAGACAGATTTTGCTGGCTGTGTCGTGACTACAAAGGAGATGAGGTGGATGCAAAAACTCCATGTTCCTCACAATGAACACAGATTATTTACTCATGCTTTGGACACTTTCCCGTAACTACCTAGCACTAATACTGCCTGTCAATCCCTTTCTCTTCTCCCAGCGAGCTGGCAGACTGAATTACCGTTTGCTTTTTATTAGCTCAATGGTTAAACAGGGAGGAAGTGTGCAGAGGAAGGCTAGGGCTTTAGCCTAACCTGCACCGGTGGCAGTTTGTTTCCTATGACTTCAACACTGTTGTTTTTTGTTTGTTTGGTTGGTTGGTTTGGTTTCTTGTTTTTGTTTGTTTGTTTGTTGTTGTTTCTCAGGAATTGATCCCTGGAAAAAACTGGAAAGAGATCTATGAACTTTCATGTGACTAATGCTATATAATGTAAGGAAGGGTGGCAGATGGCCCACTTGATCACTGCTGGGAGAAGCACTCAATAACAGCAGTTTGTACAAGGCAGGACAAGGTGCTGTATCTTGCTTGAAGGTTCACAACCAAGGGATGTACTCTTCGTGTCTGCCAGTATAGTTGTAAACAATTGTCTGAGAGTGAAAACTGATGTCCCTATAGCGAAATTTCCAGACATGTCTAATGCATCCACTGAGACAGAACTGGTAAGAACCAAGACTGTTCAGACAGTTAGTAGCACTGAGTACCTTGAACCTTCTCCTGGAGGTAAGGTAAGTACCAACACAAGACACACTCATATAAATGATCTTTTACAACAAGAAGCTGGGTGGCAAGAAGCAGTTAAAAGGCTTTCAAGTATTAGAGGTGTCAAGGGAGAGAGAGATAGGTTGTTTGATAGTCATATTCCAGAAGTGAACAACACTAAAAGGAAGGCACCTTGATCCCTGGTGATCCAGGGCTGCAATTGAGTTCATGCTCTTCAACTTCACTCTCAAAGCCAGATATGCTTTTACAACTACAGGCACCCGTGACCAAGATCTGCAAGAAAAAAACATACCAGCAGCCTGCATATAGTGGGTGACTCCCTTTTAAAAGGCATGGATGTTCCTTACTGCTGGTCTGACAGAGTGTCTTGAGAGGTATACTGCCTCCTGGAATCCAAGATCCAGGACATTGCTGAAAGCATGCCACAGCATGGACTACTATCCCCTGTTGCTGTTGCCCTTCCATGCGTATATGAATGGCACTGGAAGCCAGAATGGGCAGAATCAAAGAAAACTATAGAGCCTTGGGAGCAAAAGTGAAAAACACTGGTGCCCAAATAGTCTTCTCAGTTTTGCCAGTTGGAGGAAAGAGGGAAACAAGAAATAGTTGTATAGTTCGTGTCAGTTTCCGGGTACATGGCTGGTGCTGGTATGAGGGTTTTGGATTTTATCACAGTGGGACTTCCTAAGAAGATTATAACCTGTTAGGGAGGAATGGGGTCCATACGTCTAAAAGAGACAGGGAAACGTTCAGCAACAGACTGACTAGCCTAGTGGGGCAGGCTTTAAACTAAAGGGCTCAAGAAGTGGGGTTGAAAATGGCAATGCTGCTGCTATTCTTATGACTGGAGAATAAGCCAGGCCAACCAGAACAGTGACAAGTGTTCCTTAGCTGCCTCCCATTACATGACCCATAATGCCAGCCACCTCAAGGGTGTATATAGCAATGGGGAATCCCTAGGGATGTATGATGAATGGGTGGAGAGCTCATGGGTGAAATCTAAGGGGCAGGCAAATGTGGGTGACACCATTGTGAATGTTTACTACAGGTTTCCTGATCAGGAAGGGGAAGTTGATGAGACTTACAGACAGTTGAAAGCAGCCTCACAATCACGGACACTATTTCTTATGGGTGACTTCAACAATTCTAGCATTTGCTGAAAAAGCAACAGTACAGGGTACACACACAGTCCAGGAGGTTTCTGCAATATGTGGAAAATAACTTTCTGAGAGATGTTGTGGAGAAGCCAATCATGAGAGGTCAGCTGCTGGACCTTGTTCTTACAAAAAAGGAAGGGCTGGTTGAGGGTGTCAGCCTTGACTGCAGCGACCATGAGACAGTGAAGTTCATGGTATTCAAAGACAAAACAAGGCAAAAAGTGGGATTGCCACCACAGACTTCAGGGGAGTCAACTTTGACCTCTTCAGGAACCTACTTGGAGGTCTAGTTAGGGCTTTGGAAGATAAGGAGTCCCAAGAAAGATGTTTAACATTCAAGCACCACTTCTTCCAAGCTCAGTATTGGTGCATCCCTAGGAGCAAGAAATCAGGCAAAGGTAGCAGAACATTTGCACGAATGATCAAGAGCTCATGGAAAAAAAAAATAGAAGTTTACGGAATGTGGAAAAAGGGCATGGTAACTTGGAAAGAATATAGGAATGCTGTCAGGGGCCTCAGGGAAGAAGTGAGGAAAGCTAAGGCCCACTTGGAATTAAATCTGGCAAGGACAACAAGAAAGACTTCTTTAAGTATGTCTCCATAAAAAGAAGTCTAGAGAACATGTAGGTCTGTTGCTTAATGAGGTGGGTGCTCTGATAACAAAGGATGCTGAGAAGGTGGAGATGCTGAATGCCTTCTTTGCTTCAGTCTTTACTGCTAAGACTGCCCCTTGAGTATCCAAGACCCTAGAGATAACAGAGAGAGTCTGGGGAAAGGAAGACTTCCCCTTGGTTGAGGAGGAGATCATCAGAGATTGTGTAGGCAAAATCTATGCCCACATGTCCACAGGCCTGGATAGTTAGCACCTATGAGTGCTGAGGGAGCTAGCAGAAGTAATTGTTGAATTTCTCAGCCTCACTTTTCTCCCTAAGTAGGTGATGGAACAGCTTATTCTGGATGTTATATTCAAGAAATTGGAAAAAGAAATAAGCGGGAGTAGTCTGAATGGATTCACCAAGGGGAAATCATGGAAATCATGCTTGACCAATCTTGTAGTATTCTATGATGTCATCACTGGCTGAATAGATGAGAGGAGAGCAGTGGGTGTTGTCTATCTTGACTTCAGAATGGCTCTTTATGCTGTATCCTGTAACATCCTCATAGTTAAGGAAGCGTGAGATAGATGAGCAGACAGTGAGGTGGATTGAGAACTGGATGACTGACAGAGCTCAGTGTTGTGATCAGCAGCCCAGAGTGTAGTTGGAGATCTGTAATTAGCAGAACTCCACAGGGGTTAGTTCTGGGTGTGGTCTTGTTCAACATCTTCATCAGTGACATAGATGAAGGGGCAGGGCACACCTGCTGCAAGTTTGTGAATGACATGAATCTGGGAGGAGTGGATAACACACCAGAAGCCTGTGCTACCATTCTGTGAGACATGGACAGTCTAGAGTGTTGGGTGATGAGGAATTTTATGATGTTCAACAACGGCAATTGCAGAGTCTTACTCCTGGGAAGGAATAACTCTGTGTATCAGTAAAGGTTAGGGGCTGACCTTCTGGAAAGGAGCTCTGCAGAGATGGGCCTAGGTCTCCTAGTGGTCTATAAATATCATTAGGGTGAGTATCAAGTGGATGAGGTCAGATGTTTTTTGGTTCTGTCCAGCGATAGAACAAGGGACAAATTGTACAACACAGGAAGTTCCATATGAACTCAAGAAAAGTCTTCTTTACTTTGAGGGTGGTAGGGCACTGCAACAAGCTGCCGAAAGAGATTGTGAAGTCTACTTCTCTGGAGATATTAAAAACCCACCAGGACACTTTCCTGTGCAACCTACTCTAGGGAACCTGCTTTATCAGGATAGTTGGACTTGACCCACAGAGGTCTCTTCCAATTCCTGTGATACCATGATTCTGTGATTTCATACATCCACACAGATATCATCACTCACGATATGTATTTATCTGTGCCTTTTGCTTGCTTGCCCCTTGCACTTAGCTCCCAGGCTGCTCTTATGCTGGCATCTACACATGCATTACCTCCTGCGCTCTTAGACAGCCTTCATCAAAGTGAGAGGCAGATAACTGCAGACTGTCTACACCCTCATAAAATCCTTCCCAATCCTCACTGCTCTTCCCTTCCCCACCCCAAATTGTTGTCATTCTCCCAGGTCCCACACCCAGCTCTATACTTGTTACCTGTAGTTCGTTTATTTTGAGCATGCTGTGTGCTCAACTCACTTATCAGACAGCTGTTCACTTCTACCACCTTCTCTTCTGTAATCCTTACAAATACACGCGAACTGGCAATTTCTCTTCTTGCTCACACACCATCGTTTCTCACCCCTTGTTACATGAGCTGTCATTCTCATTCAATCCCAATTCATGCCCTACAACTCCTAGCTCCACTCACCTATCCACACACTTCACACTTCACTTTTGACATTAGTACAGCCATGTGGCCTATAAAGTCCTGCGGTTAGTTATCCCTCCCATTCCTTCTCCTTTCACCACTTTATATCTTTAGTCATTTTTCCGCAAGCACATTTGTTCCATTCCCTCTTTCTGCTTCTCCTAGCTAGTACCTACTACAGAGTCATAAGTACATTCATTGCATCTTGCTTAATAGAATATCACTCCTTTTTATTTGTGTGTGTTCTCCCAACCCCACACTTTTGCTTGTTACTTTCCACTGTTTTCCTCAGCTGCTTCCCCTGTTACATGTTGCCTGTTCCATCCTGTCTGCAGACAAGAGGCATCCTTTCTTTCTAATGGACAAGTAACTATTGCACCTTTGAACTACTTCCTCAGTTTGTCTTCAGAGCAATACAAAACCAATATTCCTCTTACCCTGCGCTCTCTTGTCCTGTACCTCCATTAGACTACGCTTAGCCCACACATCTTTACAGAAAACCCAGCTTTTAATATCATACCCTCTTTATTCTTCGTTCTTTCCTCATTCTCATGCTTCACAAGAACTGCCACATCTTCATATTCACAGTTCATCCTGTCCCCATAATTTTACTTATCTTGCATTTCCTCACAGTACCTTCACACAGCTTTTTCCTTCATTCTGCCTCTGCTTCATAACCAGTCACAACAGGCCCAGCAGGCTTATAGCCTCTGAAATTTCTCTCAGCTCTCCGTGCTTCTCTCCAAATATATGAGAGATGCTCTGAAAGTAATGCCTCCTATTTTATTTTGTTGGTCTACTACATCAGAGGTGGGTATGAAAGACAAGCCATGTCCCAGACAGCCATGCAGATATTTATGAATGTGGTATGCAGGCTCTTGCTCACTGCTGGTGAAAATGCATAGTTAATGGAGACGACTATTGAAAAATGGTGTTTTGTAGCTGAGAATATGCTATATCAAACAATGTAATTGTGCTCTTTGTTGCAATTTAATGGAAATAAACAGGAAGGTGTTAATTTCAGAGAAACCTATGTACATTTTTTCTTCTTCCTCCAGACATCCTTCCTGCACTGTGCTTTCACCTTTCTCTCTACACTCCCACTGCATATCTAGCCCCCTCCCTCCTTGCAGACTCCAACATCCTTGTAGGTCCCTTTTATATTTTCACCCAGTATCCAGTCTGCATCTTTTCCCATCCCTCTCAAGTGTTACTTCCCTTTCTTAGCTCCTAAACTTTTCTCCATCCATGAAGAACCTCTGTCCAGTTGACTTGCAGTAGTTCCTCTTTTATGCTGACTACCTGTGCATGGCTTACCTGCTCTTACTACCCCAATATATAGCACAGTACATTGTGGTTTATTTTCAGCACTTAATACTTTCCCTACAAACTCCTGAATCATTTCTTTCTATGAATTATTTAGTTTATTTTTCCCTGGGGAAAAAAATAAATATATAAGAAACACTAAATATATTGGTTACCTCAAAATACACCATCTTCCTGCACAAAGCACTCCTGTCCTGACTCTTCAGGTTTATCTTCTCCCCATATTTTGAGTCCTCCATCTGCAATCATACCTAGTTTTCCTCCCCCTACCATGCTCACAGACACAGGTTCTGGTACTGACATGTATCTAAGAGCAGTCTTCATAGTATGTGTTGTTGAAACCATGCTTAACTCTCATTCTCTACTGCTTTTGTCTATTTTGTCGTAAAGCAAGGTAGATATATGTTTAGTTAGATTTTCATTTTTCTGACATCTTAAGTGTTCTTATACCACTCCTCCATTTACACACTTGCACAGGCCACATATTTCAGTGCCTGAGAATGTCTTTCTTATTTGTCTGGGTATTTTCCTGAGGGCACAGTGTTAAGTCAAACTTTACATACCATTTGCACTTCTCATGCAACAAATCACATGAACCTAAGTGCTAAGAGTGCTTTCTGAAACACTAGTTCATAACAATTGTCTGGACCATACAGCACACTTCTCTGTTTATTTAAAAAGGAAAGAAAAAGCACATACCCACTCCTCTCTAAATAACCGGTTTTGCAATATAGGAATGAGAGAATGTGTGCATAGCAGCCCTATTCAATCCAAAATATCCATCTCTCTGAATAATGTGTATTTATAGTTCAAGAGAGAGAACCAGCACAGAGCTTTCTTGTTTATTTTAATAAAGGATTAAGAACTGATCAGAAAACTATCTAAACCATTCAAAGACTTTTTCCCCTCTTGGCTAATAACATTTGGTAACTCCATAAGGACTCGTCAGTAACCAATGCTTTAATCTGCATTTCAGCTGTTTAGATGAGAAACAGCTTTCTATTTTGCTCTCTATACGTCTGTATTTATTTGTTGTGTACTGCATTCCTAGAAGACGCTTATTAAACACTGGAAATTGTAGCATAAGAATAGTCTCCCTGTCATCCTAGTACAAAGTGAGTGTATCTTTTTTACCTAGACAGAGATGTACAGGGAATCCCTTGACTTCCAGTTCCTTCCAGACAATTTAGTGTTGGGTTTGAGGAGAAGGGAGATTGATTCAAAGGTCATGAGTAGGGTTTTTCAGTGTCTGACACACACAAAAAAAATAACAAAGCTCCAGTGAAGTTAAGTACCTGAGTCAGGAGAGGTCTAGGAATTAGGAATTTTGATTTTGTATGTCAGGGGCTCTAAGTTTCCCTTAGGGCAAGTCTGCTGTGTATGCTGAGGCTGGTTCCTGCAATCTCTATTCAAGATTTGCGATTCCTTTTGTTACATCTGACGTTTCTGGTTTCCGTCTTAAAATAAAACCAAGAGTCTCCTTTGTTTCTGCCTCTTAAATCAGATTCCTTTAGCACCTCATATTTTTCCTCCTGTTTTCTTACCGGGGACCTGAACAACCATGTGCGGAGCAGGAGGAGAGAGGAATCTCAGGACTAAAGCAAGCTGTAGGGCAATTAGAGGTGGGGGAAGGAGGAGGCACAGTGGGAAACGCAACAACATTTGGGACAGATCTACTTCTTACAAGACACCCCTCCCAAACTACCATTGTAATTCTTTAAAGAATCCCTCTCCCCCCTCCTCTCCCCGCCCTCTTAGGACCCCATTAGAAAACGTCAAATTTCCCTTACCGTGGTAGGAGTAACCATGGCATCCGTGTAAATGTTTCCAGAAAAGTCGACATGAAGAGAAAGGTAAATGTAAATAAGTTCATTCAAAGTCCCAAAGTTGATCTGCTTGGGTTGTGCAGAGTTGCTCTATGGGAGAGGAGCCTTTAACTCTGAGTCCCGTGAACATAATCTCCTCGATTATAACAAACCAGCTCAGCCAGATGGCTCTGTGCTCCGTAGATTAACCCCTTTATTGCCATGCTCTGCTTTCACTACATACCATTTATAAAAATTTTGCCTGACTGGGGATTTTCAGAGAGCAACACATTTTTTTTTTTTAATTACATAATTGTCATAAAAGTAATTTTTTTTCCCTCTTGTATGCTTTACAATACCCATAATGTGTCTATTTTTTAATTTGTTTTTTTTTTTTTTTCTTAATCCAGCTGATGATTTCATTCCTTTTCCTGGCAAAATTTTTCATATTATAAAGAAAAGTCTTACTACCTAGAAATATTTTCAATAATTCTTTTGTTAAATTGTAACCATAAAACCATCTCTTCTGAGCTGTGACTCTCAGAAGACAAGTACTTCACTGCAGGAATGTCTCTGAATTTGCACTCAAATAGTCCATTCCCTCCTTCCTTTCTTCCTTTCTTTCTTTCTTCCTTTCTTCCTTCCTTCCTTCCTTCCTTCCTTCCTTCCTTCCTTCCTTCCTTCCTTCCTTCCTTCCCTCCTTCCTTCCTTCCTTCCTTCCTTCCTTCCTTCCTTCCTTCCTTCCTTCCTTCCTTCCTTCCTTCCTTCCTTCCTTCCTTCCTTCCTTCCTTCCTTCCTTCCTTCCTTCCTTCCTTCCTTCCTTCCTTTCTTCCTTCCTTCCTTCCTTCCTTCCTTCCTTCCTTACTTCCTTCCTTCCTTCCTTCCTTCCTTCCTTCCTTCCTTCCTTCCTTCCTTCCTTCCTTCCTTCCTTCCTTCCTTCCTTTCTCTGTCTCTCTCTTCCCTCCACCCTTGCTTTGTCTCTCACATGCATACTCACATACATACACACATGCAGTCTTTGGTCAAACTGCCATCATGTGTTTCTACTCTTACCCATATCTAGAAATCATTAAAGGACATGTAAAACAGGTGAAATAGAGAAACAGAAATGAAAAGGCATAAACTTCCGGACTCTTTCTGGCTTTATTATTATTATTGTTATTGTTATTACTTCCAAATTCTAGGAACATTTATTTATTTTGTCATTGTTTCTCTCAGCCAAGTCACTCTTCACATCATAAAAATAGAAAGAATAGACCTTAGAGTGGAGTTTTGTCCAGATATGCCTCCAGTTTTGATTTGCAGATTAATCCATTAGGAAAAAGATGGTGAGTGCCAGAAATATGGAAAGTTAATCAGCAGCTAGTAGTGACTGGTTTCTAAAATTCTTATTTAGAGTGATTGCTCACAGAGATGGCTGATAAATTTAGCTGCATTCCTCTAAGTCTCCCTCTAAATTTACATGCTTAGGTCATCTTTCTTTTCTATTTGATTTAAGCATAGTTGAACAAGTAATAACCATAAGAATCTGCTTATATAACAGAGATATAATACTTCAAAACAGAAGTTGTCAGATTACTCCCTTAAAGAATGTTTCCTTCACGAAATCATGAACCTTTCTTTTTTGTTATTTAACAAAGAAATTTTTGTCTTTCTCCTCCCTTTGTAAAGATGACTAGACCTCTAATACTGTCAAAGCATTGTACCACCTTCTTTAAGATAATTAAATCTACCTAGATAGTTGTCACCATTTTTTGAAATATTTTCTGCTGTGGATTGGAAAATGGTAGGTGTTGTGTTTGTTACTGTCCTTTACCTAAATTTTCTCAACCAAAAGATAATGCTATTTAAAGAATTCTAAACTCTACAAATTGCATCTGTTTCTTAAGTTCTTCTTGAATTGTTTATTTTCCCTAACTGCCCAGATGTGGAAGGAGAGAGTATAATCTTCTGCCGTTGACTCTTAAAAGCATTCCATTGAAAAGTACTGCTTTGTCAATTCACAAGAACAACAACAACAACAACAAAACAATGCTCCAAAACCCACACAACACAAATCTTGACCAGCTCATGAGCTTTTTTGTCTTTGCTATTTGATTGAATAGAGTTTCCATCCTTTTTAGATCTTTCTCATCTAAAAGGATGTAAGAATTAACTCCTTTCTCCCCATCCCAACACTCTAGTCAAATCTGAGAAATGCCTAAAATATGACTCAGCTTTTAGTTTCCTCAAGTAGATAAACAGCTCTAGGAATAGAAATCATTCCCTTGGCTTGTGAATGCTCGCCCAGAGGTAGACAAAGGGTTAAGCTTCTGAAAGCAGCTCTACCCCAGGAACTTCACATTTGCAGGTAGTCCAGCCAAAAACAAAACAAAACAAACAAACAAAACAAAACAAACAAACAAACAAACAAAAAATAAATAGTGTACAACTAAATGTCCCAAGCAAACGGGCTGCCTCCCTCTCTGACGGGAGGTGAATCTACCAGAGCCAGGCAGTGTGCATGAATTGAGGGATTTTGCCTGGTATTCATTGTCTGTGTCTGTGGGCAGTCAGACACCTTGTAACATGAGATGTGACAACTTAATCTTGCCAAATATGCATGCACTGTTAAAAGCATTGTAGATGGTGTCTTTTTACAGCTATAGAAAATGGAAACATGCTTGGTACTTGCAGTTTTGCATATTTTTCTCTGAAGGTGTTTCTCTCCTTAAACTGTTTTTGTCTAGATATTTTTACACCTTCTTCTGCTAGGTCATTTGATGCCATGTTATATCTTGTTTTTAAGGATAAGCCTTAAAACAAACAGATTTAATTTTTTTTTTTACATGCTTCATACATGCTTTATAGTTTGTTTGTTTTTTTACAAAAATAAAGATCTCAAACTGTTATTTTAAATGTAGTCCTTGGATCCGAGATTCTGACATAGCAATCAGGTTGTGTTACTTTTAGCAAATCTGTGTTAAGTCTTGGAGAAACTGAAATATTGCTCTGAGCATATTGTAGAAAATAATCTTCAGTTTTTGAGGATTTCAATTGGAATAATTACTAGTCATTTATCTGATTAATTAGGACTTTGATTAGACTTCAGAATACATACCATTTTATACACTGTGAAGACAGTTTTTTTTCTAGAATATTAAGACACCCCTATAATTCCAGTTTATGCTAATAAATATGCTCTATTTATAGAGAAGACGTGTATGTTAGTAAGTAAATGGATTAAGCTTTTCACTGGGTTTGATGGGTGCCCAGGATCATTTTATGTGCAGGGAGTTTCCCCATTAACCGTTAGTTTTTAAACAGCGCCACCTTGTGGTAGTTGTCTCGAACAGATACTGAGAGTAGGAACGCCTGCAGGGATACTACTCGTTTCAAAAAGTTTGTCCTTATCGTTGCTTTGATATACATCAACAAATACATTTATCTACAGTGGAAATATATTCCAGTTGTGTTCTTCTCCATTCATGAGAAGGTAGTTTTGGAGTCAAGAAGTAGAAGCAGAAGATTAGCTCTGAACTTTTTGTCTAAGAACATCACTTTCATTCAAATTTCCAGAACTGTAGTGTTTGTAAACATCTCTAGAAAAGGTTTTCAGTGAGAATTATTGTAAATGTTTCATTAAAAATAAAAATCAATCCAAACATAGTTTTCTGTAATTGATAGAAATAGCAGCAGAAAAGGATAGGGGTGTGTGTGGGGGGGGGGGAGGGGGGGGGGAGGAGGAGGAGGGAGGGAGGGAGGGAATAAAGCAAACAACCACATAATTTAAATTTAATTTCAAGGATACCAGAGGTATAATTTCAGAGCTGACAGAATTGCTGAAACATCACTGAGTTTGGCCTCCCTTACATCTGCATCAGTTCAGAACTTAAGCCATCTTGTGTACTCATGCTGGAGTTTCTGCTCTTTCCCTGTACTCTAGAACTCAATCTAGATAAATGATAGGTACTAAAGAGAAATTCCAAGTAAGCTTCACAAACAATGTCATATTTTGTTGTTATACATTTCTTGGAAAGTTGTCTTCAGCAGCTTTTTCTTTCATAAAAAAAATAATCTAATGAATTCTTAAAATAATCAGATTAGATTATAACAATTAACAGAACAGATTCAAGATGACACACTGAAATACATATATCCTGAACTGCAGACATTCCAAGAAGTAAAACTTAAAAACAGGGCAAGAACCATGAATTATTGTCATACTCTGAAAACCATTGCTATTCGGATCTATTCCTGAAAGAACTAGTCTCTGCATGGTTAGCTCACCTGTAAAACTGTTTTCCTGAGGATTAACAAGGTGAGATTAAATCAGATTTAAAATTTTGTACTTAATATAATAATAATAAATAACAGATTATTTTGTGCCTATTAAGTATAACTAGCACTTTCTCATGTTAAACATTTTACACACACAAGCATTGCACAAACAAAAATTTAGTGTTTAACAAATAATTTTCATTTTGGAGTTTTCTTGTTTAATAAATACTCCTATATTAAAATAGAGGTATATACTAAGTAATAGACAAGAAGAGACATATACTTGCCAACATATAACTAAGGTTTGGCAACAGGGTCAAATCACAAATCTCATCTACTGTAGTAGTGTTATATCACTTCTCTGTTTAGCACATATTTGGGCTTGTGTAATATTTGTCTTTTTCTGATAGTATCTAATTTCTCCAAAGACAGTTTTTTATTGCAGGAATAATCAAGGAACTTTGCAGCAGCAGAAGCTTATCTGATTACAGGCACCATTTCTGGAAATAAAAAAGAAAAATCTTCTTAACAATAGACATACTTTTAGTCTCTACTCATTTGTTTTTATTACCAAATTAGTTGAACAGAACTCACATGATTATCTGTAAAAAAAGTCATTTCTTGTTTATGAAAGTGCTGAGAAGATTTTCTCAGTGGAGGAAACAACCACTGCGAACAGAGCTGCTTAGTAAAAGGCTAAAATTTCCCTATCAGGGCAGTAAAGTTCAGTACTGGTTTTTGCTCCTGGACTAATGCTTTTGTGTCTGTGAGATCCAGGGGAGCTGCAATTTCTGAAACTGATTCTAAGAGAATGAAAGAAAAGGAAAAGGCAAATATTTTCCTTTTATTCAATATTAAAAAAATAAATAACTTTTAAATCTGCCATTAAGTTAAACAGTACAAAAATTAAGGGCCTTGATCATTGCTAGTTTGCCAGCACAGCATGAGCTGTGTTTATTAAGTTTAGACACGTAACTCATCACCAAAATAAAAGGTTCCATCAGTTCCACATCTGATTTCCACTCACAGAGAAATGTGTCTCTGACTTCTGTGTTTACATTTTTAGCCTCAGTTTGAAATATAGCTGGTGCTGTTTTTTTTTGTTGTTGTTGTTGTTGTTTGGTTGGTTGGTTTTTGTTTTGTTTTGTTTTGTTTTTATTGGTTTTTTTTCAGCTTCCTGTACAGTAAGAAATAGAAAATAAGGTAAATAAGGCAAACAGCAACATAAGATAGAGTAACATTGAAAATGCAACTATGCTATAGTATTTTTCTTAAATTATTTCAGAGTGAGGTCTTCTTTTTGTTCTGAGACTTTGTTTGCTACAAAGAGCAAGATCTTTATTCAGTTAATGAGGTATGCTATATATGAGAAATCATCTCTGGAAGTCGATGGGGCTCTTCTCATCACTAGCTTTTATACCAGATAGTTAATATTTGTGGGTTCTGACCTGGCAAGGCACTTTCATTTGAATTAAGGCATTTTTATTCATTTTTTTTTTTTTTTTAATGGATAATGATGCTCATTTGGCTGAGCTTCTGAATTTTAATTTTCTAAAATCTTATTGTGAAATCACATCTACTGGAGGAGGGACAGGACAGCAAATATGGTATGAATTGACTTTCAGGCATTCTAAAACTGAAAGTTCCATTTCAGTTAATTCATACTTATAAACAGGATTTTTTAAACAGCTGTGGGTCAAACTATCATCTGTTGATGCCTATCTTTTTTAAAAATAAGAAATTTCCCATACTAAGGTATACTAAGTATGCTCATCTACTGCCCAAATACTTCTTCAGTACAAACCATTTCATGCATATGTCTGTTATGTTCTCTGCAGCAGTTCCTGGGTAGTGTTTGGTAGGTCTGTTCCAAGTGCCACACCCAACAAGCAGTTTGTGTACTGCTGGCCTTTTTAAAGCAGTTCTTTAGCACAAATCTGAGCTGCTCCATGCCTGGTGTTGTTGCCCATGAACACTTAGTTTATTAGTATTAGGTGTGGTTTGGTAGTGATGTCATTAGGGTCTTCCATGCACTGTAGTACCCAAATGTGAATTCATAGAGATACACTATTGGAAGAGTCCTAATGCAGCAAGTGGCATGAGAGTAAATGGAAACACACAAGTCCAGAGCCTGCTCTCAAGGCCAGATTTTCTCCCTACCCAGATGACAAGCTTGCAAAGGCAGCATCAAGCATGGCCATAGATTATTCCCTGGAATGTGTAAGTCACCAAGTACCAGAGGCTAGATGTTGCGGACCCCCAAGGGTTCGAAAACGGAATCTAGTCTGTTCGCTGGCCAAGCCGCATGGGGAGTGATGACATGACTCAATATGAGTGCATCAGAGTCTCTGTTTATTATTTGTTATTTACACACATATATAGATCGTGGTGAACGTGCATCAGCTTGTAATTGGTTGGAGCATTGCGAAAAGCCCCCTGCCAAAACAATACCATTGGTCATGCATGTTTTCATACCATTCCACTGTCTTAATCTCTTCCCAGGCGAGCTACCCCCTTATCTTAACTGAAGCCTCAGTTTGTCTTCCTGCTTTGACAGCTTCAAGGTCTCATAGTCTGGGTTGTGCACATAGCACCCGAGCTCACAGCCATTATAACGAGTTAGTACTTTTCCATCTCTATCTCCTGCCAATTGTTAGGCCTGTTCTTCTCGTACAATTGTTCAAGAGACCCATGGCCCCCTCAGCTGTGGAGCCATCCCTCAACAGCTAGAGGCATTGTACAGTACACTGAGCCCAGAGTGAGTGGTGTTCTTGAGATGCACAAGAGGACAGACAATCAAAGATAAACTATGCTTACAGTCAAGAACACTGCTTAGGACTTGTGTAAAATGGAAGTGTTTGGGTTTTTTTGTTTTGTTTGGGGGTTGTTTTTTTTCCTATATGCTTAGCCTTTTTGGAGCTTGACAGTAAGAAAGAGAATGCTGACATTTAACTTTCTTTCAACCACATAAATGGACAAACTATTTTCTGACAGAATCCATCCTTCCCCAGTTTTATTTATTTGGGAGGCATGGAAGGAAAAGTTCAGTCTGTAATGAAATAGGGCAAAGAAAGTAAGCAGCGAAGTGAAAGAGGATTTTAAAATGGTCATTTCTTTTCAGTCTGAAAAACTGATGGAAGGGCACCGTCAGGTGTTTGATCCCACTTTTCATTATCGGAGGAAGAAAAAAGGGGCTGAATGGAAACATCCAGCACGTTCTTTTGAATGAATAGTACTACTGACAGTTGAAGCTGACTGTAATACAGGTCGTTCATGACACAAATTATGTTTAAGTTCTTAGTTTACAGACTAACTGTAACTCTGAGTCATGCTTCTCTCTCCCTCAAAGATATCTTGTTCCAAATACTTTCCTGCTACATGATCATGGTAAATCTCTCTTCCCAAATACCAGCCATCACTGGTAGTTCCACACATGCTTATGAGTGTATAGAAGGATCATACTCACTTGTTTTGTTGCCTGCTGTGTGTCCCATTCTCATTGTGTAGCTAAGGCACTTCTTTATCAAGAGCCACAATGACAACTGTGGTTAATGAACTGCAGAGAAGGAAAATGAAGAAACCACATGTTGAGAAGACAACAGAGGGTGTTCATGACAGCATGACGGGCTTGGTCACATCATTGTCCATGACTGGGATGACTGTATGAGTCATGCAAGCTTGATCACATAAGCAGCAATCAGAAACTTTATGGGGCTTTACAACTATTATCTGGTAATTACATGTATGTTCACTCCAGTACTCACACTGTGTTTGACTTTCAACATTACTTTAGAGTTTAATTCAGTGTTTTTTCTCCTTTGAGACATTCCCCTTGAAGCCTGGTACGTATAACTTTTTTCAATAGCCAACAACATTTGGTAAAGAGGCTTTAGGCCAGTGTACTTTTTTCTTATGTAAAGCAAAACTTTGTTATGTCATGTAATGGCTTGAAATACGTGTGTGTAGCTGCAGAGGATAGATTTCATAGTGCAATATATTGTCTATGCAAACATCTTGTCTTTTCCTTAATTATCATGCTTTCTTCCTAAACAGTGTGAAGTGAACAGGATTAATTTCTTAATCTAAGAGCAAATAAAACTTATTTTTTGGATGACTAGCTCTTTTGAAATTTAAGGTTGCTTTTGCAGCAAGGCACTAATGAGTGTGGTTGTCAAATGCAGCTGTTAAATACAAATATTCCAGCTCCCTTAAACCTTAAGCAAAGCGAAGATCTATGAATCCTTGACTTTTTTTATGGGAACGTAATCATAGGGGAAAGACATAGAATGTTACACAAATAATCATAAATTTAAATTAGTTCACATCAAACTCCACATGCAAAGTGTTACTTTTTAACTAAGCTCTTGTGGACCTTGTGAGAATTAGAGCACTTTCTTCATCATATCTTGATGTCTTCCCTGTGTCTTCCTTCAATATTTTTCTCTTCTTCTTATATAAAAGCCCACTGTCATCTTCAGTGTCTCAGGAAAGAAATGGACATTGTACTCTATCTAAAAGAAGAACAAATTGCAGTTCTGGAAGAGAAGTGAGTAAATTGCAAAAAATCCTTATAAAAACGTATAGGTAGAACCAAAACATTCCCTATCATGCAACATGTTCTAAACCCTGCCCCCGCAGACTGGCTTTTGTCCTGTGACGTGATACCTTCAGCAAGCTGTTTCACTTGGAAAAAATAGCCATGCAACCTTACTCTGCGCTGAGAGGAATGCCACATGTCAATTTTGTTTCTCAAGGTCTTCAAGAACAATTCCATGCTTCAGTGCGTTTTTCTCAGAGATGGTATTCTAAATCAGCTTAATAAAAGCAAGGACATTCAAAACTTCTAAGGAATTATCCTTGGGTTAAAAGGCAAGTGACATGTTTGTGCACTCTCATAAATGGCTTACACTGATAAAACATTCTTTTTTTTTTTTTTTTTTTTTTTTTTTTTTTTGTAGCAAAGGTTGGTTACAATCAATGCTTGCTTCAAAAGTCCTGTACTGCTGAATGGGGTAACACTAGATTGAAGGGAGGGGGGGGGGGGGGGGGGGGGAGTGAAAAAATTAAAGGGAAAACTATGCCCCCTCCTTCAAAGAGCTAAAAATCACTCAAAGACTGGGTTTTGTATTAATGTGTCTGAAATTACTAAGAAACTGTAGCACTACACACAGAGAAATTGCAGCTCACGTATTTGGTGGGGTTGTATGGTCTGTGTGCATGCAGGGTGTCTGTATGGGACACTTTACACTTATTAATTTGAGCTTGCACGTTATGAGTGCCTCAAGTTAAAATCTCCTGGTTTTGTTGTTTGTTTGTTTATTTGTTTGGTTTTTACTCAGTTCATTGTTCTTCATTTTTCAGCAAAAGTGGGCTGGATATGCAAATATGATTGTGTGATCAACAGTTACTCCTTTCTGAATTGCTTTTCTCCAACCACAACTGTTGTTCAGTGTGCAAACTTCTATTACTATTCATAGGCAATTCCACCTTCCTGTGCTGTGATTGTGTTAGGTAGAGTGCATAACATAGTCATTGGTCCCAAACCGGAACTTAGCGCATTGCCTACCCTTTTTGTAAGACTAATTCTGTTTCTTTCTGTGAAAAAGTGAAGTTCAGTGACAGACTGTACAGGAGCATGAGACAAACAAGAGGGATTAGAGAAAAAGTGGAGAAATAGCTGAAGAAATAAATGTTACTGAACTGTAGCTAGAGGAATTAAGAGAAACACAGATAATTATTTGACTGTGCACAGTGGGGGTACAAAAGCTTGCTGAGAGGCAAAGGAGGGTGATGTGACATGACTTTACTTCTTCTACTGTTGCCTGATGCACAATCCTTTCTGCAATTATTTCAGTTTACTGTCTACCCAGACCAGTTGTTCAGAGCTACAGTTGAATGGTCATCTTACATATTCAGAAATGCACCCAGAGTACAGCTCTGACATGAAAACACAGTCCTTTTCTACTACACCCAGATTATTATTGAACAGTTTGTGTTGGAGGTCACTGTATTTTGAGAAAATAAAGAATAGCATACCTTCTGTAGAAAAATAAGATCATTTTACTTCTTCTAGGTCTGATTAAAAAAAAAAATCCAAATCCTTGTTAAAAATATTATTTTAGTTTTAAAACATTTGTATGTGAAAGGATTCCATTTGCAAAGTTCACTTATGATCACGGAATCATAGAATATCCCAAGATGGAAGGGAAGCATAATGATTAAATTGGAAGAGATGTTTTCCCCTTTTCCAGTCAGAAGGGACTTCATCTGACAGTCATAACTTTTTAAATATGATGGAGAACTTCTTGGCAACCACATCACCCAGGACTCTGGAATGCCTGTCATCTGGCCCTATAGACTTGTACACACTCAGCCTCACAAGGATGATTTTCTCTCCCCACCCCCGCAAGAAGCCAACGGAGGTGTTGTGGATTGAACCCCAGACCTCACACATGCAAAGCAAGTCCTCCATCAAT